>NC_092877.1:117900274-118242630 GCF_028372415.1 Notamacropus eugenii
TTGATAGCAGCTTTTTTCCATGTAACAGTCAACCCAGGCTTTATTTTTATTTGTGATCCTATACATGCGGGAGCACACACACAGACACATACACATATATGCATATATATGATCCTTTTTATAATCCTATATGGTTTATATTATGCATTTAAATAGCATTCTGATTATGATAGTAGGTTATTTCTGTTATTATCATCATTATTAATATGTAGAGCACCAAAGCCTTAGACCTATAAAGGCGCTTTGGATAGAAAGCAGTTTAGAAGCCCCTGAGCTGTAATTTCTTACCTCAATATTTTAAATAAAGTATACATTTCCAGAGATAATTTCAGTCACAGGTCTAATTCCAGAACCTCAGTTAGACTCATGAAAACACATTTTCCTCTCCTAGGGTCTTTAGTGTAGTTTGCGTTTTAGTCCTGCTTGATGCATTTGTACAAACATCTGAGGCTACAGGTTTTATTACTGACTCTGATTTTTTTTCTCCTGGAACATTTGGCTATCTCCTAATTATTCTTATTCGGCATTGTGGCTGTTCTCTTTATGGTAGCTAAACTGTGGGATATGAATACAGTTTTCTCTTTCTCCTTTCCTTTTTAGTTTAAAGTTCTTTTGATTCAATGTGCAAAAGAAAATATTTCACATTAATTTAAATGTGGAGGAATTAATTAGAGCTTTTAAAAAGTAGGAAGAGCTGCCTTAAGATGCAATGTATTGTCCTTGATTAGAGGGTTTCAATCAAAAATTGGATAATAACCTGTCAGTTGTTTTTTTAGAAGGCATTCCTTATCAAGGTAAGGCTATTGTCATAACCTAAGTGAGAGAAATTAAGATATAAGGTATATGAGAAGAGAGAAGGGGCAAAAAAAAATATTGTGGAATTTAGACTAGTAAAATATAACAAGTGATCAGATGGCTTACAGCAGCGTGAAGGGACTAGATTCCACCTTTAGAATTCCTTGTACAGGAAAAATATATGAGACCAAAGATGCTTCCATCTTTTTAACCTTTTGTTTTGGGTATTTTTGAGTATATTAACTCAAATTTCAGATTGGCCTGACATGATTATTCTGCAAAATTCTATTTAAAGAAACAGAAATTACACAAGCACCAGAGTAGAAATATACACAGATCAATGAAATTCATTTGGGCAGTGCTAGTTAGCATCTTCAGGGAAATAAATATAAGGAAAGAGAAGCAGTCAAAGTGTTTCATTAAAAATGTCCACAGAATAGTAAACTGCTTTCTTATTTTCTTCTTATTTACTTGTGCTTGTTATTAACTGTCAGTGTAAATAAATACATAAGTACATAAAAACAACGGAGAAAAATTTCTTAAATTGATCCCTGAACAAAAATATATCAAATTTCTTAAACCAATATGGCAGGAAAATAATCCCAAATTAAGATGTCATTAGAAATTTGTCAGTGTTGTTACTGATGATGGAAAAAAATAAAACTATTACAATATGTCAAAGAAATGAAAATGTTTAAATTATATTCATCTAATAATAATTAATATAATGATTATAATGAAATATATAATTATAATATAATAAAATATATTAAATAAAATAATAATAATTTTGCTGAAAATGTGGACATTAATTTCATAGTCTCATGAAAATGCACCTTAAACACTATTAAAATCACTCAATGTGTATTTCCAAATAGCCCTACATTTTCCAGTGCAATTCCAGCGGTCTAACTCCTTGAAAGGTAAAATCACTGCATTTCATTATTATTATATTTTACAATGTGGGCTAATTCTTTGTCTCTGAAAATAATTTAACCACTGCATAGCAAGTCATCACTATATTGTTCTTAAGTGTCTTTAAAAGAAATTCGAATGATTTCTCAAAAGTTTCACAACAAAAGATGTGTAAGACATCATGTTAAAGACGGATACTTCTATGCCAAGTCCACATCGTGCTCCTTGGAGCTCTAGCCTTTAACTGTGTTCAGAACTGAAGGTCTCACACCTATGATGTTCATGCAGAGTGGTGCACTTAGTCTTATATTGGCTAGTACTATGCCACCACAACATTTCTCTTCCTTCCTTCCTTCCTTCCTTCCTTCCTTCCTTCCTTCCTTCCTTCCTTCCTTCCTTCCTTCTTTCCTTCCTTCTTCCCTCCCTTCCTCTCTTACTCCCTCACTTCTTTCCTTTCTTCCTTTCCTTCATCTCTCTCTCTCTCTCCTCTCTCTCTCTCTCTCTCTCTCTCTCTCTCTCTCTCTCTCTCTCTCTTTCTCTCTTTCTCTCTCACTCCTACCTCCCCAATTCCTACCTCCTCACTGGGTTTTGGGAAGTGGTTTAGAGAAAAAAACAACTTCAAATCTTCATTTATACATACACACATCCAGGCTTGAATATATGGTATGTGTGTGCATATGTATATGTACATATGTGGGTATACATATCTACATACACACAAAGTATATGAATGCCATTAGGTAAGGTAGTATATTATTTATCTGTATTTGTATTCTTAGGGTTTAACTTAGTGCCAGGTGTATAACATATTCTTAATGTTTTCTTAATCATATATGTATATATACACACACACACACACACACACACACACACACATATATATATATGCACACACACACAGATGTGTGTGTATGTTTACTTTTGAGAAGATATCCTTTACAGAACTTCTCTGTAATACAGAATTTACTATAACAGGCTTATTTTTCATCCTTTCAATATCCACGGTGTTATCTTCAATTTTAATTCTTCAAATTGCAGTGTTGGTTAGCTTACAGTCCTATAACATCACTAGACAAATATCAGGGTTAAATAGAAACCTCTGTTTCAAGAAGCTTGGAGTCATAAATACTGGAATTGCTCAGATGTAATTTAGGCCCTTCTTCTCTTTCAACAATTGGTCTAACTTGTCTATTTTCAACGACCATCCCATGTTGATCTGGAAGTTGTCCCTCAAATTACTTATCAAAATGTGGACAATAGAAATTATTAATTTGTTTTTTCCTCCTTATATAGATTGCCACATCAAACTAGATATAAATGCCATTTGGAGGTCCTGCAATATTCTTGATCAATTAGCATAGTGCTATCCATAAAATAGAGCAGCCAGAGGACTTCACTATTTATAAGGAATCCCTCTTCAATTCAATTCGGAATCTGCACTAGAGCTTCCCCATGTCAGTAGCAACATCTTTGATAAGCATAGACCTGTTTGTTTTAAGCTTCATTTAATACTAAAGTCATTTGGTTATCAAACAGAATAATCTGTCTCATTATATTGCATATATATATAAAATACATTATATATATTATATACATTTTATATATATATATAATATATATAGCATGATTTTCTAATATAAGCACAGGAGACACCTTGATGGAAATGTATGTTACGCCCAGAGTCACACAACTAGTGTTTGTCAGACATAGAACCAGAGAAAATTTGAGTGTTTGTTCTGAGGCTGCTGTTGTATCAATTGTCAATTGGCACTGATTGTCAATTGGCAAGTCTCAACCTTTTGAGTCTCAGTTTCTTCATCTATAAAACAGAGATGAGTTCCTACCTAACAGGGTATTTTGTCTCTCAAATGAAACGTTATATACAATTTGATCATTATTTTAAAATGTAACCTTAGTGCACATCTAGACTAGATCCTTCATCAAGGATTGTGTTGGAGATATCACACTAACCTTGACAAAGGATATTATGTCATTCAAGAAATTCATATCATATGAAAGCTATCACTTCAAAAGATATCCAAGTATATTATTCTATTGCCAGTGAATGCCAAGGAGAAAGAGTAACCCTTCTTTAATGAACAATCATTACAGATTATAATCTATCTTGTATACAAAATGCAAAAGACTAATTAAATCTTTTTTTGCAACTTTAAGCTCTCCAATACTTATATGCATTCTGCTGATCAATTGTTATCACATTTCAGACTTTCTAGCATAATGGCATAAACTTAACTAAATTATTTATCCATTCTAGGTTACATTTTTACTGAATTTGGAATCAACTCTGCCATTTAGTTGGCTTTGTAACTTTCCTTAATTGGGCATCAGTTCCATTATTTGGAATCCAATCTGTATTTCTAGCCAAGCCTGGAGCATTTTGCATAAATGATGGAGAAAATGCTGGCACAACCATACTATGTTATGATAAAATGAAGGGTCTAGTGTAGATGAGTACTAAGGTTACTTTTTAATTATAAAATTCTATAATCCATTTCCAAATCAGGCATAAAAAGACAGCTCTAACCTAGCAACATCAACTCTCTAATGAATATAAAACTCCCCATAACTGACAAATATTACACTTTTGCTTGCTTCAACATTTGCAAGCATCTCTGTCTCTATCTGTCTCTCTGTGTGTCTCTCTCTGTCTCTGTCTGTCTTTCTCATTAGCTAATGATGTTCTTGATCTAATTTTCTAGAATAGAGTTGTTCAAGATCCATGACTGAGCCTATTATTTTGAAATGTGTTTCTTTTTGATAGCAGCATGTACTCTGGTCACATAGACATAAGAAAAGCCCTGGACTTTGGTGTGGGTTAGTCTGTATATTGACCTTGAAATGGGGAAAGGGGTGGGGGCATTCAGTGAGTGCAAGATTAATTTGTTTTTCTGTGTTTTCTTCCCTCGTTTTTATTTTTGTTACTTAAGAACATGGCTTTCTGGGTCTATTCTCTTAAATACTTCATACAATTCTTTGAATTTATAACTTTGCCAATTTTGAGAGTTTCTGGATGAATTTTCAAATGTCCAGAGCCACTGCTGCAAAGGCCATGAATAAATGAATAAAGTGAGGTAAAAGAAAATGAGGGAGAAACATCAGATAAAAGTTCTGAATGGAATATATTAGATTTAAAAATTAAGAAGCTCTATTCTGTGATTATTGAAAAAAATAATAATATAGAGAAATCACCATGGGGGAAAGATCTTTCTCCATTAGCAAGAGGGAGATAGGCTATCATTTTAATTTTTAATTTTTGTGGTCTATGGCTCTCAGTGTCAATGACTTCTGCATCATGGGATTTGTGCATCAGCAGTAAAGGCCATGTTTCCTGATAGTGTATATAGAGAAAACACTAAATGATGTCTCTAAGTAGAGGAAGGTGCAAGGTTATTTCCTGAGTATCATGCTCCTAATTTGCAAATGCCCCCTTAGAATTCTGAACCATGCATTAAAAGATAAATGATAAAATGAAAGCCTCATGTCACATTACTACTGATAAAAGTATAAGTCCTTGATCTTGTTTTTCCTGAAGGTGCATGGTATCATCAACAGTGAAGTTTAAGGCTGTTACTGAGTGTTTCAGTTTTGGAGTGTAAGTAGGTGGTGTGAGTATAATCTGGCACAGATATTTGTAAGAACTCTACCTGGGAAGAAACAGACTTTATTTCTCCCCAGGTATTTGTATTTACAAAAGCTTAAGTTATTTTGTAAGATGTTATTCTCATATAAAGGCAAGTATATTTATAAAGTAGTAAAAGGAAGTAGAAAAAAGAAAGCACCTCACAGTACTATAAAATCAGCTATGATACAGGATAGACCATAATCCTTATATGTGTCTCTGCTCCTGTAATGTACCTACACCACATACATGCATGCATGCACACATTCATTACCTTATTAAAGGTCATATAGTATTATGCTCTTTACCTGTTGATGACAGTGTCAGGAATGAAAATTTTCTTGGTATTTTGCAATAGAAATATCTCAGTAACCAAAGGTGCCCTTATTTATTTTGCCCCTAACAAAGGTTCCTCACTAATTGTTAAAGGAAAGTAAACCTTTATCTTGTATAGTAAACTAAACTGTCTAGTCACAGTGAATTAAATGGTACCCTAAATTACAGGCACTAAGAGAAATACTAGAGCAGCTAGGGGGCACAGTGGACAATTTTCTGACCCTGGAGTCAGGAAGACTGATCTCCCAGAGTTCAAGTCCTGCCTCAGACACTTACTAGCTGTGTAACTCTGACAAAGTCACTTAACCCTGTTTGCCTCAGTTTCCCCATCTGTAAAATGAACTGGTGAAGTAATGGAAAACCACTTCATTATCTTTGCAAAGAAAACCTCAAATGTGAAGAGTTGGACACCACTGAACAGCAATAATAAAGGCAAAGAGGTAGATAGATAGCTCCACAGTAGGTAAACTGTGTTTTTTTTTCAATTTCACGTAGGGCAGCTACAATTTCATTTAACATTTCTTACCCTTTTCTCTCCAATAAAATGGTGATCTTAAGTTATTCAATTTGACCCTGTGACAACTTATATAATCTGCTCTCCTACAAATATCACTGGGCTTTCAAATGTCTTTTTAATTTTCTTTCTAATCTGTCCTGAATAAAATTTACCTGATCTCTTTCAAATTCTCTTAGGGCCTTGCTAGGTAACAGATGCTCATTCAATGAGCTAATTTATACTGTTAATAGAAAATAATAGCTGAAAGTGTTTATCCTCATGTGAATCTTAATAATAATCATTCACATTTATATTGTAATTCTGGTATTGCAGAGTATTTTCCTTATAGCAATCCTATGAGGTTGAGGTAAGCAGTGTAAGTATTATCCCTATATTATGTGTGGGGAAATAAAAGTTCACAGAGATTTAGGAATTTGCTCAATAATATATGTGTTTAGTAAGTAGAAATACAACTGAGTTACAAACTGAGATTCCAAGTCCCAAAGTCTTTTCAATACATCTTGCTAACTCAAGACTGAACCCAAATACATTAATAAAGTCATAAATTTACATGAGAAGAGAAGAGGAAGAAAGACAGAGTCATTTAAAACTAAATTTTCATCTGGAATATAATCATTTGGGGAAACGGGGGGTGGGGGGATGCAGTGGAAAGGAAACCCTGAGAATATTCCTACTGGAGGCCCAGTTAAAGGGAGAAATGACAATTTTCTCCCTAGAGTTCTGGTCATCACTCCAATAGGGGGAGAGAGAGAGAGAGAGAGAGAGAGAGAGAGAGAGAGAGAGAGAGAGAGAGAGAGAGAGAGAGAGAGAGAGAATGTCCTGATAAAGGGGCAAAGGTTTTATGATAGGAATCTGAGGGTGCCAGCCAGCGGCAGAAGGCATTTGTAAACACAAATTTGGAGGTCCCTGCATTAAGGTTTCAGCAAAGTCAGAACAGAGATGAGATGCGATCAGAATAGACACTTTTTACTCTGTGCTTTGAAAAGAAATGAATAGGTCTCTGAAATCACACAACAAAGATGATACTTTTAAGCTGAAATTGAACAGGTGCAGGAGGGAGAGCCATCTCCTTTAATGACCAAAAAAAAAAAAAAGCTTAAGGCAATTTTTTAAATGAAAAGTAAGCTAAATCTTCAAAAAAAAAAAAAAAACTAGTTAAGACAAATGAATGTAAAGAGCTTCATTTACCAATTGGGAACAAGAATTTCTTTTCATTCTGTCTTTAAAAAAAAAATTTCCCAGTGACGTAGGGAAAAAAACCAGGTATTGACTTGGGACTGAATTCTTTGTTTCTAGGTCCTTTAAGCTACTTAAAGTGGCTTCCCTGTTTTTCATTTAAAACCTATTTTCATGTTCAGTTTTTTCCCTCTACTATTATGAATATAGAAAGCAGTGTTTCTCCTATATTTCCCCTTGCCTGGGATGTTATGGTTTCAAAATATTATGTATTTTCTTGGTTGAGGATTTGCAGAGACTTTGCTCAGAAAATGAAGGATTAAGCAATGGAAAGCGAAGTTTGGTCCTGTGACTAGGTAATAATTGTTGCAAGAATCAGCCCTGAATCCTTGGGGGCAGGGTAGAACACATTATCACTCTTCCTTAATTTAACAAATTCAGTCTTTAAATCACTTAGGGGTTGGATGATGGAAGTCTTCCTCCAAATTCTTTGAAGGTGAAAACATCAGTACTATTAAAAAAAAAACAATCATTATATGGAGGGGTTTGTCTTTCACACAGTGAAAAGGATTGGTCTGTGGCTGGACTTCATGAAGCTAAAGGTAAAGCATTGTTCTCATTAAATCCACACAAAACATATACTTTCCAGCAGGGAATATTTTCTGACTGTTTTTGTTAAAAACTGTTTTTTAATAGTATATGCTTGAGAAAGAAAGAAAGAAAAGGGATACTGCTTGTTTCCAAAAATGATCAATGAACATTCTTAAACTTAAGTACAAAGTACATTTTGTGAATTAAATAGGAATATAAAATGTTTCTTCCCAATGAAATTTAAATATGCAGTAATTGATCTATGCTGTCTGTATGATGTAGTATACTGAAAATGTTAAATTCCATGTATTTATGTGTTTCACTGAGGCCAAACTGTAAAAACAAATGAGTAGCACAGTAGAAATCCACGTTTATATCAATCCTCTGATAGGAGTTTTTTGGGGACCAACAATTTTCTACAAGTTCAATTTTTTTTCCATAAAGAGACTTGCATTAAGCTTTTTTGAAGGTCTGATTCTCAGACTCTTTTCAAATGGAAAGCTTATACCATGGAAGATCACTAATAGGAATGCAAAATTACTATATGTTTATATGTTTGAGGAAGGAGAATGTTGAATATATTCATCACATTATTTATCAGAGCTGCAAAGGACCTTAATACTCATCTATTGCAACCCTCTCATTTTACCCATCAGGAAAATGAGACTTAGAGATGTTATTTGCCCAAGGTCATACAGGTAACTGATTCAAGAATCAAACTCAAATCCTCTGACTCCATATTTAATACTCGGCTACACCACACTATTCAATTTACCATTAGGAAATAAATTCTATGCTAACCCTGTGCCGTGCCTTAGTTGAAGTTAAAAGTCAATTTGTTTTAAATTACGAGTGAATTTTGTATATTATAGTATTGGATATCTTCCTCCATGTTACCTTGTCATTTTGGAAATATAACAAATACATATTAGAAGTATTTAGCGGAGGATCTAATGATTTTTAAAAATAAAAACAAACTTCAATAGACATAAATATGAAATCAGTCTCACATAAAATCAATGCACCTCAATGATGACAGTGAAGAGGTAAAATCATTTGTGAGCTGAAGTCAATTTAGTCATGAAAGCCATCTGCTACCCAGCTGTTCTCTATTTTGTCAATCAACTTCAAGGAGTAGACTGCTTGTTATCTTTTTATGATTGTTTATCTCTCCTCTTCCTGTTAAGACACCAGTAGCAGCCTTGAACAGTCCCCAGTCCAGTGGAGCACTGCATTCACTGTGAACTAATCATTCAGGCACAGTTCTAAAACAAGAAAAACTATCTTGATCTTTTCTTCTCAACAGCAGAAATCACATTTGGCTACCTTGAACGCATTAAGTCCAACAAGACAATCTGATCCCAGTACAATATTTTTTTGGATATAGAACAGTTAGGAATTAACAATTTGTGTGATTAAAAAATAGAATGGCAAGTTCAAAGCAATACCTGAAAAATATATCCATATGATGAAGTCTACCATTTTTATATCATTTTCATTATTTGTGCCAGAATGCACTTATAAAAAAATAGATCAGCTCAAAGTTAAGATGATCTGTAAAGGTCAGGATCATAGCTTTCTCACTTACCTTCCACTGAGGAGGAAACCAATAACCACAGCCAGCAAAATAACTCCCACTGTAACTGATACAGCAATTATAGGAATCTGGCTTTGATCACTAGAGGCTGCTACTGCTGAAAGAGAAACAATGAATGAAGATTATAATTAAAAGGATAGTTAATATCACAATGAACATTGTTTAAAGGGTTGTAACAATACTAGTACAATAGACATTTATAGGATATTAAGAATTTTAAGGCACTTTGCATAAACTCACAACAACCCAGTTAGATAGGCAACAGATTTTATTGCATATATTTTACAGATGAGAACAGACTATATGTATATTTCAATATATACTTTAGCAAAATAGACTTGTACTTGTAACAATTCTCTTTTTCTCTGATACCTCTTCTCAAAAATCAGAACTTAATTTAAAATGGTTATTCTTTTGGAAAATATTTTGCATCGAAAATATAATTCAGATAAATCTGCAAAACATTAGTAATTCATTTGATATGTTACATATACTATCTCTGTTCTGAATAAGCACATATTCAATATGTTATTTGTCAAAAAAATCTAATTTTTGTTTCTTAAAAGTTAACTATTTTAGAATATAAAATTATCAGAATGTATGAGCCCTATATTGAAGTATTTTATACTCTAAGTGGGAGAGACTGCTTGAGTAACTTTTAAATTTTATAAGCAAAGCATATTCTAACATGAGAAACAATCTTCTTAAATCAGCCCTACCCAAAATCAACATGATTAGTGCTTAAATCCAAAATTCTATGGTAGCCCTTTTGACAATTAAGAAAAAATAACACTCTGAAATCCAGCCCACATATAATGTGTGAATGTACTTGAGATTAAAATCCTACTAAAAGCTAAAACTATGAACATACCAGTAGCAATAAGGACATTTATGCACATCTAGGAAGAGTGTGTAAGGAAAACTACAGAAAACATTACTTATATTAGATTGACTTACAACATATTTCTGGAGGACCAAACAAGATACACGCATCTTAGATTAAGGTAATCTAACCAGGTAAGACATTATCAGGTGAAAAATGCTGGGAAGCATTTCTTGCAGAGGATGGAATCCAAGGTGAATCTTCAAGGAACCAAGAGAAACTGAAAAGTAGTGATGAAGGGGCAGAATATTCCAGGTATATGAGAATTGTCAATGTAAGGGCATAGCGATGGAATATTTGATGTTGCATTTGAAAAATAGCATTTGGGCCAGTGTGGGTAGATTGCCACATGCATGGAAGGAAGTAAAGTACATAAAGATTGAAAGATGGCATAAGTTTATGAAGAATTTTCATTGCCAAGGAGAGCAGTTGAAGAACAATCTTCAACATGAGGATGGGGAGAGGAGTGAACAGAGATTTGAAACATAGAATAAGTTAGTGTACTGTAACAGAATATATTTGCCCTCACTTGCCCTCAATAAGTTCCAAGGATCAAACCTACATAAATTATATCACAAATCTGTGAAAGAACTTAATGGATACTATATATTGAAATCACTTGATAACTTTTGAAATAATCATGAAGAATGAATAAGGTTCCTTAAGACTAGAGGGAGAGGGAAAAACACTTTTGTGACTGTCAAAAAAAGGATCAGTGTAAATTATCCAAAAGATGGGTTGGTGATCTTGACAATGATTACCAGCAACATGCTAGAATCCTGCATTGAAGGTGTTTGAACTCTCAGAAAGAGAAAGATTTATTCAAAACCAATTTAAATGACTTGCCTAGAATGATCACATGTCCACTGTGCATCAAAAGTACAGATTTACCTACATCTTTTTGGCTTTACTACTAGTTTATTACTCTTTACATCATGGGTTTGTAAAGAGACTTGGTACAAACGAACCCAAACCAACTACAACATCTATGCAGACAACGGTTTGAGGTACTAGGGGTGTTAAATCTTGAAACATAATAATATATAAAGCTGACACAATCTCTTAATTTACACATCTGTAAAGCTTCATGGTGAAACATATATTTGATTTATTTTCCTTGGCCCTGGATAGGAGAACCTAAAGTAATGTTTACATGGGATCATTTGGAAAATGCAGAGAAGTAGATTTAAATTCCACATAATGAAAAACAATCTTCTTAGTAGTTTTATTCAAAAGATTAAAGGGCCTATATTGGCTACATATCTTCTTGTGGGAGATGCAGAGAAATGTGCTGTTCAGTGACAAGGGGTTGTCAGAGGATCTTTCAGATTGATTCCAACTTTAAGATTCTGTGATTTGGTCATTCTGGGAATTTTGTATATTTGAAGTAGATAATTACAGGCTAGTACACAGTAAAGAATCAAATGGCAGTTAAATTATGATAAAATTAACAATGCATTCCATTTCACCTGAAAAACAATTCACTTGCTAAACATCTGGTGCCCATACTATATTCTCAGTTGGTTGTGAACAATTTATTGTTATAGCCAATAATATTAGAGAACATATCGAATAGTAGTTGTTATAGAAATTGTATTCAAAACAGAATGAACCACAAGCAGCACTATTTCTGCTTGTAAATATTAAAAGTAAAAATCCATTACCAATTATTTGTCCTTTAAAAACAGCATATTGTATAAATTTAAAGGTTATGAATATTTATTTAGTAATGGTATCCTTCATTCATCCATTACATAAAATAATTATGTATCTATAATGTGTAATATGCGGTGGTAAATACTAGGGCGATAGAAATGTAAATAATACATTATCTCTACAAGTAAGAAGTATAATACAAAGGGGTAAATTTTATATGTTTATGAATAGATCAATATGAACACACATATGTACATATATATATTTGTATAAATGCATATAAATAGAACTAATAATTCAATAATTATTCTGGGTATCCTTTGTGTTCAAAGTGCTGGGTGGAACATTTAAAGTTGTGAAAAATCTTTTGGATTTTAGGAGTTAAATGGGAAATGGTGATGACAGCAACAATAGCTAACAATTGTATGTCATTTCAAGCTTTCCAATTATTTTATGTTACTTGACACTATGTTACTTGACAAAACAAAATAACTCAAACAGGTGGAGCAGATAAACAGCAATTCAAGGCAATCTATGTTGATTTACCTAAGTAGCACAAAAAAATAAGTGCAATGGGGGGAAAAATTGAAGAAATCATTTAGGGTCAATGGAGTCATGGTTTCAGAAGTATTATTTGGTTTCATAGTGAGTGAGAAAATGGTATTATTCATCATAGAAATTGATTTTTAAAGTTTCAAATCCTTTCCGAGAAGGCAAATAATGAAATTGACATACCTTAAATTACTCAAATTAAGTAATCTACATTAGATACTGGGACATATATATATACACATATATATATTTTTAAAGAGAGTATTTTGAATGATCAAGAAATTAAAGCAAAGTTAAAAAATACAGCCATGCTCTCTGTAATCTGTTGGTAAATATTTGACAAGACAGGAAGGGCAGAAGTTATCTAACAAACCCTGCTACTGCAGGTCTGCTAACATAATTGATGAAATTATTGAGGACACCAGGGGCACACATTGGAATAAATGAGGCAAGATCATGCTAACATCTTTCCTACAACAAACAGCACACAAATATGTCAGTATTTGTTGTATGGAAAAGACAAAGTGCCAGTTGAGAATGAAATGTTACTAAGTGTCTGAAAAAATGATTCAAACAAAATGAAATTTGGAAAAAAATTTTAAAAATACTTTACATTTGTCCTCAGTGCTGCTCTAATTAGATATTTATTCTACACGTGGATCATTTGCAAATGATGACATATAGAAAAATTGATTTTCACAAATTATTCATTTTTAAGTCCAAAACACTCATTGTGAAATAATTTCAATGTTAATTAACAAATTATTGAAAACCAAATTAGACATTTTAAAATTCAATTTTTCCCCTTCTACTCCAAGTTTCAGTTTGACTATATATATTGTGTGCTGTGGTTTATGCTATAATACCTTGGGAGAATTATTTTGGAGTTAGAATGGTTTTTCCAGATACTTTTAAATCCTGAGAAATGAATGGATTTTCAGTATAAATCACCTACCACCTCTGTTTTCCCCCCAAAAAAACCAAAGCATAGTTACTCAAACCTCTACTATATGCAAGAAACTGACACCTACAATGTATAGTAGGGAAAAGAGTGCTACTTGAGGTGCAAGGAGGGAGGTCATTCCTGACAGAATAATAAGGGAAGGATTCATGGAGTGAATAACATTTGAACAAGGGATTTATGGACTTTGTTTTTCAGACCTCTTTGGCATGTGAATGAAGTTAATGAACTCCTCTCTCCACTGGAAAAGTACAAGCTCCTTGAGAATATGAATTTTAAAAAAATGTGTATGTAAATGTATATGTATAAATATAGGTATACAAATATATGTGCATATTTTCTGTATGTATGTATATGCATGTGTATATTTGTATATATATATACATATATAATTATTCTATACATACAGTAGTATGTATCAGTTTTATCAGATAAATACAGAAGTATTTCTCAGTTTTTCACAGTTAATTTGGGCATTTAAAACAGACAAAATAACTTATTTCCTCAAAGTCTTTATTGAAACAATATTGATGTTACTGTAGACAGTATTCTCTTAGTTCGGTTCATTTCACTCTTACTATATTATTTCATGCAAGCCTTTCCCTGTTTTTTCTAAAATTATTGAGGTCATCATTTCTTGCAGCAAGTAGTATTCCATCGCAATCATACAGCACAACTTGTTCAGCCATAACCCAAACGATGGGCATTGTTGCAGTTTTCAGGTTTTTGCCACCAAAAAAGGAACTCATAAACATTTAGGTCCTTTTCCTTTTTTCCACAATCATCTTTGGAAATAGATGAAGGAATGGTATTGCTGGGTCAAAGGGTATAGGTAGTTTAATAACTCTTTGAACATAATTCCATATTGCTCTCCAAAATGGTTGAATCATTTCACAATTCCACCAGCAATGAATTAAGTTCTCAAATTTTCCACATCCTCTCCAACATTTGTCATTTTCCCCTTCTATCATTTTAGCCAAACTAGTAGGTATAAAATGATCTCAATGTTTTCATCATAACAACTACCCAAAAAATCCACTAGTTTCCATTTTTATTCTCTTTCTGTTACTATAGCAATCATATATGTGTGCATGCTTGTGTACATATGCATACATGCATATGTTTTACTTTTCTAACTATGTCACCAATATCTGGGTAGTTTCTTAAGTTTATAATACCTATTTTAAAAATTTATTTAACTAAACATTTCTGAATTTTGTGTAAATTTTAAAGATTTTTTAAAATGAATTACAAATCCTCTGCCTCTGTCCAGCTTTTACCCTCTCCTTGAGAAGGCAAAGCATGCTGCTGTCATTTATATATGTGAGGTCATGTCAAATATATTTTCATATTAGCCATGTTGCAAAGAAAACATAAACCAAAGAAATAAAAAAGAAGCAAAAAGCATGTGTCAATCTGCATTCAGGGTTTATCAGTTCTCTGGAGTTAGATAGCATTTTTCTTAATCATAAATTCCTTGCAGTTCTCTTGATTGGAATACCTAAGTATGTCATAGATGATTTTCCTTGCAATATGGCATTTATTGTGTGTATTGCTCTTCTCACTTTGATTTGCATAAATCTTCAGGCAAATCTTCCCATTCTGCTCTTCATTTCTTATAGCAATATAGTATTCAATCACACTCATAAACCACAACTTGTTCAACCCTTCTCCAATTAATGGGCATCCTCTCAATTTCCAAATATTTGCCACCACAAAAAGAGCTAATGTAATTTTTTTTTGCACAAATAGCATCTTTTACCTTGTTGTTGAATTTTTGGGGATTCATATTTCAAAGCCCTATTCATATTTAAAAGCCCTATAGAGCAAAGAGTACACACAGTTTTCTAGCCATGTAGGCTTAGTTCCAAATTGTTCTCCTGAATAAGATTATTTCACAACTCTAAAAACAGTGCAATAATATCTAAATTCTGCCACCGCATCTCCAGGATTTTAATTTTCTCTTTCTGTCATTTTGGTCAGTCTGATAGGTGTAAGTTGGTATCTCAGAGTTTTGGTATATCAGAGTTATTTTAATTTGCATTTCTTAAATCAGTTTTGATTATCTTCATATGAGTATTGATAACTATGGTTTCTTCTTCTGAAAACTGCCCATTCATAACCTTGACTGTTTCTTTTCATCAATTTCCATGATTTTTTTTTTTTACTTTTTGTTCTTCCAAATGAATTTTGTTAATTTTTGGCCTTTATAAAATATTTTGGTAGTTTGATGGGAATAACAATAAATAAGTAAATTAACTTAGAAAGAATTGTCATTTTTATTTTATTGGCTCAGCGTCTCCAAAAGCAATGAATACTTTTTAAGTTTCTTAAAGAGTTGAGTAATTGTGTTCATATAATGCTTAAGTTTATCTTAGCAGTGAGAATTCCAAATATTTTATATTCTCTGTAACTGTCTCTGTCTCTCTCTCTGTCTCTGTCTCTCTGTCTCTGTCTCTCAGTTTTTGTGAGTGTGTATGTTTGCGTTTCCTTTATGAACCAATTTAGATGTATGTTATGTTCAAGCATTTTCCTCTTCAATGTAGTAGCTATTCCTTATATGCCTCTTTTATGTGAAATTATTTTCCCTATTTGTCTCTCCCTCTCCACTTCCTCCAAGAGCATCCTTCTTTCTCATGCATTAATTTTTACTGCATGATCCTAACTTAATTCCACACCCTTTTTCTATATAGTATTCTTCTAACTGCCATAATAATGATAAAGTTATTAGAACATAAATATACCATCTTCTAATATAGTAAGATACACAGTTTAAACTTATTGAGACCTTTTAGATTTCTCTTTCATATTTATCTTTTCTGTTTGTTTTGAATCTTGTGTTTGAAAATAAAATTTTCTGTTCAGTTCTGATCTTTTCATCAGGAACATTTGAAAGAACTTCCATCAAATGTCCATTTTTCCAAGGAAGAATGATATTTAGTTATTCAGGATAGGTTATTTTTGCTTGTTATCCCAGCTCATTTGCCTTCTGGCTACCATCTCCAAGGCCACCCATTTTTTGAGGTGGGAGCTGATAACTCTTGTGTTATGCTAATTGTGTATCTATGGTTTTTGAATGATTTTTTTATTGATGCTTAAATATCTGTTCTTTGATTTGTGAGCTCTAAAATTAGGAGATTATATTCCTGGAAGACTGCATTTTGGGATGTCTTTCAGGTGGTGATTGGTGTTTTTTGTTTTAATTTTTATTTTAATCTCTGCTTTTATGATATTGGGGCAATGTCCTTGAAAATTTCTTGAAACTATTTTTTTCATGAAGGTAATCCAATAATTTTTAAATTCTCTCTCCTAAATCAATTTCCCAAGTCAATTTTTTAATAAGATATTTCACATATTTTTCCTTTTTTAATTTTTTAAAAAAATTTACTTTATTTATTTTTAGTTTTCAGCATTCATTTCCACAAAATTTTGAGGTCCAAATTTAATCCCTATCTCTCCCCTCCCCTGCCCCATAAAGCCTTGCATTCTGATTACCCCTTCCCTCAATATGCCCTCCCTTTTATCACACCCCTCCCTTCCCTTATTCCCATCTTCTCTCCTTTCTTGGAGGGCAAGATTGATTTCTATACCCCGTTTTCTGTATTTTTTATTTCCCAATTGTATGTAGAAACAATTCTCAATATTCATTCCTAAAACTTTGAGTTCCAACTTATCTCCTTTTCTCCCTCCCCACCCATCCCCACTGAGATGGCAAGCAATTCAATTAAGGCTATATATCTATAGTTTTGCAAAGCTTCCATAATAGTCATATTGTATATTTCCCTCCATCCTAACCTGCCCCCTAGTTATTCTATTCTCTCTTTTGACCTCATCCCTCCCCAGAAGTGTTAACTTCTAATTACTTCTTTCTCTCATTTGCCCTCCCTTCTATCTTCCCTCCCACCCCACTTGTCCCCTTCTCCCCTACTTTCCTGTAGTGTAAGATAGATTTTCATACCAAATTGAGTGACCATGTTATTCCCTCCTTAAGCCAAATGTGATGAGAGTAAGCTTCATTTTTTTCCCTCTCACCTCCTCCCTTTTCTCCTCTATTGAAAAAGTTTTTTCTTGCCTCTTTTATGAGAGATAATTTGCTCTATTTCATTCTTCCCTTTCTCCTCCCAATATATTCCTATCTCACCCTTTATTTTTATTTTTTTACATATAATCCCTTCTCATTCAACTCACCCTATGCTCTTTGTGTGTGTGTGTGTGTGTGTGTGTGTGTGTGTGTGTAATCCCTCCAACTGCCCAAATATTGAGAAAAGTCTCAAAAGTTACAAATATTTTCTTTCCATGTAGGAATGTAAACAATTCAACTTTAGAAAGAACCTTATGATTCTTCCTTCCTGTTTACCTTTTCATGCTTCTCTTGACTCTTGAGTTTTAAAGTCAAATTTTCTATTCAGCTCTGCTCTTCTCATCAAGAATGCTTGAAAGTCCTCTATTTCAATAAATGACCACTTTTACCCTGAAGTATAATATTCAGTTTTTCTGGATAGGTAATTCTTGGTTTTAATCCTAGTTCCTTTGACTTCTGGAATATCATATTCCAATCCCTTCCATCTCTTAATGTAGAAGCTGCTATATTTTGTGTTATCTTGATTCTATTTTCACAATACTCGAATTGTGTCTTTCTAGCTGCTTGCAATATTTTCTCCTTGACCTGGGAGCTCTGGAATTTGGCTACAATATTCCTAGGAGCTTTTCTTTTCAGATCTCTTTAGGAGGTGATTGTTGAATTCTTTCAATATTTATTTTACCCTCTGGTTCTAGAATATCAGGGCAGTTTTAGCTTCCATTTGCTACATTCTAATTTTTAAAGAATTATTTTCTTCAGTGAACTTTTGAACCTCCTTTTCCATTTGGCTATTTTGCTTTCTAAAGCATTCTTCTCCTCATTGGCTTTTTGGACCTCTTTTGCCAATTGAGTTAGCCTATTTTTAAAGGTCTTATTTTCTTCAGCATTTTTTGGGTCTCCTTTAGCAAGTTGTTGCCTCACTTTTCATGATTTTCTTGCATCATTCTCATTTCTCTTCCCAATTTTCCCCCCACTTCTTTAACTTGATTTTCAAAATTCTTTTCAAGCACTTCCATGGTGGTTGAATTTCAAGACCATTGAATATTTATTTTGGAGGTTTTGGAAGCCTTGACTTCCTCCAATGCTATGCATCGTTTCCCTCATCTGAAGGGATAGGAGAAAATATCTGTTCACCAGGAAAGCAACCTTCTATAGTCTTATTTTTTGGACATTTTCCCAGCCAGTTACTTGAATTTTGAGTCCTTTGTCAAGAGGAGGGTATACTCTGGGGACCTGTAAGATCTCAGTTCCTCCAAGGTGGCACAATCAAGGGAGAGGAGTTTACTCTTCTCCTGGTCTGTGCACCAGTCTGGGAGCAACCACAACCACAAACTTTTCTGCCCAGAATCTGCGGGTAGTAGAACTCCCTCTCTGCAGCAGCCTTCAGCTCCACCATGCCAGTGCTCTTCCTCCTCAACCCAGGGCCTGGCTCAGAGCAGAGATTCAGATCAGCTGCTCAATTCCCCCAGGGGCTTTCAGCAGAGGGCTCCAAAAATGGATGCTGCTGAGGCAGTGGTTGCTGCCTGCTGTAGACTATGTTCCCTTTTCACACAGATGAAAGTTTTCTCACTGACTTTTGAAGCTTTCTTTGGTGTTTGTGGCTTGAGGAATCTGAGAACCACCGCTGCTGTTGGAGATTCCACCCCTGAGGCCTGTTCCAGTCCTGTTCCTCTTGATGGCTCTTGGCCAGGGCTGGGCTGGGTTCAGTGGACTGTGATCCACTCTGTGCCCTATTTAATAGAACTTTCCTGTGAGCCTTACATGTTACCTTGGGCTGGAAATCTCTTTCACTCTGTGTTTTGTTGCTTCTGCTGCTCTAGAATTCTTTTAGTCATTTTTTACAGGTATTTTATGGGCTGTGTGGGAAGAGATAGAGTATGTACATCTTTACACTCCACCATTTTGGCTCCACCTCCTGGATATTTTTTTTATCCTTGTGCATGTTTTCTTGGGTCTTGATGTTTCATAGATTTACTGACTTCCACTTGCCCAATTCTAGTTTTTAAGGAATTATTTAAATCACTGAACTTTTATGTCTCTCTTTCTATTTTCCCAATTCTGTTTTTAAGGTGTTATTTTTTTTCCATGTTTGGTGTTCCTTTTTTACCATGGTGGTTTTTTTTTACTTCCTTTGCTTTCATGTATTTACCTAATTTTCCTTCTACCATTTGATTTTAGAAATTCTTTTTAGTTCTTGTAGTAATTTTTGTTGGGCTTGTGTCAAATTCACAACTTTTCTTAGAGACCTTGCTTATTATAACTTCATTGTCTTTTTTTTAAGTCTGTATCTTGTTTTTCCCTCTCACCCTGGTGGCCTCTTGAATTTTGGTGTTGTTTGTTCATTTTCCCCCCTTTTCTTGACTTTGAATTTTATGTAAAAATTGGGCTCTTTCCATGGTTTGGACTGGAGATGGTTTACTGTTCCAAGATCAAGTTTTTGTTTTTGTTTTTGTTTTTGTTTTTCCCACAATGCTCTTTTCAAAGCTAATTCTGAGGTTTTGGAAGTTTTTGGTACTTCCAAGGTGATGTGATCTATGCAAAGGCATGACCAATTCTCCTTTCCTCTGAACTCTGTTACATACTCAAGAAGGGAGATAGATCCCTTGGGACACAATAGATACTTCTTAGGGTCACTCTTCCCTTGGGACCAAAAGTGATAACACCCCTGAGGCTCTCTGATCCCTTGGAGCAAGAAATTATACTATTCCTCTAGGTTTCCACTCCCTCTCAAAGTGCCCTTGAATTATGACCCAAAAGTAGGTAAATAGGAATGGGTGATGGAATTGCTAAATGACATCTGGTCCTGCATCTAGTACTAGCATAGGGGTACCCAGTAATCTCTTTCTGAGTGATGGCCAGGCCCCTTTACCACATCTGGCTTGAAAGATCCAAAAGTTGCTAATGTTTCTGTCACCACCACTTTAGTTCCACCACCAGTGGTTCAACCACATGGGCTCTGGGCCATCCTCCCCCCAGCCATGTCATAGATCTCTCTTTCTAACCTCCCATGTTGTCTTGGGCAGAAAAAAATGTCTCTCTTTGACTTTTTGTTATCTCTGCCACACTAGAATTCTATAGATCTGCTATTTTAAAGTCATTTGGAGGAGAATATTGGAAGAGTTCAGCTGAATGTTTCTTTGTTCTGTCATCTTGCCCTTCCCTCTTAACTTTTTGTTTAAAAAATACCTTAAATTTATCACACAGAGATGGAAAATACTGGGTCATCCATCCATTCATCCATCTATTCATCCATCCATCTATCCATTCATTCATTAAATATGAATGATGTATTGTGTGTGTATGTGTGTGTGTATGTGTGTGTGTGTGTGTATGTGTAAGGAACTCTACGATGCACTGAGAGATTTCCAAAACCAATGTGAATGATTTCTTCCCCTAAAAAGATTACAATCCTTGTGGAAAATTGAATGAAAGAAATGAGAAAATTTTCTATAACAAATAGAATTCTGATAATATGGAATTACTTTCTTATGAAGTAAATTTATTTCTACTCATAAATAATAATGGCTACTATAATAAAACACATTAAATATGAAATGTTTCCTACATTAACATTTGAATCATTACACTTTTATGACATTACTATCTCAACTTCTCACATACTTCCACAGAATGTCCTAAGATATTATTTGTATTAAAATCATTTAGATGGGAAAAAGAATATGCTTTAAAAATAATTTTTCCCCCTTTAAAAAATATAATCTGACTTTAGGAAATTTAAATATATAAGTAGTCCTAAGGTATATTTTTTCAGACAATTAGCAGATTATGACAGAACAAATCAATTGCTCAAAAAATGAGTATTATATGTACTATGGAGAAGTCACTAAGGCAAATTCTTTGAGGCTTGTAGAAGAAATTCTTTTTGTACACTAAAAGGAATTCAGAACATCATTGAGAAATAAGACAGAAAATATGAGAAAAAAATAAATAACGAGATCATATCCAATATGCAAGAGAATTGCAAGGAAACGTGATTAATTGCCGAAATGTTGCTCTCCTTAGCAGAACAAGTAATAAAATTTTAACTTGCCTTAATGATATTATTCTTTAGAAGATGGAAGAACAGAAAAAAAGGAGTTGCTATTCTGTATTTAATACTGACAATAAGGAAAATTTGGGCCCTGAAATAGAGATGACAGAAATATCAGAAGGAAATGACTGCTACATTTTATACTTTTGGAGCAAATTGGAAGGGAAAATTGGGTGTAGTCTGCTTTTGGCAGAACTGATTTCAAAGGATATAAAGTGAGGAGAAATATCTTCCCACATTCAAAATTTTAGACTTAGAATCACAGGATCACAGATTTAGAGCTAGAAGGAATCTTTGAGATTAATGCAATCCTTTCATTTTACAGATAAGGAAAGGGACTCAGGGAGAACAAATGAATACCATGAAGTCACATGGCCAGTGGCAACCCCAGAATTCAAATTCCTGGCATCTGACTTCAAATTGGACACAACCTCCACTTCTTAAGAATATAATTCCCATATCGCAAACACAACAAATTCCACAAAAGAAGAAAGGAGGGAGGAGGTTAAATAGACTAATGAGAATATACAGTGAACTCTGAAATAAAAATAAATTATTAAAGAGTCATGGAAGCAATGGTAGGAAAGTGTCCAGAATATGCAGTCTCAGACCAAGTCCAAACTCATGAGGACTGTTAGGAAGAAAGAGGGTGTTTTAGTTATTGGGTCAGCAAACAAGTAAACAAACTTCCAAATAAGGAAATGAATATGGACAGTAGGGAGGTGGAAGATAATATGAGAATGGAAGACAGAAGAAAGAAGTCCTCCTCCCAATTCGATTCCTTTTTCCTCTAATATAGAGAATTATCTTCAGAATGGGAAATATAACAGTTATAACTCCCAAAAGTATGAGGGGAAAAAAGCAAAAAGAAAGAGGGAAGAAAAGACTAAGGCAATGAAATATATGATAAGTAGGGAACCACAGATTTATAGGAATGTAGGATTTGAAGCTTATATTTACAGAAAAGATTTTGGAGGTTATCAAGAATGGTCTTATATTTTTACAGAAGTAACTGAAGACCCTTGAAATGAAGTGATTTGTTCAAGTTTTCCCAGATCAGAACACAAATAAGAACTCAAACCCAGGTGATCAGATGCTAAAGCTTGTCGTACTATATTATGGAGAAATGGTAAGTAATGTGTGTATGTATGGGCGTATACATGTACATATAAACATACATGCATACACATATATGGACCCATCATCTGTATATATGTATATGTATATATAATATGCATGTGGACACTGTCACAGAATTCATTCATACATATGTATATATTTGCATGTGTATGAAATTTCAAATAATCCTTATCAAAACATTATTTCCTACTTAGAAAAAAGGAAAGAGAATCTAAACCTTAAGGATAGGGATTAGACTGGTAATCTCACAGATACTGGAATCTTCTATATACAGGAATTCTTTAGCATTGCAGGCTATAACCTTCTGTAAAACTCATAGTCTTAGAGAAATTGCTAGAACAATGAGAGTTATCTACCCAAGGGCCCCCAGCTAACTATGGTAGGTTCTGTTTTATTATAGGTCACAATCCTCTCTAAACCTTAAATTATAATAGTAATTCATTCCTCTATAATCCTTAAAATTTTCTCATTGACAAATCAAGTGTACATTGAACACTGAGAAATAAAGACATGAGAGGCCCTTATTGTGATGGTACTAATATAAAAAACTAAGTTAGACATACTTCACAATGATTTCCAAAATACCTGTAATATTAAATACTAATAACATTTTAATGGAATAACAATTCCAATCATTCCAAACAAAGATTTTCAGAAAAAAGCTTATTATAGCCACTATATAAATAAAGGGAAATAATAATTATTTTACCATGAAACAATTTTTTTTAAAATTTGTTTAAAATAGAGGATATGTCACTTTACTTTTCTGGTCCTGGCTTCTAGTCTATAAAGTAAGGGGGATGGAGCAATGGACTTTTGAGGTCCCTTTCAGATTTCACATTCTTGATTCCCATATGATATGCTTTAAAAATACTCAATTAAAACACACACATAATGTGTATCCAAAATTAAAAATAAAATTGCAGTTACATGTAATTTCAATGAAATACTGATACAGTTACATTAAAGTGAGTATAGACAAGAATGAAAACGTTAGAGAGTCTTCCATCTATATAGTTCAGTTATGGTGATTTTTCCAATCTCTTCCTCTTGAACTCTTTGCTTTTGCTCACGTCATAAATGCTTTTTGATAAATATTTCAAGCAAATATATATATATATATATATATGATTTTAATGCTTTTGCATAAAAGGAATATTGAAGCAAGATTTTCAAATGATACTGCTCAGAGCTCTGTTGAGGAAAAGACGGATGGTGTTGGAAGTTTGTTTGAAATCAGAGTGGTTTATAAGAGAATAGTCCTCCCTCCTACCCTGACATGCAATAAGTAAGGCTCTACATGGAATTCTCTCTTAAAGACTTCCAGGGTAGCATTGGAATGGGTGAAGGATACAATAAAACAACCATTAACAAATAAATGGCAACAATTGAATAAAAATGTAGCAGAAATAAATAGTTCTTTAAAAACCAAAGTCTACACATTTCCAAAGTTTAAGGATTTCCTGATGTTTTATCTCCCACCAGAATAAATGAGATAAGGAAACAGGGACAGATGTGCTAACCCACCAACTTAGAGTAATGGTGTGACTAATGTTTCTTAACTAAAGGGATCATGCCTCAGAGAGAATGAATGAGAATAAGACTGACAGAGTTCCTTGCAAGGATATTGATCCACTGACTCTTTTCTGGTAACCGCCACAGAGACATGGGCTGACAGTAATTAAAATGACTTACACACTGGGATAGTTTCAAACTCAAATCTTCGACTGAAGACACCATAGCCTGCTGCTGTGCGCGCTCTGATTTGGAAGACATATACCGAAGCTGGTTTCAAACCATCCGCAGTAATAGCTGTCTCTTTCGATTTGATAATTGTGTAGCTGGTCTCTTGATCCTTGGCCCGCACATACACACATATACCAACAAACAAAGACAAAGGTGAATATTAGAGAAAACAAGATATATCAGATCATTACTTAGTAAAGTACAATTAAGGAATGGGTACTTGGATTCTCATTTAAATTAGATTTAATTCTTGAGAGCAATCTATAAACGCAAGTACATTGTTTATGTGGGATCTAAAATTATTCCCTTTCAATTAACAGACTTTTTAGCTGGGTGCTGCAGATACAAAAGCAAAAATGAGACTTGATCTACTCTCAAGACACTTAGAGGAGAGACAATATATACACACTAAAGTGTATACAAAATGGATCCAAGCTAGTAGGAAGGAAGGATACAGGTTTATTAAGTACTAATTATTGACTCTTTGCAAATATTCTCTCATGTGATGCTCACAACAATCATGGGAGATAGTATTATTATCATCCCCTTTTTACAGATGAGGAAACAAGCAGATAGAAGTTAAGTGACTTGGCCAAAATCACTCAGGTAATCAGGGTCTGAGGCTAGATTGAACACAGGTCTTCCTGACTTCAGGTTCAGTGTTGTGTTTCTTTTGCACTGTCTAGCTTTCTCAAATGAGGAAACCACTGGGAGTATAGAATATATAATGTGAGCAGAGTTTTTGAAAAGAAAAAAAGGATTCTAGGAGGTAGAGGAGAAGAAAAAGGACATTCCATGAATTTAGACCAGCCTGTAAAAAGGAACAGACATGGAAAGTATAGTGACTATAAAGAATGTGGAGGAAAGTATAATATCCATCAGCCATATTTTGCAAAGGTTATTTTGGAGCTCTTCTGTAGTCATTTTGAAAGAGAATAAATTGAATTATTAATAGTGATTTTTTTCAAAAGGTCTGAATTAGGGAAAAATAACCTTCAAATATACTTTCTGAGTCATTGTGTTTTCATGTATTTTCAATCATGCTTCCAGTGATAGATTAAAATTTCAATAACGCTGGGGTTAGACATAGGTGGAATCTAGAAGGAATATCATCTAGTTCTTTTGGGGAGAAGTTTTTATTTCATCCCATTGATTTTCAAAGAATGACAAACACCTTTAAAGCCACTGTCAGTTTTATATCCTCTCTATGGTGTTTCCATTCTGTGGGAAAGACAAAAAGGAAAGGAAAAAGTATTGGAAAACGAGTAGTAAATGAAAGGAATGATAATTATCACTGCTCTTTCTTTTTACCGTATTTTAAATCCTGCCAAATTCATATGTGGTGAATGTGAGCTAATCTGTCCAAACCTAACTGAATTCACCAAAGGTTCATTAAGCACCTACTAAGATCATGACATTGTGCTATATGCTGGAATATAAAAATGAAAATTATATACAAATTGGAGCCTTAACATATTTTGTCTGCATAATACACATTCCACTAAAGCAGACATTTCTGATGATCAAAGATTGCAGCCTTTCTCAGAATTATCCTCCACATATTTTGTTCAACTGTTCAGTCATTTCTGACTTTTGTGACTCTGTACAGGGTTTTCTTGGCAAAGATGCTGGAGTGATTTGCCAATTCCTAATCTAAGCATTAAGGCAAACAAACAGAAGTTAAAGTGACTTGGCTAGGATCACATACCTAATGATTATTTAGGGCTAGATTTGAACTCAGATCTTCCTGACTCAAGAGCCAAAGTTCTACCCACCTATATTTTTTACATGTAGAACTTTGGGCATTGCATTTGCACACACGGTCACAATCAATGTCATGAACTTTTCCTTTCAGAACATATTCTGTGCCACATACTGGTTTCTAAATGTTTTATTGACTAAATACTTATGTACTACTCAGATAGACTGCATTTCTGATTAATGTTTAAAAAACCATTTAAGACTAGTTAATGGTTAATGTTAGGGTGAGAAACGGTTAAGCCTGATTCTTTATTTCCAGAAGCAGACTTCTCCAAGAACTTGATTACCTACTGTAACTCTTAATTTTCAAAAATATTTCAGGGAAATAATCTTTAAAGGCAGAAATGTGTTATTGATTTTTAAAATGAGCTAATGGGAAGAAGATGTAGATATCTTTTGTACTAAATGGGAGAACATTGTGAAGAAGCATATTGCAATCTGTCTGCAGACTCCAGTTTCTCCTGGAGAATCAGTTATAGTAAAACATTCATTGAACACACTCAATTATTTTATACTGTAATCCCTGCCCTCCTGAAGCATAATGATTATTGTCAGAAATTCAAAGATTCATATTGTTTTTCATGATTCAGGTGGATAGTGCAAGCAACGTTATATCTCATGAGAGGAAACCACAACTCAAATAAGAAACTCCTTATAATTATACCGCTAGTGTCAGAGCAATGATATCAATCTTTTTTTCCCTGACTACTACCTATTCTTTTTTTTTGCCCTGTTATATTGAATTTTGTCAGAATTCCATGCTCTAAATCAACCAGGTATGCAGAAATGTAGTCATATTTTAAAAAAAAAAGAACATTATTAATTTTATTTTTAAACTTTGTTTGATCTTTATTTTAATTTTACTTTTCCCATTCAATAAGATCAAAACAATTCTCATCCACTGATTCAGAACTGATATCCAATATATTTAAAAACTGAACAGCCAATGACAGAAACACTTTTTTCTTTAAATAAATCTATTAAATGCTCCTATTCCACTGATTAGTTTAAAAGTGACTAAAATGAGATAGTTGACCTGAGTTTGAATCCAAGCTGTGCCACTTATAATCTTTAGCAAACTCTCTGGTTCTTGGGCTCCTCATCTTTACAGTAAGTGTGTATGACCTCTGGGGTCCTTTTCAGCTCTAGAATTACAATCCTAGGAAATCACTTGGCTGGCTACTCATAAAACATGCCTGAATTTCTTTTTAATGGGCAGAAGAAGGGGGGTAGTTCTGGTTCTTGAGCCCAATGGGAGACAAGAGAAAATTATTCTGTCACAGTCTCTGGTTCTGACTCTATGACCTTTGGTAAATGATTTAAGTTGGTTTACTCAGTTTCCTAGGTGTCAAGGAAGATGAAAGCGTTTGCTTATTTGAGCTTCTGGGAAACTTGTTTTTACAATCCTCAGTGCCAAACATGATGAAGAAGTCCACGTCTCAGTAGGTGGAAACCAATGTTGACGGCTTTCTTTGCATTTCACTTTATGCTGGCAGGTAAAGGGCCAGATTTACCCCAGCAAATGTTACCGATGTTGATTGTTCTTAGAACACCCAAGTGGAAAACCTCAATGGTACTTGTGAAGACATAAGCTTAGTTGTACTAATCCACTACTTTCCCATTTACTTCCTGCCAGAAGGAAATGACTTCAAGGAACTTTGATTAGGTGTTACTTTTTTGCTGTCTGTCATAGGCTATAAGTAAAGAATGTGACTAAAGGTAGCCTAAGCAATTCTGGCATACTCGAATTCAATGCTGATAAGATATATCATCTTTAGACCAGAAGAGTGAATCATTTCTGCAAAAAGAAGTTGTGTTGCATGACTGTAATCCTATACAATTGAATATACTTTTTTCTATAATACGAAGGTAGGAGGCAAATAGAAAAACATCAGGACATTAGAAATTTACTCCCTAGAATTCTTTAGTATATCATATTCATTACACAGAATTCTGATTTATCTATTTATGTAATCATGTACTTCTCAGTGGTATTGTACCTAGGGACCTGAGAGTTTCCCAATTCTGAAAGGATTAAACATTTAAGTGTCATTTTCAGCTAACTGAGAACTGTTATATCACATGGTGACTAATGAAGCATACTACAATCATGCGTTTCAGAAAATACACACACACACACACACACACACACACACACAAAATGCCTGTAGCATGTCCAAAATGACCTCTTGTTGGTTTTCTTGTATTCTCCCCTAGCAATCCATGCATAAATCCTCAAATACTCTCTTTTTTTTCTGCATACTAAACTTTAAAAACACATACCCTCAATACCTCTACTAGCCCTGCCTTGAACTCTTCAGCTAACATGGTAGATCTGCCACTACTCCACTCCGCCACACCTCAGTTGAGCAAATGAGTGATACTAGCCAGCTGCCTACATGCTGGAAAGGGAAGTCTTTGGGATGAGGAGCCAGCTGGCATACAATCGCCCTCAATACAGCTTCTCTATCCATGCCTGCCTTGAATTAACAGATGGCAGTGGGCCCATCTCTATGTAGGAGCAATGAGGACCCCATTGACCTCTATTAGTTCAGGGCAATCACAGGCAGAAATGCCAGCTGGTGAATTCATAAGCCCCTGCCTGAAAATCCCTTCTGCTTGTGCTTGGATGGCAAGCATCCAGTGAAGGAGAATCATTGTCCAGAAAGTTCAAAGTGAGCCCTTAAAGCTGACAAATAACCACCCCCAAATTAGACACAAAGGTGGTAGGATGGCACCTGTGATTTCATTGCTATGGCAAACTTCTTCAGGAGAACATTCCCTCTACCGATGCAGACTAGCACATTTTTCTGCACTTTGATGGTCCTAGAGTTGCCTAGAGAACTGAAAAGTTATGTGACTGGTTCAGAGAAACGTAAAACAATATTTGTCCAGGATAGCTTCAAATGCAGATTTTTTTCTGACTCTGAAGTATGCTTCCTATCTGTCTGTTATGTACACTGCTTCTCAATCACCATTGAAATTTTGCACAAATCTGGCACCACTTGGAAGAGATTTTCCCAGAAGATCTCACTTATCTATTCTCTTCCTCCAACTTCAAGCAAGATGAACTGAATAAAATCTATAATATCTACATTGTACTTTGTCAATATCATGCTTTCACACTCTTTTGTGTACTTGCAAATTCCCATAACCCACTGATAATTTTTTTTTTGTCTTGACCCATAATGTCGTTCATAGAAGAACTCTCAGGTTCCAACCTCCTTCTGTTGTTGTACATCAAACAAACAATAGGTTTTGTTTTTTAATCACCTACTATGTTCCATGAACTACGCTAGGTGTTAGATCAGCAACTTTGTTGTAAGTTATAGAGATTTCTAGGATAGTGAGAAATTAAACACAGACACACAACTGATGTATGTCAGAGATATTCCAGCTCTTTCTAATGTCAAGGCCCGTCCTCACTTCACTATAACAGTGCATTTCCCATCAAATATCCAAAAATCTCACCTGCTTCAAGAAACTTTCCTGATATTCATACTACCTCCTTAGTCAGCAATGGTATTCTCCACCTAGGACATGTGGCATTTTGTTTGGATCACTTTTATAAACTGCTCAGTCATTATATTTACTTATGTTCCACATCCTCACACCCAGCTAGAAGTTTTATGAGGGAAAAGGTCATGTTTCATAAAAGTTGCTATCTGAAGCAACACAATAAATAACACTATGCTCTACATATAATTTAAAAAAATAAACTCAGAATATCTCCAAAAGACCAAAAAAAAGATGATTATTATTCCTATTTTAGAGGAAATCTAAGAGATTCTTACCTGAGATCACAGAGGAGTAAATGGTACCTATCGGACTAGAATTAATATAATTTGATTCCTGGTTCATTGTTAGGACAAGGCTTTCTGCTAAGGCAATTTCATTATTTAAAAAATCACCCTGGTAGAATCCAAAGAAAAGGCTCTTTAAAAGATGCAGAGCTACTCTGAAAATACGTTTGGTTCATTTTTCAAGGTGAAGATTTTTTTTAAAAAATGGATTACTCATTATGGACTGTGTTGGATAACAATAGGCACTAACAGATATTCACGCACTGAATCAAGACTTTATTAAACACCTTCTATGTGCCAGGCATTGTGCTAAATGGTGGGCATACAAAAAAAAGGAAAAAGACAGTCTCTACCTTATCCTTTGGACACGTGATAATCTCATAAAGAAAAGCAGAGGCTGGCTGTCTGGACCACTTTTCTAAAGAGAATATACGTGTATACCCCCACGTACATATACATGTATTCTCATATAGATATATAAACACATGTATTCATATATTTACTTTTAAATGATCACAACTATGTGTGGGTGTAAATATATATGTATGTGTGTATATGTATATGTATATATGTGTATATACATGCATGGCATACTTTTAAAAGATAAAGAGCAGAATCCTGGATATAAAGTTCTTAATTATATACATAATTCTAGAGTACTTTCTTGGCTTGGAATCATATTTCAGGGATTGCAGTAAGTAGTAGGAATGGCATATTTTCATGTAAAAATATTATTCTGTAATTAAGCATCTTTTATTAATTTTCTTTAAAAATATTGTTTCTGTCAGAATTTGTAGCAATAGATCATTGGTTATTGTACAGTTGAATATGGACTATATCCAGGTGCAGAGTACCTGAATTTATATATTACATCTGCAAGTTTCTAAATGTGTGACTGTGGTAAAGTCATCTCACCTCTTCAGGTCTCACTTTCTTCATCTGTAAAATGGGGAAGCTGGATTAGATAACTTCTAAAAAGTCCTTTCTTACTTTAAGTCTGCTAACCTCTTATCCCTATAAATGTAGAGTTTCTCTTAATTTGGTTTTAGTTTTTTACGTATAATCCATTTTAACAGCAAAAAGTCAAATAACTGAATCAGAAATAAGCATCATTTGGTATGCATGGTTCCTTCCATATGGCTATTTTATGTAATCGTGATGGTATTCACAAATACAGAAATACACATACACGTACGTTTCTCAGGATGATACAGCTTTTGGAGGTAATTTATACAGTATCAAAGGGCGAAGGATGCAAAACGAGTTTCAACATTGTCTTTGACTTGATCTCAGGTTGTTGCCACTTGGCTACTCAAAGAAATTTAACAACATCCTAGAGCTACTTGTATGGAGTAACATATATAACTATACACAAACACACTGTATTTCCTGATCTTTTCAGCCTATATGTCACTATTCCTTTCCATGCTATCTCTACTAATCCTACCAATCCTACTGTCTCCAATTCGTATCTTACACTGTTTGACCTTGGGACCCTTGTTCATGATATTCCTCTATGTCCTCCCCCAAATATCCCCACCTATTGAACAAAAACCCATCTTATGAGATAGAGCTTATTGGTTGCATGTTGGTGAAGTTATGTCAAGGAAATTTAGCTTTCTGCTGTCCAGAACTTGCCTTTGTTTGAAGAAGGTATTTTTCTACCTTTTTTTCCCTAGTTATACTATTCAGCATTTTGCTGACATCATAATATGAAAGAAAGCAACAGAGACTCCAACATAAAATGTTATTTCTAATCTGATAGATGTTGTATAATTAAGCAAGCAAGAGATGAGCATGCCTTCAATCTAGCTCAATTTTATTGCTGTAAAATATACTGAGCTAAATCTTATCCCAGTAATCAATGCAACAGGTCTCATAGGAATTTAAAAAGGATTATAAACTTACTAAAATTGAATCTCTGGTCATATGGACATATAGACTTAAGTACATACATGTGGAATAACTTATCAAGGCATATTTTTTCTTTTTTTTTCCTTTTTAATCAGTAAGTGGGCTCCATATTACTTTTGTGTCCCTATTTCACCATGCTACCATTGGCGTTATGTTCAGACACTCATGCTATTAAATAATTTAAAAGTTTCCTATTAATTTCAAAGTTTTCCACACCTCTTTACTTTTAATTGTACTTTTTTCATGTCTTCAAGGTCCTCATTTAACTACCTACATTTGTTTGAATAGTATTCTTCAAGACTCAACTTAAATGTCATATACTCCATGAAGCTTTTCACAGTTTCCCCATATAACACTTAAAATGTAGTGTGTTAAAATTATTTGTACATGAACTACATTTCCTTCATAAGCTCCATGACCTCTCTGTGAAGAGAAGAATATCATATTTAGCTGAAAACCTCTCCAGTGTGCAGAGTTCTGCATAAAGAAGTGGTTATATAAATGTTGACTTAATTGCAGTGAATTGAGGGACTCTTTAAAAGCTATATCTACTCTATGCCATGAAATACAGAATCCATGTAATGGCTATATTTCTGCAGTCACAATGACCAGATAATTTGTTCCCTCGACTTTGTGGTTTTTATGGGCCCAAAGGAGATATAACCACAAAACTCAATATCCTAAAATTCTAGAGGAAAGATCTCTAGAGCTTCTGCTGTTGTCAAGTCACCTTTAGAGGAACGTATTTCTTGCTGATCAACATGGCAAAGACATATCAGTTCACTCAGTGTGACACGGGTGGAAAGATCTCAAATTTCAATAGGACTAATTTCTGTCTTGATACATTACATATTCAGTAAAGAAAATCCTACCAAGCCTTATTGAGTTATATTTCCCAGTGGTATATTTTGGATTATGCTTAATAGTGTGGATGTACTATCTTTTCAGCCTGATCATTTATTGGAAGCTGATGAGGTGTGATTAGGACAGTTTAAATATAATTTATGTTCACAAATCCTTTGGACACAGTTGAGGACAATGCATACTCAGTATAAAAAAAAAAACAATTTTCTTTCTCAGACAATGTGTTCTGATAACTTGTTCAGAGCTGTGATTACTGTGGAACAATTTTGAGATGAAATTAGACTTCCTTCAAATAAATATGACCAGAAGTCTATCATAATTTAGAAGTTCTTCCCCTGGAATGGTCTCAAAACATCAATATGGATTCTTCACCAAGGTATCATAGTCACACCTCTCCAGAAAAATCAAGTGTTTTTGTTGGGTTAAGCTGAGTAGACTTCTATATGTTCTGTTTTCTTGTAGACCTTGCCATATTAGAATCACTCTTTAGCCATCAGTCACAGATGGTACCCAATGCATTCATGAAAGTATACTAAGTATATTTTTTCCAGTGTAACATTTCTGAACAGATATTGGAATTTCCCCCATAAAAATCATTATTTTTAAGAAGAAAATTTATATTTATAGCTTGGGAATAGTTTAGATTCTTCTTGAAGCTTTGCTGCTTAGTATTCACTCCATAATCGGTTCAAGACATGATCCACAATCCTAAACAAATAATTATTCTATTTGATCTTTTTTAATAGATTGGCCAGATATATCTTCTATCATCAAAATTTCCTTTAGATGAGTGTTTGTAATGATAAACTAATAGAATTATTAGTTGCCATTACTCATCCAGGGTTGTAGATAATTATTTAGTTACAAACATTGAACAAATAGTCCCTGGTTCATCCTCAAGATCATAATAGTGACAAAACCAGGGACATTACCTCAACAAAATCCCTTGGGACAAACTCTAAAAGCACATTAAGAGGAGAAGTTATATAACTTCTTGAATGGATGGACAACAGTTAGGGTTTCACTCTCAATTTATTCAAAATAGCATTAGATTATTTGATTATTTGAGTCACAAACATCTGTTGCCCATAGAACACCTGAAATTCTGTGGCTAAGCAAAGCTATACTTGAAACAGATAATTGAATGCACATTTGGAGCCTTCCCCAAAATAATATATTATTATTAGATTTTAGTCCTTGAATAATTATTGTAGCAGATAGCTGATAATATAAATTCCAGAACATCCTATCTGATTCAATGCCAAAGTATTTAAATTTTCTTTTCCCCTTACAGTAAACAGTAGATATCTAGCTTTTGAGTGAATTGTTAGGAAATCTGAATACAGATACTATGACACTCACACTCCTTTGTGAGCTTCTGGCTTCTGCATAATATGTTAAGTTTAATGGTATATAAATTCATTGGCTACAGAATCTTAGTAGTGTGAATCAGTTTCTGCCTTATCAGCCTCTGGAGAAGACGAAGTTTGTGGAGTTAGATTATATACAAAACATACCAATGTCTATTGGGTGTCCATTTCATTTTAAAAGATGCATTATGACCTAAAATTTTGTCATTGAACCTTTCAAAAAATATTGTGGAAAATATCTTAACTGGTTATGAATTTATCAGCATCAACCAATCAGTATTTATCAAGTACCTACTATATGCCAGGTACTTTGGTAAGTCAATATATAATCCAGCTTCCAACTTGAGCTCCTGGCTATTTTCTATGTTCTGGTAAGTGGTTCAATCATTTGAAGTACCTCATTATTGGTCATCTGAATGTCTTTCAACTCTAGGACTTGAATTTAATAATCAAGATCAGGTGGTACTCAATGATACATGAAATGACGAGATTGTTTTAAACAGTTTCTAAGTCTCCTTCCAGCCTTCAATTCATGACCCAGTAATCATATATGACCTCCTATAACCATTTTTGGTCTTTCTTTTGATGAACAATAAATGGCATACTACTGAAGGATGATTTATCTTACAGATTCTATACTTCACAAACTGAAATATTTAAAGAGAACATTATTTTAATTCCCTGCAATTCTGTGGACTGTGAATTTTCTGTATTCAGATAACCCATTTGGGGAAGGGGGTGTGGGGATAGGTTGGAAAATCTGCATAAGTGTTGAACATAATTTTACATGTATAGTGATGCAATCTCTCTAGAGAAATATTTTCTACTATTGTAAATGTTTAAGTAGTTTCAGTCAGTATATGCCAATGAACATCTTCATCAGGATGCTTAGTACTTCATAGGACCAAGATAGACATAATAAAGAGGCATCGCCCTCACCATGCTATTTAGTCTGAGTGAGAAATTTAAATCTCTGGAGAATGATTGTGTGTTGATACTAAGAGGAAGTATATTTTCATTAGTCCCATAAAATCATCCAACATCTCAACTGTAAGAATCAGAAGGATAGCAGTGTGTCTAAAATGAACACATTTGTTCTCCAAAGACTATCAGGAACTCATTTTCTTGTTGAAGCTCTTTGCTATGTTCCCTGCCCACCCCTAGCCCTGACAGAAGGCTAGTCACCCTGAAAGAGAATTCCAGATATTGAACTGACAGCAAACTTTTTACATTGCCCCAAAGCAGTCATTTTAAGTGCTGAGTCTGTTCATGTTCCAGATTTTCTATTGCTTAGCAGCAGTACTTGACAGCAGAACTATGTGCCTTGTAATTGTCCAGCTTTAATAGGATTTCATCTTTTGTCACAAAAATAGGCTCTATATCAGGTGTCAATAAACAGGCAAGGACGTAGCAGTCCTTTGTCATCGCTGAAATCTATTGCTATAAAGTCACTCTAGGCAAAATCTCTAGAAATAACTAAAGGACATAACTGCATGAACTTAAAAAAAGAACAAAACCCTTACTAACTCAAAAAACTAGCATTGTGTAATATACCAAGATGCTGCGCAGAGTTTTGGGGAACTGGTTCATCAGACCATTTTTAAGGAATATCAGTATTTTAATGCTATTGAATATACTGTTGAAAAATAATTTAGTTTGAATCTAATTTTTGAGTTGAAGGAATTAATCAGGAACATGTAGAATCCAGGTAGTATATGAACTGTAAATTAGGGGATGACATCAAGAAATTAGCATTTTTAGTCAAGTCAATAATCTAATGAACAGTTAGGCTTTTTCTGAATTTTGAAAAAACGTTTACATATATGCAACATTTTGGCAACTTGGTATCAAAAATACGTTGCTCTTTAAGCTGAATGTTTTTCCTTTAGGTAGTGAATAAAACTCATAGGATCACGTGTACTGAGACTAGAAGTGGCATCACAGATAATCTAGTTGAATCTTTTATTTTTCCACATGGGGAAACTGAGGCTCAGAGAGGCTAAATTATCTGCCTAACATCACTCAGGTACTTAATGGCAGAGTTGGGATTTATCTTATATCACAGCAACTCAATTTTCTAATTATACAAATTTATGCTAATTAAACTCAAACTCCTTCCTTTTCCATCCACATTTTACTTTAAATACATTTTATTTTGAACTTTCCACTTCACCATATCGATGATGTTACTGACAAATTAGTATATTTGTGGAATGATGGAAGTTCAAATGTGCTAAGAGGTTGCTTTTCCCAATTCTTGAAACCCACAACTACAAGTCTTTTTAACATAAACTGTTCTCCACAACCACTGCCTATCCAAAGTCTTAGTTAACAGAAAGAATCCAGGTATAATTGGAATGACTGCTTTTGCAGTTCACCATTATTCTAAGAAAACTCAGTAGTTTCAATCCCCTTGGAGTTTTCCTAGGACCTCAACCTTTTAAAAGTGACTAAAAATGTGGAAATACCTTTAAAGTATAAGTTTGGCAGAAATGGCACAGCAGGGATCATGCATCTTGCTGCTCAGAAGATTTTTTTGCTATTCCACTACCTTATTGTCAACTATAAACAGTGACTTCCATTTACACCTACCACCATTAATAAACTGACTTCCTCACAGTCCAGCATTCCAGTGGAGGACTCAGAGGTTGCCATGGTAGATTATAGTTTTGAAACATTTGGAGGGATGTTATGTGTGAGAGAGAATAGGCAATTCCAGGAGCCACAATAATGTTCAGTGAAAGGAATTTAAAGGAAGTCATTTTTCAACTTAACACAAGGAAGATTTCTAATAAAGTTGTCAATCAATGTACGGTATATGATAGTGAGTGTCTTATCACTGGAGATATTTAATTAGAAGTTGGATGGCCATTTATCAAGGATATTGTAAATGGGCAGTTAAACTAGATGAACTCTAAAGTCCTTTTCAACTCCAAGACTCTCTTCTAGAATATAATACATTAAAAGCCTTTCTAACCATGGACTGCAGAATCAATGGACATCAATTTACATGTAAAATTGCAAAACATTTTTAGACAAATTGAATAAATTGCTACAAAGAAGAAAAAAACTTAAGCTACTTGATAGGCAAGTCACACCTTTTCAAAATATTTGATTTCGTACTCCAGGATAATTCCGTTGGGACGATCTGGCTCTTGCCAAGACAAAGAGATGCTATTTTTTGCAATCTTTCCTTTTTTCACATTAGTGACTGGAGAAGGTGCTGGAAAATACAACAAATAAATAGAAATGATGATTAGTATGTTAATGCCTTTCCAATTTAAAACTCATGCCTAATGCTAGCAATGATTGCATGATTTGTGTATATATACACATTTTGTAATGTCACATATATATAGTATAAATATATATGTGTATATATTCATACATACCTATTTCCAATTCAATTTCATTCAGTTTATTCCTTATGCCCTCATAGCTCATATAACTTAAACCATATCTATGCAATAAAAATTATGAAAGTAGTGAAATGAAATTCATAGAGAAATTAACTTAAATAGGTAAAAGTTTATAGTATAATGGGACTACAGGTAGTGCTAGATTAGACTTTGGCAATAATCAAATCAAACCCTCTAATTTTATGGAGTAATAAAACAAGGCCAAGGGACTTGAAATGATTTTGCCAAGGTCATAAAGGAAGTAAATGGAACATTCTATGACAAAAAACAATTAATAGCCTATGCTGACTCAAATCCAAATTTTTGATTCTCAAATATTTATAAATTTCTCACTCTTTGCCTTTACTATTTAGCTCTATGCAGTAAAAATCTAAAAAAAATAGATGTCTCTAAATATCTATTTCATTGATATTTGGCTCATAAAATAGAACAGCACTTTCAACACATGCTAGTGCTTGTACACAATTGTCTTTGTAATTGCAATACAAATTACAAAGTTTATTTATTCATATGTATGCAATGTTCATTTTCCCCAATTTTCAGTTTCTGACATTTATAAGAGATAACAAAAGACAATTTTTGAATGGAATTTCAGGTCTTAAACTTAAATATAATTTCCGTTGTATATTTTATTAATTATAAACAATGGCATGCACCATAAACAGGAATAAAGTATATAGCTTGCCTTTTTTATTTTTATTTGTTTGTGTGAATTTATGATTCCATTGTTAAGGAATTCTCAAGGACATAACACAGATTGGTAATTCTCCTGTAACTTACATATTTAGAGAGCAGCAAGGGAGCACTGAGTTCAGTAACTTGATGCTGATCTCTCAGGAAATATGTGAGACAAATAAGCGGCATAGTAAATAAAAAATGCTTAACTTGAGAAGCAGAAACACATGAGGACAAAACATGCTTCAAAAAAATAATAGCCGTGTGATCCTGCGAAAGTCATTTAAAGTCTCTTTGCCCCAATTTTACTCCAACATAAAGTGGAGATAATAATAGCATTTACTTCACAAAGTGATTGTGAGGATCAGATGAGATAACATATATATAGTGATTTTAACATGCTAGCTATTTTTAGCTATTATTTCTATTACTATGTCTGTTATTAGCATTAGTAGTGGTAGTAGTAGTAGTAGGTAATAGCTACTAGTAATAGTAGTAGTAGTAGCAGTGGTGGTGGTGGTAGTAGTAGTATCACTGTTATCATTCAGAGGCAGATCTTGAATCCAGGTCTTTCTGACTCCATGGCTGACCATCTATCATATTGCCTCAATGCTTGTATCTCCCTAATGTCAACCACGTGAACATTGAAATAATTAGTGAATTTGTTTATATTTGGTATCACATATATAAAACACTTGGATATTAGTTAGAATTTTTACCATTGTAACTGACTCTGATCATTTCTATAGTATTAATGGTGGACATAGGACATAATGAATTACCGAAGAAGTGAGTATAAGAGGTGGCATAAAAATACCATCACAGTCCTGTGACCTGGCACATAATGAACGCTTAACACATGCTTTTAAGTTGACTTGATTTTGACCAGAAAACAAGGCAGGAGGATCATATAACAAAAGCAGAGGATAAAAGATGGGCAGGCCATGTTCCACTAGTATATGAAGAGGTCAAGAGGAAGGCTCTCCGGATATCGAGTAGATCTGAAAATTTAAGGAAGGACATAGGCAACACAAGATGGGCAGGAATGAAGGGGCCATAATCTGTACCCCTGGAGGCCATACCCACAATGATGAGCTCACAGATCCACTGAAGAGTTAAAGTACTATCTATCAATTGCTTACGAGATTATAAGTGGTGCAGTGGTCTTGTGACATGTTATTGATGTTATGTGATTTGGGGTTTATGAAGATTATTGTTCTTTAGGAATGAGCATGCAATTTTCCACCTATTTTGGCTTAAAGATATAAAACAAATCCAGTATCTTTTTTTGCCACAAACCATGATATATATTACACATATGGATGGACTACTTATGCTGGCAAAATGTAATAAAAATAATTGCTTGACCATCAGTATGAATTAAATGGTAGTTTTAGAAAAAAATGATGTGTTTGCTACTCTGGAGAATATGATGGACTTCCTATTCTTGTAAATCATACTTATTGTAATAACCATACTTAGTGTTCATGTTAGTTATACTTAGTCTTAGGTTCAAAATCACTGGTGATTTGTTCAAGGCAAGAATGAGCCCATATCAAATTTTCTATTGTAGGCCAAGCAGTAGGAACATATGGCAGTAGAGGAGGGTAACTTGTCTACCAATTATCTCATTCTCCTGTTGCTTTTACAGCAAAATAATTTGATAAATATAATTTGATAAAAGAAAAAATTACAATAGGGATTAAAAAAAAGCATACAGTGTTGACAATGATTTCAGATCTGAACCATCCAATTAGGAAGGCAACTTTTAGCTATCAGTACTTTTTCCAGCCATATACTTGATTATGGTCAATATATCCTTCACGAGAATGTACATATTCACCTAAAAATTTGGACCAAGAATGAGGTATGTGATTTGTTTTCTCCTTAACATAATCCTTAAATGATCACACAATAAAATTTAGATGAAGAAAATTTACTTCAAAATATTATCTGTTAAATTCATACATGACCTTAAATTTTTCTTCTCTACCTTGGGATGTGTTATTTTAAAATATATTGAAAATTCCTGCGCAGCATCATGAAAAATGAGAATGTATGAACAATGAACACATATATTACATGTATGTATATACATTTATACATATTATTCCATATATACATATACATTTCACATATATGTATATATCTATGTCCATATCTATGCACACATAGATGTTTGTGTGTTAAATCTAGGCACACAGTAAAATCATATCATCTTATATCTAGAATTATAAGGAACCTCAGAAAATGTTTGATTCAACTGACTAATTTTATAGATGAAATAATTGAGTTTACATACATGATCCAAGGTCATATAGGTACATGTCCAAGACAGAGTTTGAACCCAGATCCCCTGATTTTAGAGCTAATACTCTTTCCATTGTACCATACCATCTTAATTAATACAAGTACTATGACTTTTCAATAGACTTATTTCTTGCCTGTAAACAAGTTAAAAAGTCAAATTGACGTGGTTCACCTTAAAGAAATTACTAAAAGCAGAAATCATCAGTTCTAAATTCCTTGAAATATAATTCTTTAAGATTTAGTGGTATCTAAGTGAATATTTTCTCATATGTCATTCCACCAGTAATGGCTGCTTGACTTTTTCCTAAACATCAGCATCAACATCTGTCCAATAAACCCTTTACAATCTCAGTTTTTCAAAGGGTATAAAGTAAGTATTGTCAAAGGTTCCTGACCAGGACATCAGCTAAATGCCATTCCTAAGAACAAGTAGATTCTGGAGCAGCGTCCTCAGACCAGCCCCAGGATGGTGATAACTCTATAAAGCTGATGAAAGTCTGGACACTGGCAGCCACTAGAAACATAATGACCATGCACAAATTGTGAAAAACAGCACTACTCAATTACTGCAAATTATTCTCCAGGTCCGTTGTGCATTCAAATAACAGTAACTAGATATGGTAGTGCCAAGGGACAAATTTCTTTTTTCTTTTTTTTTTTTTTTACCTTGCTTCTCTCACCAACCCCTCCTAGTCATGTCCTGTCTACATTAGCATTTGTAGCATAAGTGGCATTCAGGTAGTATGTAACATATAAGAGATAATTTTGAATTGGAACATTCCTAACCTCAATGACTTAGCTAAATCATTCTGAACTATTAAAAATATTATTTTCTTTACTGAAGAACAATTAATTAACATGCTATAAAAACAAGTAATGAAGACAACAAACTAATTAATTTTTCCATTCCCTGATTTCCAGCCAAAAGGGATGTGGAAATAATCCAAATTATGATGTTCTGTTCTGGAAGTGGTCTGTGAATGGCATTTTATCAGACCAGATATTGTATTTGCTTCTCTTTCAGGCCAGTGGGTCAGAGTTCCTCAAGAGTGCTGCTTACAAATCTGTTGGCATCACTAACTATGGCATCAAATGGCCATCTTTAAGGAAAAATACAATGAGAATAAAAGTTTCCACATATGCTTCAAGAGGACACTGACCACCAATGCATAATTCCAGAGAGACTGGCCTTTTCTAAAGGGCTGAATACTTCAAGGAAACTAATCCAGAGACAGTAACTTGTGTAAAAATAGGTCCAAAATATCATAGCATAGTTGCCATTGAGTAAAACTTAGAAAAATATTTTAGAAAAATCCACGACAGTGGTTTTTGCCTCCAAGCTCCTTATCCTTGTGGTTGTCATTTAATAAAGAATATGCTATCTAGTATGTGGGGGAAGTACCCCCCTAAAAAAGTACTAAGGCATTGTCTATGTAATGTTCTTAGATCAACTTTACAGTAACAAAAAATTATAGCTGTGTTCTGTCCAAACTCCATATCAATTTCGTTATACTTTTGAAAATAAAATAATGTTCTTTTGAAGAAGAATTTTGTTATATAATTCCATCAACTTGGAAAACTCCAAGATTGGAAATTCCATGCATGAATGCAGATTTTCAACTTATCTATTACTTTTAATCTTGGAAAACTGACTGGGAGGAGCACAATTTATATGACAAACACCACCAGCAAAATAATGGCAAGACAAACAATTTTGAAAGACAATTAACCTTGATTAACAATCATAATAATAAAGCATGTGCTGAAGGTTACAAAGGCAGGTAAATGGTTGGACCTGGAGAAATAATTTTAAAAAACTGTCTCATATTTTTCCCCCAATCAATTTCGTGTTGGCCCCCAATCACCTTTATCAGTCACTTCTACTTCTTATTGTTATTACTCCTTTTGCTTTCCATGTGAGTGAAATATTTAGAATCCAATAGGAGACTCTCTCTCTGTCTCTCTCTCTTTCTCTCTCTCTCTCTCCCAATCTCTCTCTCCTTCTCTCTCTCTCTCTCTCTCTCTCTCTCTCTCTCTCTCTCTCTCTCTCTCTCTCTCTCTCTCTCTCTCTCTCTCTCTCTCTCCCTCTCTCTCTCTCTCTCTCTGATCCTTTTGCTAATGAAATCTAAAGATTATATCTCTTAACAAGGACAATGGGAATTTCCTCCCATGGCACAACCCATAGATGCCTTCTCATCTTGTGAAGATTATGTCCATGTTCCGCCACTGATCTTTAATATTAGCTCTATCCAAAGTGCAATAGCTTTTCTGTAGGATTTTTTTTTTCCATTCAGAGCAGCACTTGAGTTGTCCATCAGGCTAACTTTATCTCCGACTTATATAACCATCCCAATTCCTGTCACCCATTCTAAGTATCTCACATAATGAGTACACATAAATGTAGTGTGTTTCCAATAAAGAATCTATTCACTGGGGGGAGACATCAATAAAGGAATCTGGTAGGTAAGGACAAAATTGTTGAAAAAAAGAAAATAGTAACATCTTTCTTAACTTTCTCCTCTGTAATTTAATAGGTTATTTAAAAGTATTTACTTATCTTTTCTTAATAATATGTGGATATATCTCATTTCTGTCTTGTGTGGATTTTCACGTAGTCAGGGTCCAGTTGACAAAAGAGAAATTGGCTTGGTCATTGTGTTTTATCTCTTTTGTGTGTGTCTAGTATTTATAAGGCATTAAGAAATTAAGATACATACATGTGTATATCCATATATGTGTGTGTAAGTATGTATTCTCACACACATAAATCCAAACACATTTAGTATGCTAGTAGATATGGAAAAGGGAGATCTAGCACACGTAAAATTGATTTCATTGGTTCTCCCATAGCAGATACTTTGAAACTTTAACATATCTAAGAAGACAGAAAAAATATATGGGCTTTATACAATTTTATTTATCAAAAATATTTCAGTTTCTTCAAATGAACAAAACTCACAATCACATCTTAAAAGTCTGCAAGCGAAGATTTTGATGCATGATCTTTGTGAAGTTAAAAACAATTAATACTGAAAATGATTTTAAAAGTCATTGTTTCTATAGGAATGATATCTTTTTAATAAAAGATATTCACTAAATTTAAAAAAAAACATTTATGTTAGTGGATAGTTTTTCTTTTTCATGAAATTTGCTGAATATTAAAAAAGCAGTCCTCTTAAAGGGGAAGTAGAGGAGATGGCTTATTTAAGAAGAGGAATTATTTGGTACCATAAAACAAACCAGTTTAATATTATCTGCTTCTCATACTGTTTTCAATTCATGGCCAAACATACTAATACTATTTTGGGAATAAGTAAAAGAATAATTATTGACTATTATATAATTGAATTTGGGGTTTCTCATTCACCAAAATCATTTATATTCAGAAAAAATATTAAATAATACAAGTAAGTTCCAAAATGATTGAGTCTCACTTGCTTTATAGAAAACTTTGTCACAAACTAAATAAATTACCATGAAAGGACCCCTTTACCTTTTTGTCACATAACAGGTTAACAATTCACTAGCTTCAGTGAAAAAATAACAGTAAATATTATATATAATTATCTCTGTCAGAACATCCACTCTAAGCAATTCTGTAAGAAATAGATTGGTTTAAAAAAACACTTTTACTAGAACCTTTATTAAAAATAATACCATAGTTAATGAAGTGCCATTAAAGTGATGGTTTCTACCATCAGTGTCAACATAGAATCAACTCAGTAAAAACCTACTCCATTAGCGGCAGTGATATATTGTCATGAAGTACAGGAAACTATTTTATTAAGCCAATAAATATCAAGACAGCTCCACAGTAACTTCAATATGAGACTTGTATGGTGAAATAAACTCAAATACCTAGATTACTGTTGAAATTAACAAATAGCAGTTGCTTTAATTAAAAAAAAAACACTTCTCAATTTGTGTTTTAATTCCAGCAGAAATGTTAACAACTCAGAGTTATTTGAGTTTTCATTCATTCAACAAGCATTAAGCACAAGCATGCTGTTGTGTTCTACCATCTTTCTAAAGCGATGGGGGATGAAGAGGGAAAAATCAAACAGCTCATGCCCTCAAAGAAACTTTCTTCTATAAAGAAGATTGTATGCACACAGTTAAATCTATGGAAAATATATACTAAAATAATCTGGAGTGGTTGGAGAGGAGAGGTAGTACCAACACATCTGTGGAGATTAGAGGAGGCCTCATATGGGAAATAGGAGTTGAGGAACACAATAATTCTAAATAATGGAGTGAGTTACAGGTAAAAGGACCAAGAAACAAAAAATCCACCTGAAAAAATAGTTAATAAAAACAACTGTAATTTCTTCTTCCCCATTTTCTATGAACCATCAAATATACTATAAACACATTATCATTCAGCAATTTAAAGAAATTCAATATCCATCATTAACTTTTAGAACCAGATCAGTCTTCTCATATAACTGAAAACATTAAAAAAAAAATTATCCAGAGGGTAAAATAGAAATTTAAAGAATCCACCTCTTAAAAGAGATCCCAAAAGGAAAACTCCTAGGAATATTGTAGCCAAATTCCAGCGTTCCCAGGTCAAGGAGAAAATATTGCAAAGGGTCAGAAAGAAACAATTCAAGCTTTGTGGAAATACAATCAGGATAACACAAGATCTAGCAGCTTCTACATTAAGGGATCAAAGGACTTGGAAATGATATTCCAGAGGTCAGAGGAGCTAGGATTAAAGCCAAGAATCACCTACCTAGCAAAACTGAGTATAATACTTCAGGGGAAAATAGATATTCAATGAAATAGAGGCCTTTCAAGCATTCTTAAAGAGAAGACAAGAGCTGAGTAGAAAATCTGACTTTCAGATACAAAAATCAAAGAAAGCTTTAAAAATTAAAAAGGAAAGATAAATCATAAGGGACTTATTAAAGTTGAACTGTTTACATTGCTACATGGAAAGATGATATTTGTAACTCATGAGACCTTTCTCAGTATTAGGGTAGTTAGAGAAAATATGTGTGTGTATGTATGTATGCATTTAATGGATGATAGATTAGACAGACAGATGGATTGATAGATAGATAAATAGATAGATAGATAGATAAATAGATAGATAGATAGATAGATAGATAGATAGATAGATAGATAGATAGATAGACAGACAGACAGACAGACAGATAGAGAGATAGATAGAGGGCACAGGGAAAGTTGAAAATAAAGGAATGATGTATAAAAATAAAATTAAAGGATGAAAGATGAATATCTTGGGAGAAGCAGAAAGGGAGAGGTAGAATGGGGTAAATTATCTACCATAAAAGAGGCAAGAAAACGATTTCACAGTAGAGGAGAAGCAGGGGAGGTGAGAGATAAATCTCATCAGATTTAGCTTAAGGAGGGAATAACATACACACTCAATTGTGTATCTTACCCTACATGAATGTAAGGAGGGTAAGGGGGTGAATGACAGAAGAGAGGACAGACTGGGGGTGGGGATAGTCAGAAGCAAACATTTTAGAAAAGGACAGGATCAAAGGAGAAAAGGGGAGTGGGATAGGATGGAGGAAAATATAGTCTTTCACAACATGAATGTCATAGAAGTGATTTGCCTAGCTATACATGTATAACATGTTGAATTGCTTGCCTTCTCAATTAGTGTGGGGGGGGAGGGAAGAAGGGAAAGAATTTGGAGTTCAAAGTTTTAAAAACAAATTTTAAAAATTGCTTTTACACGCAACTGGGAAATAAGATATACAGGCCATGTGGTATAGAAATCTATCTTTCTCTACAAGAAAGTGAGGTAGAAGAGTATAAGGGGGGGGGCGGTGATTGAAGTGGGAGCAGACACATGGAAGTGGTAATCAGAATGCATGCCATCTCAGGGTGGGTAGAAAGGAGAGATGGGGAGAAAATTTGGAACTCAAAACCTTGACAAAATGAATGTTGAAAACTAAAAATTAATTAATTATTAGGAAAAAAAAACCCTATCACATTCTGATACAAAAATACCTTGTCATTCTCTCTGAGGTATTTTACCAAGTTAGTTCTATAAACTTGGGGTTTGTTACCAAAAATGAATTGCCATGATGGTAGAATCAAAAGTCTTAAATGAACTTTAGCAACTGTTACCACAACACCCCCTCTCCACCCCAAATCATCTTTGACCATGCTTATTTTAAAAATGTTGAGTAGCATCAATGACAGCTTTTTAGCCAGAAAAAAGTAAAGGTTAATGATTTCAATTAGCTAATCTTTAGTATCACAAATGAAAACTCATAACTTTCTGTTCCTAATTAGTGATGTTATCAGATATTTAAAATCCTGGTTCATACCATTGGGTTAATTGTGTTGGTGGAATCAAGCAATATATCCTCCAGGTGGGGTAAAATCATATTTGCGGTGACCAACTTCTCTAATGCTAAACTAAAATTTCATTGTAAATGAAGCCTTTCATCTACATTCATGTCACCAAAATTTCCATATATTAAGGCTATTGAAAGTATAGATTTTATACCACAAGTGTGTCATTACATTCAACTAAGAGCCAAGTTGTAGTGCTCTTATCATGTGGCATTTTATAGACCATTTATTTGTGAATGAGTCTTTTCACTTTAAAGAGAGGGATAACATCTCATTTTTCCTCCCCATGAAAGCCTAGCATAATACATTGAACATAAAAGAAAATCAGGAAGTGGTTGTTAAATGAATGAATTAAATGTTCAAGGTCACAAGTTTATATGTCCTAAGATATATTCATCCAAAACTTAAAATATTCTCAGCATCATCACCTGCTTTTTTCCTCTGGTCAAAGAACACATTAACATGGACATTTCATCTTCCAGCACACTCAGTTCCATTCCCACATATCTCTTCAAGAGCTATTTGCCTTGTACAAGGTATCTTCCCTTATATTTCCATTGATTTATTCCTTTTTTCCAAACAAACTTGATCACTCTCTACAGAAATAAGCCTCAATTTTTCTATAAACATCAACTTGGCTTTTACTTCTTGAATATGTTTTTTGATACCTTATGACTCTCCTTTACCCTCTCTTTTATCTCTTCAATTCTATAAAAATGTCATCCTCACCACTGTATTTAAATTGCTTTCTCCACAGTCACAAATTATGTCTTAATTTCCAATGATAGATTTTACAGGTAAGTATAAGATTTTACTTTTATCCTGAATATATGATATCTTATTTGATCCATACTATAGTTTATGGACTTCAAGGTATATGTGAATCTTTTTTCTGTCATCAACAATGTCTGTTAACATTGCTAGATCTGTGTCACATGGAAATTTAATAAGTATGTCCTGTAAACCTTTGTCCCGATTCACGGAGGGGAAACAAATAACATGCCTAACACCTATACCTATGGCATTCCACTCAAGTCTTCCTTCCAAATTATTATTTAAATTATTTTAATAAACCATTAACATTCAATCATTTCTGAACCTACCAAAATGGAATATCATCTTGCTCTTTCATCAGTGGCAATTAAGGTTTTTCTCATTATACCCTTTCCTAATGAAGGTGGGGTACACAGGAAAGTGCAATGAATATGAAGCTATAGGATCTGTATTTGAATCCTGGCTCTGTCATTTTCCGTCTATTTGACTTGACAGTTAAAAAGTCATTTATTTTCACCCCAAATCCCATCTTTACCCTGCTTTAGCCTTCCCATTTTCTCAGAAATATCTTTAAAAACAAATAAAACACACACTCTTTTGTTATTCCCTTTCTTTGCTATCCTCATCTTTTTCAATGAATTTAGGACTTTAGACCAACTAACACTACTAGAACCAACTAGGTTCTTTGTTAAATTTGTCATACATCTGCATACTGTTATCTTCTTTAGATCGCCTTTCCTCCTTTTTCCTCATTAGAACCATGTCTCGTTACATTTTCATAATTTTGGTTTTTGAGAATCTTTTTTTTCTCTTAGACTAACTTAGCCAAGAGAGTATTAGAATGAAGAATCTGGTTTAAACTTCAATTGAGGTCTTGGAATTCTAATGTCCCAAAATCTACATATCAGATTATTCCCAGAATTCTTCATGTTCTATATCAGAAATTGAACAATCATCTAGCATTTATTAGGCAATGAATATATAACAAACATTGTGGTAACTGCTACATAGCTAGGGGAAATGCTCATAGACAGGAGATGGAGTATCCTCTACACAGAAGAGCAAGAAGGCCAGGGATAGTAGATCTCAGAGTGGAGGGCAATAAGGTACAAAAATATTGTTGTTCGTCTTATTTTTGAAGAGGACCAATGACATCACAGGTGGAGTCTTGACTAGCACATGAACTGAATTCAGTATGAGCTGCACAAAGTTGTCAGCCACTTTCTATTCCTGATTCATCAAAGTCCAGAGGCAGAACCAAAGTCAAGATGACCTAGGATACAGTGGATGATATTGATATCCTCAGTAGCTAACCAAGCTCTAAGTTCTCCATAGTGACTGCTTCAGGTGCCTTCCTGGCCATTGGAACAAATTGTTTTCGTCCATTCATTCTGCCAGGGAAGGTTTTCACATACTTGGAGTAGATATCCCCCTAGCTCATTGACAGATTTAATGCCTGCTGGTTACTCTCAATCTTGGTTAGTCTGTCTCATGAGACAACTTACCATGTTGTAGGCACTGCATATACCCCAGCTGCTTAGAGTCACAGATGAGAGTTGGGTAAATCACATAGACACTAAATGTAAATGAGCAACCCTGAAAAGGACTCAGCAAACCCACACTCAAGAAGTGCTAGTCCTCATCAACATCCCAAGCTCTCTAATCTCTAGGGCAGCTAGGTATCAGAGGAGATATGGTGCTGTGTCTACGATCAGGAAAACTCATCTTGATAACTTCAAATTGACCTTAGACACATTAGCTATGTGAACCTGGACAAGTGACTTAACCTTGCTTGCCTCAGTTTCTTCATCTATAAAATGTTCTGGAGAAGGAAATGACAAATCATTCTAGGATCTTTGCCAAGAAAGAATCAGACATGACTCTACAACAAAAACAACAGCTCAGAACATCTCATGGAAAAAGAGTAGAAAGCAGAAATGGGCCAGTTAAAAGAAGACTTTAAAGGACAAACAGAAGTGTATGTGTATATCTGTATATGTATATATGCATATATGTATAAATGCACACATACACATGTATACATACAAACATATACAAACACATACATGTGTATGTGTTTGTGTGTGTATCCTAGAAGAAAGAGGGAACCATTAGTGTTCATTGAATAGGAGGGTAATATTGTCAGACCTGCATTTTGGAAAATCAAATTACTAGTTGAGTAGAGGGTGGACTATATTGGTGAGAGATTTGAGGCAAGAAGACCAACCAGCAAGTTATTATAATCATCCGTTTATGAAGTGAGGAGAGCCTGCATTAGAGTGGTGGCAGTGACAAAGGAGGGAATAAGTCATATATAAGAGTTGTTACAAAAGCAGATATGACAGGATTTGACTACTAAAGACGTGCGAGTAAATAGTCAAGGATGTCATAGGGTTTTGAACTTGGGTGAAGGGAAGGATAGTAGCACCATGAATAGTATTAATGAAGCATGAAAAGGAAAGTTTTAAGTAAGTAATTAATTCGATTGTGGATGTGTTCAGCTTAAAATGTCACTGGGACACTGTAGCTCAAGATCTCAAACAGAAAGTGAAAAGTACCAGACTATAAGTTGGCAAACAAGTTAGAGTCAGAGAAGTAGATCTGAGAAGGTCAACCTCCATGTACTCAGGGAATTTTAGACTGTGTGGATATCCACAGGAACTTGAGAATCACCATATCCAGCTCTGAGATTTAGACTTTCTCAATGGTGAGAATTTATAGAAGGTTTGGGAGAGAAGGGTGAAATATCTCCCAGAGACAAGTGTTACATCTTTCCTGAGTATTCCTGACTTGCTAAATCTAAATAAACCTTTTGTTAACCATTGAAAGATCTATCACTTTTTCATTTCATTCCTGAACTTGAACTACCAAGCTAACTTAAATAAGGACCAGTCTTTTATAGATGACATCATTTTCAACACGCCCCCCCCCCCCCCCCAGATAACTATTACTGAAGAGAAAAAGTAGGAAAAGACCAGAAAGATTTATGCCAGGATATCAATTCAGGGAATACAATGCAAATATTAAAGATGCAGACGACGGTTCATTGCCCCAATATTCCCAGTGCTAAAAACATGAAAAATATAATTTTAATTACTTGTATACTCACAAAAATTTTTTGTAGTGTAGCAACAAGAAAAATAATACATAATAAATTCTCTCAGAAGTTTTTTTTAAGTCATAAGTTCATTATTATTATAAACTCTACAGAGTAATTAGGACAGATGGATTTTGCTGCATTAAGCAATATAAATGACTATTAAGCACTTTGAAAAATAGATGATCATGTATAAGTAAATGTTACATCGTTACCTGGATAATTATAAAGCATTTCTGGAGCTGTGTAACCCTGAGATGCCCAAGAACAAATTAATGATGAAATAAAATCTCTCAGAAAGACTAGAGGCAGACTTCACTCTTGTTTAGCTCTTGAAAGAATTCGTCTGTTTCCACAGACAATCTATGTAAGCAAACATTTTGCCCATTTCAGTCACTTTACCCCTCATTTTGCTGGGGGTTACTTAGAATTACTGAAATAAATGTGTGCTCGTTTTATAATATCTATCATTAGCTATTGAAAGTAAATATCCCTCAAAAGAGGAAACAATAAAAGCCTTATTTATCAAAACCATCATTTTCAGTACAGCTTGCCAACAGAGTCACAAAGTCATCATGATAATGTCTCCTAACTCCCTATCCTTCTAATATATCAGGATATTTTCAATTGAATTAGATGCCCTTGGATCAAGTTCAAAGCATTTTCCTGCATATTATGACAAGAGTCACAGTTTAACTGATTGAAAATGAGCTAGATGTGCTCCAGAATTAGCTCATATATTTTTAAAGACATGCTTCCTTGTAAACATACACACACACACACACACACACACACACACACACACACACACATGCACACGTATGCACACACCAAAACAAAATAACAACAAAAATACTCTTTTTCTAATACATAGCTTTAGAGCCATAGTTCCTTCAAGGAAAGTTGGTTAAGAACAACCATGACCTTGGGATTAACGCCTGGGCCTTTGAATCTATAGAAAGGATATATATTCTGTTGCCGTACGTTTTAGTAAAAGGGTCTGTGGTTGTTCTTGTAATTTCTGTTGTTGTTTGATCCTTTCAGTCATATCTAACTATTCATGAACTATTTGGGGTTTTCTTGGCAAAGGTACTGGAGTGATTTGCCATTTCCTTCATCAACTTATTTTCGTTTTTTTTTTTTTAATTTAAAATAATATTAATTTATGGAATAAAATAAGCATTTTCATGAAATAGTAAAATTTAAAATATTACTATACATGAAACGGCAAATCTACTATGCACAATTTTCTATTCCTTACAAATACACAACAGAATCATCATGTCAATTTCTTTTTGTTATTCCCTCCCCTCACCTTAGATGAGTATCATTAGCACAAACAGTTATGTACACATATGTGTAAAATTATTCTATACATACTTAATTTACCCATTCTTTCTCTGGATGAGAAAAGTGTCTTTCTTCATATGTCCTTTTAGAGTTAATTTGAATATTTATAATAGTCAAAATAGCATATCCCATCTAAGTCATTCTGAAAACAATATTGCTCTTCCTATATACGATGTTCCTCGGTTCTACTCATTTCCCTCTTTATTATATTATGCAAAACTTTCCATGTATTTTTTTTAAATCATTGCGCTCATAATTTCCTATAGAACTGTAGTATTCCATCACAATCATACACCACAAAATATTCAGCTATTCTCCAATTCCTTTCCCATTCACATTCAAAGTTATAATTACTATTTTTGAATTAACATCCTGCATATTTTACCCACTATTTTCCTTCCCACCCTCTCTTTTTTGGTATATTTTTTGTACAAATAGGTTCTATCCTTGCTACTTTATTTTCCTCCCTTATCCTCCCTATTTTACCTTCCTTCCCTTATCAATGTACCACACTCTCCTAATTTTTTTTTTACCCTTTTATTTAAACTTTTTAGTTCCAAACTCTGTTGCTTCCTCCCTCCCCTCCCCTCTCCCTGAGACTGTAAGCAATCAGATATAGGTTATACATGTGCAATTATTAAAACATTTCTACATTAGTCACTTTTTACAAGAAGATTCAAGTAAAAGAAAAAAGAGCAAAGAAGAAAAGGGAAAAATATCATGCTTCAATCTGTATTCAGTCAATATCAGTTCCTTCTCTGGAGGCACATAGTATGTTTCATCATTGGTCCTGTGGGAATGTCTCAGATCATTGTAATGCTGAGAATCACTAAGTCAGTCACAATTCTGGATTCTGTTCACTTTATTATGCATCAGTTCAAGTAAGTCTGGGTTTTTCTGAAATTATCCTCTTTGACATTTCTCATAGTAGAATAACAATCCATTATAACCATATGCCACCGCTTGTTTAGTCATTCCTCAATTGATGGACATCCCTTCAATTTCCAATTCTTAGCCACCCCCCAAAAATATTGGTACATTTTTTGTACAAATAGGTTCTTTTCCCCTTTTTTACACTCTCCTTAGGATATAGATCAATGCCCTATGAGAATAGTTTCAAATTGCTCGCCAGAATGATTGGATCATTTCACAATTTTACTAATGGTGTATTAGTGTCCCAGTTTTCCCATCCCCTCCAACATTCAATATTTTCCTTTTTTGTCATGCTACTCATTCTTGTTGTTGTCAGGTGATATCTCAGAGTTGTTTTAATTTGCATCTCTCTAATAAATAATGATTTGGAGCAATTTTTTCATATGACTACAGACAACTTTGATTTCTTTGTCTAAAAACTGCCTGTTCATAGCCTTTGACCATTTATCAAGTGGGGAATGATTTGTATTTTTATAAACTTCAATCAATTCTCTATATATGTTAGCAATGAAGCCTTTATCAGAGATACTTGCTGCAATTTTTTCTCATTTATCTGTAATTTGGGTTGCATTGATTTTGTTAGTGCAATTAAAAAAAATTATATGACCAAAATTACCTGTTTTACGTTTTTTAATGCTCTCTATATCTTCTTTGGTCCTAAATTCTTCCTTCATACATAAATCAGACAGATAAAGTATTCCATGCTCTCTTAATTTACTTATGGTATCATTCTTACGGGTAAATCATGTTCCCATTTTGACATTATCTTAGTATACTGTGAGAGATATCAATCTTTACCTAGTTTCTGCCATATTTTAAGGTTTTCCCAGCAGTTTTTGCCAAGTAATGAATTTTTGTTCCAAAAGTTTGGATCTTTGGGTTTATCATATATTAGATTACTGTTGCCATTTTCTACAATGTAATTTGTATTTAATCTATTCCACTCATCCACCACTCTATTTCTCAGCCAGCACCAGATTGTTTTGATAATCACCACTTGATAGTACATCTTGATATCTGGTACATTTAGACTACCTTCTTTCACATTTGTTTTTAATTGACTCCCTTGACATGCAAGAGCTTTTGCTCTTTCAGATTAATTTTGTTGTTTATTTGCTAGCTCAATAAAATATTTTGTGATAGCTGATTGGTACAACCCTGAATAGATAAATTTAGACAGAATTATCATTTTTATTATATTGGCTCAGCGGATCCTTGAGCAATTAATATTTTTCTAATTGTTTATTTCTCACTTTATTTGTATGAAAAAGTATTTTACTGTTGTGTCCAATTGGTTCCAATACCAAAGTATTTTATACTGTCTACAGTTATTTTCAGTGGAATTTCTCTTTCTCTCTTCCTGCTGGACTTTGTTGATAATATATAGAAATGTTGATCATTGATGTGAGTTTATTTTAGCCAAAGTTAATAACTTCAAGTAATTTTAATTGATTAGGATTTTCTAAGAATAATAATATATCATCTGCAAAGAGTCACAGCTTTGTTTCCCCGTTTCATATTCTAATCCCTTCAATCTCTTCTTTCTCTCTTATTTATATAACTAAAATTTCTAGTACAATATCAAATAACAGAGGTGATAATGGGCACTCTTGTTTCATTCCTGATACTACTGGGAAGGTTTCTAGCTTATCTCCATTACAGATAATTCTTACAGATGGTTTTAGATAAATATTACTTATCATTTTAAGGTAAACACCATTTATTCCTATACTCTCTAGTGCTTTTTAATAGGAATGGATGCTGTATTTTGACAAAGTGTTCTGCATCTGTTGACATAATCATATGATTTCTGTCAGGTTTGTTATTGATGTGGTCAATTAACAGCTAGTTTTCCTAATATTGAATCAGCCCTGAATTCCTGGGATATATCCCACCTGGTCAAAGTTACATAGTCATGTAATAATTTGCTGTACTCTATTATTATTTTATTTAAATATATTGCATCAATATTCACTAAGGAAATTGGTCTCTAATTTTCTTTCTATGTATTGGCTCTTCCTGGTTTGAGTATTAACACCATATTTGTGTGGTTAAAAATATTTAGTAGGACTCTTTCACTTATATTTTTTTCCCAAATAGTTAACATAGTATTGGAATTTCTTTAAATGTTTTGTAGAATTCACTTGTGAATCTATCTCCTCTTGGGTTTTTTTTTTTCTTTAGGAAGTACATTGATGGCTTTTTCAATTTCTTTTTCTAAGATTGGAATATCTAAGTATTTTATTTCTTATTCCGTGAATTTGAGTAATTTATACTTTTGTAAATATTTATCCATTTCATTTAGATTGTCAAATTTATTGGCATATGATTGGCATATTAGTTCCTAATAATTATTTTAATTTCCTATTCATTGGTGACAAATTTATCTCCTTCCTTTTTGATGTTAATAGTTTGGTTTATTCTTTCCTTTGTTTTAATTCAAATTAACCAATGTTTTATCTATTCTATTAGTTTTTCCCCCATAAAACCAGCTTCTAGTATTATTTACTAGTTCAGTGTTTTCTTAATTCAAATTTTATTTAGTTTAGTGTTTAATTCAGGATTTTTAATTTGTTCATTTTGTAGTTTTTATTTTTAGTTGCATGCCTAATTCACTGATCTGCTTTTTTTTTCTATTTTTATATAAGCAATTAGGGATATACATTTCCCAATAAGTACCATTTTCTGCATTCCATAAATTTTGGTATGTTATTGCTGTGATTTTCTTTCATGAAATTGATTGTTTCCATGATTTTGTTTTTGATTCACCTGTTTTTTTCTTATTAGATTATTTAGTTTCCAATTCATTTTAATCTCTTTTCTTTGTCCATTACTAAATGTAATTTTTATTGCATCTGCAAAGGACACATTTACTCTTTCTGCTTTTTTTGCATTTTGTTGTGAGAGTTTTTTATCCTAATACATGGTTAATTTTTTGTTGGTTCCATGTACCTCTGAGAAAAAGGTGTGTTCCTTTCTATTCCCATCCAATTTTCTTCAGAATGTATCATATCTTTTTTCGAATAATTTAATTCATATCCTTACCTTCCACCTTATTGTTTTTGTTAGATTTTTTCTAGCTAGGAGTGGGAAAAGTTGAGGTCCTCACTGGTATATATTTATTATCTATTTCCTCTTTCAATTCATTCAGCTTCTTGAAAAGCTTAGATGTTATATTCATTGATGCTCATATGTTTAGTTTTGATATTACTTCATTGTCTATGGTACCTTTTTGCAAGATATAGTTTCCTCCATTACCCCTTTCAATTATATCTATTTTTGCTTTTGCTTTTTATGAGATAATGATTGCTACTTCTGATCTCTTTGCTTATGTAGCATTATAATAGATTCTGCTCCAGCCCCTTATTTTCATCCAGGGCTTATCTCTCTGCTTCAAATGCATTTCTTGTAAACAACATATTGTAGGATTCTGCCTTTTAATTCATTCCTATATGTGCTTCCATTTCATGGATGAGTTCATCCCATTAACATTTATAGTTATAATAACTGTGTATTTCTCTCCATGTTATTTTTCACTTCTTTATCTTCCTTTCTACCACCACCCCTCCCCATTTTCCCTCCTAACAAAATTTTTACTTCTGAATATCATCTTCCCCAATGTACCATCATTTTTATGAGTCCCTGCTCTCCATTTTTTATTCCTATTCCTTTATTACTTCCTTATAGAGTAAGATAGATTTCTATAAGTATGTATGTTATTCGCTCTTTGAGCCAGTTTTGATGATAGCAAGGTTTAAGTTCTTCCTGCCAGCCCACCATCTTCCCCTCCATTATAACAGTTCTTTCCTGTCTCTTCTATGTGGGATAATTTAACACATTCAATCTTTCCCCTATTTCTTCCAAAGAAATTTTCTTTCTCAACCCATTATTTTGCTTTTTTGGGTATCAAAGTCATCTCATATCCATATCTTCTGTCTACATACACTCCTTATAAATGTTCTTATATTAATAAATTTTACAGGTACAAATATTATCTTGCCATATAGAAATATAAACAGATTTACCTTACTATATTCTGCTTTCTCTTTCTTCTCTCTTTGCCTTTTTTGTTCCCATTGAGTCTAGTATTTCAAGGTCTTTTTTTTTATTCAGCTCTTTTGATTGGAAATGCTTGAATACCCTCTATTTCATTAAATATCCATTTTTTTCCTGAAAAGTTACATTCAAGTTTCATTGGGTAGGTGATTCTTTGTGGTAATCCTAACTCCCTTGCTTTCCATTATATCATATTTTAAGTACTCTGGATCCTTACTGTGGAAGTTGCCACATCCTGTGTAATTCTGACTCTAGCTGCACAATACTTGATTTTTTTTTTCTTTTTTCCTGTTTGTAGTACTTTCTCTTTGATCTGAGAGCTCTGGAATTTGGCTACTATGTTCCTAAGATTTTTCATTTGGGGATATCTTTCAGGTGGTAATCAGTGGATTCTTTCAATTTCTGTTTTGGGTTCTGGTTCTAATATATCAGGGCAGTTTTCTTTGATAATTGCTTGAAGAATGTTGCCTTTACTATTCTTTTAACATGGATTGTAGGGAGTTCAACAATTCTATTATTACTCTTAGATCTATTTTCTAGGTAAGTTGTTTTTTAATGAGAAATTTTACATTATCTACTCTTTTTTAAAATTTTTGTTGTGTGTTATGGAAACTCTCTGTCTCATTTGCTATTAGTTTGCAATTGCTCCATTTTAATTTTTGAGTAATCATTTTCTTCGGTGAGCCTGGGTACTTCCTTTTCCATAGGTCAATTGTACTTTTAAGGAAGTTATTTTCCTTGGTAAATTATTGTATATCTTTTCTTATACTATTAATTCTTTTTTTCATACTTTCTTGCATTACACTCAATTCTGTTCCTAATTTTTCTTCTACCTTTTTAATTTGCTTTTTCAGATGATTTTAAAGTTATTCCAGGAATTCTTCTTGGGCATGAGACCAAATTACATTTTTTTTAATTTGAGGCTTCAAATGTAGCCATTTTGATACTATTGTCAACTTCTCCATTTAAGCCTTGATCCTCTCTATCATCATAGTAACTTTCTATAGTCAATTTCTTATTGTTGTTGTTGTTGCTGCTGCTGCTGCTGTTCATTTTCTGCCTTTTTTGTGACTTGGTGACTATTCCTGCACTATCCCAAGCTTTTTTATTCTGGGTTTCTGGGTCTTGTTTATGGCTTTCACTTCCTTTCTGGCTTCTACTGTCCATTTTTTTCATTCAGGATTAAACTCAAATTTGCTATATGTTATTCTTGGATGCAACCTCCACTCCTTTACTCTTTGAAATAAAATATTGCAAGACTTACAGTCTTTTAGCATAGACATATTTACTTTTTTTAATGCGTCTTATCACATGCACAATGCTAATTAAGCATCTTTCCTCAAAAGAGGAAAGGTACCAATTTAATTTAGGAAATTTAATTGAGGAAAGGTACCAATTTGTCTTTGGCTCCTCAGGACCCAACATCAAAATGTTCAATAAATGCATGACAAAACCAAAATGTAACGTAAAACAGAAACAAGCACTGATATTTTGAATATTCCACTAGTGATTTCCATCCAACCTGACACACAAATATTGGGGCTATTCATCTACTTTTTTACCCTTAATTGTCTCTCTACATCATTTAAACTAGAATAAGAAAAGAGACTTTATCAGCTGTTCAGCTAAAATTGAAAAAAAAACAACATATTTTGGGTATCTATTGAATCTACCAATCTAGTAACATGGTCAGCAACAAAAAAAAGAAATAAGGTGAATGTTGAACAGCCAGGTCTAGGTCATCATGATTACTGCTCCCTATTTTTAGATTTTCCCTAAATATCTTTTAAATATCTTCCAAATATATCTTTTAAATTTTCTTTTAAATTTTTGCCAAAAATGCAGGCCATTCTCATTGGCCTAAGTTAGTATTACTCTATTTTTATGCTTTAAAAAAAAATCTGGAGGAGTGCAGATCCAAGATGGCAGAGTAAAAGCAAGGACTTCCTTGAGCTCTCCCCCAAAACCCCTCCAAATACCTGTAAAAATGACTCTGAACAAATTCTAGAGCTACACAACCTACAAAATTACAGAATGAAATAAATCTCCAGCCCAACACAACCTTGAAGGCTGGCAGGAATATTGCACCAGGATTAGAGTAGAGCACAGTCTGATGTGGGCTATAATGGAAGAGAGGGGGTTGGAGTACGCCTCAGGGGATTGAATCAGTGGTAACTTTGGCAATTCCCAGGCTTCTCAAACCACAAACCCCAAAGACAGCATAGAAGGTCAGTGGAAAAATTCTGTGGGACTTAGGTGAAAGAGGAACATGCAAGCAGTCTGGCTGAGGTCCAGCCCCTGGCCCAGGGCAAAGGAGATTGTGACTGTGGAGGCAGCAGCAGCAGCTTCCAGATCTCTGAGGCCAGAGATGGTGGGGGATCAAATGGCTGATGTAAAACCCCTGAAGCCTGGGATAGTACACCCAAACCATCCCCATCCATAATGGAAGAAAAGTTCTATCTTGACAAAGAGTTAAAAAGTCAAGTGACTTTTTTCCCATTTGACTGGAAAGATGAGCAGACAGTGTAAAAAAGATAAGCTATAGAATATTACTTAAGCGACAAAGTAGATGAAAACATATAGTAGAAGAAGATAACAAAGTCAAAGCTACTACATCAAAAGCCTCCAAAAAAAGGTACGAATTGGTCTCAATCCATGGAAGACCTCAAAATGGGTTGTGAAAATCAAATAAAAGAAGTAAAGCAAAAACTGGGAAGAGAAATGAGAGTGATGAAAGAAAATCATGAAAAGCAAGTCAACAGCTTGCTAAAGGAGACCCAAAGAATGCTGAAGAAAATAACACCTTTAAAGATAAACGAATCCAAATGGAAAAAGAGGTTCAAAAAGGAATAGGGAGAAAAATGCCTTAAAAAGCAGAATTAGCCAAATGGAAAAGGAGGTCCAAAAGTTTACTGGAGAAAACAATTCTTTCAAAATTAGAATGGAGCCAATGGAAACTAATGACTTTATGAGAAATCAAGAAATCACAAAATAAAACAAAACAAAAAGAATGAAAAAATAGAAGACAACCTGAAATATTTCATTGGAAAAATCACTGACCTGGGAAACAGATCCACGAGAGATAATATAAAAATTATTGCACTTCCTGAAAGTCATGATAAAAAAGAGTCCAGACATCATTTTTCAATAAATTATCAAGGAAAACTGCCCTGATAGGAATTGAAAGAATTCACTAATTGCCTCTTGAAAGACATCCCAAAAGGAAAACTCCTAGGGAAGTTGTAGTGAAATTCCAGAGTTTCCAGGTCAAGGAGAAAATATTTCAAGGAGCCAGAATGAAGCAACTCAATTATTGTGGAGAAACAATGAGGATAACACAAGATCTAGCAGCTTCTATATAAAGTGATCAAAGGACTTGGAACAGGATATTCCAGAGTTCAGAGGAGCTAAGATTAAAAGCAAGAGTCACATATATATGCAGGAAAACTGAATACGATATTTCTGGGGAAAAATGGACATTCAATGAAAAGAAGACTTTCAAATATTTTTGATTAAAAGACGAATGCTAAATAGAAAATTTGACTTTCAAATACAAGAATCAAGAGAAGAATTAAAAGGAAAACAGGAAAGAGAAATAATAATGGATTCATTAAATTTGAACTCTTTACATTCCCATATGGATAGGTAATATTTGTAACCCATGAGACTTTTCTCATTATTAGAGTAGTTGGAGGAAATGATAGCTAGATAGATAGACAGACAGACAGATAGATAAATGGATAGAGGGCTCAGTTGCATGTTGAACATGAAGGGATGATATCTAAAAAATAAAATTAATGAGTGAAAGAGGAATATATTGGGAGAAGAAGAAAGGGTACAATAGATTGAGGTAAATTATCTCACATAAAAGGGAGAAGAAAAAGGTTTCACAATAGAAGGGAAGAAGGGGGAGGTGAGAAAGAATGAGTGAACCTTGCTTTCATTGGAATTGGTTTAAGGAGGGAATAATATATACACTTAATTGGATATCTTACCCTACACGAATGTAAGAGGGAAAGGGGTAAGCAGGGAGATGACAGAAGGTAGTTTAGTTTGGGGGAAGGGATAGTTGGAAGCAAAGACTTTTGAAAAGGGATGGGACAAAGGAGAAAATAGAATAACTGAGGGGTTGGATAGGATGGAGGGAAATGTAGTTAGTCTTTCACAATGTGACTATTATTGATATGTTTTCCATAATTACACATGTATAACCTACATTGAATTTCTTGCCTTCTCAATTAGCATGAATGGGGAGGGAATAAGGGAGACAATTTGGAACTCAAAGTGTTAGAAGGAAATACAACTGGGAAATAAGATATACAGGTAATGGGCTTTACAAAGCCATCTTTCCCTTCAAGAAAGTAAGGGGCAAGAGGATGGGGTAGTGAAAGAAGGGAGGGAAGACAGGGGGAAGAGGTAAGCAGAACGCATGCCATCTTGCGGTGGGGGGAGAGATGGGGAGGAAATTTGGAGCTCAAAATTTCATGGAAATGAAAGTTAATTAATTAAACAAATAAAATAAAAATAAAAGCTCCAATGGTATCAGATCAAGTAAAGTTTTCAATGTCAGAGAAAAGACAGAAGTGTTTGAGTTTACTCAGTAGGAAATAAGAATCCACTGAAAGTTTAAGTAAGCAGAATAATAATTGGAGAAGATTTATGTGAATGTATTGGAAGGAAAGATAGTGGTAAAAGTTGTTCAATGGAGAAAACATGGAGACAGAAAGATCTTTTAGGAGACTATTCAAAAATGATTATGAAGCTTATTATGAAGGTCCAAGTGGTAGCAGTGGAAATACAGAAAGGAAAGAAAGAATGAAGAGAATTATGGACATGGATTGGATAGGACTTGAAAACTGATAAGAGAGATAAGAGAAAGAGAAAGGATAAAAATTCTAACGTTAAGAATATGGGATTAGAACATTATGATATTAAAGGATAGATTAGTGAAATCAGAAGGAAACGCAGGTAAGGAGGAGGGAATGAGTTGAATTTGTTAATCAAAGAAAATTAAATAAACATGTATTAAATTCTTAAAAATAAACACAAATAAAAATCTGGATATTTGCCCTTTTCTATCCTTTTCTATTGCTGTTTTTCATCATCTTTCAAATATTACTTACAGAGGCTCAGCAATCTTACCTGCCATTCCTATACTATCCTAGTATTTACTTCAACTGGACCTGATAATTTGAATTCAATAAAAAACACTGAGGTTCTCTCATAGTATCCCAGCTTTACTGTATGCTCTCAGATATGCTGATTGTATTAGTATCTTATTTGCATTTATACAAGTTTTCTCCCTTCAAAATAGATATACAATAGCTTTATCTGAATGTCAAAGGGTATCAGACAGGAATTTGCCACATCAATACCTTCCCATTCTTTATCCTTCCATGTGTTTCTTCATCTTTCCATCAGTTGCTATTTAATTCCAAATAAAATAAAAATATTCCAATGAGAGTCTGATAACTTTCTTTTAACTTGCAGCAAAATTTACTTTTAAACTAGTACTGCCACTCCACATAATGAAGCAATCTATCTCACTAATGAATTCTAATGGTGAATAAAAATTACTGAATAGTCTCTGCTGGGTTATAGGCCACCAAATATACTGACTTTCTGCTTCTGCCTCTCAATGGATTAGAGTGACTTCTTTAAAATATCTAGGAGAATGGAAAAATGCACATATAAATTATTTCCCTAAGAAATAGCAATTTATTATTGTGGGGGGGGCGGAAGATTACTCACCACTGTAACTCCATTCCCTCAATTCTCTTCCTGCTACAGAATTTGTAATTTACATATATATGTATCTATCTATCTATCTATACATATATATGTGCGTATGCATATACATATGTATGTAGATACACACACACACACACATACACAAAGGGATCCTCTTTAACATCCAACAACTGCCCATAATATCCATGTAAAAAATCCAGAAAACTCAATGTAATCACCATAATCTTACTTTCACGTGGGTCATAAACTTTGGGCACCTCAGGCAATTCCACAATGCTTAGGAGCATCATTAAATGTACCTTTTATTACTAACTATTAACACACAACTTACTGTCACTGCACATTTTTGATTTGTATAGCAGGGTTCCAGGATCAGTACAGAGATCTTTATCAGGTGTAACAGTTTTCTGTTTGCTGGTGGAAAGGGAGTAGGTGCATTGATTATTTCATACATATGGAGTCAAGGTTAATCCTTACAGCCTTGGGAGAAGGAAGTCACATGAAGGCATAATAAATAATCATGCTTAGCATTTATATAGCCTTTTCATCCTCAAAGAGTTTTAAAAGAGTAAAGAACATTGAAAAATCAAAGTACAAGAGGCCTTCTTACGTCTTTGTTCTGTGCTGCACAGCCATATCAAAAGGTCTCAGGTACGTAATAATATGACAGCCAAGAAATACCAAAAAGGAGACACGTTCTGGAAATGGGATGTTTAATTATTAACTCAATATCCTAATAACTGAAGTTTGTTTTGTCTTGTTTTCAGCGTGGGGAGACCCCTCCAACAAAGCGGACGTGGACTTATCTATTATTTGAGAGGCAAATCCTTGAGATTTTCCTCCAGTATGCTAAAGTCAAATGATTTGTATGAGGTCACACTGGATAACTATCAAAGGTAGGATTTGAACTTGGCTATTCCTGAAGCCAAGACCAGCACTGCCTAATGGACACTGCCTAAATGCCTCTTACATAATAAATATAATCAACAGTTTAGAAATCAATACACCTGATTAAACTGGGTTTACAAATGTTTTCATCTGAAATGACTTTTGATAAAAATAATATGGTAATATTGATGATATATACATGTAACACCAAAATTTTCAGTGATATATATATATAGGTATATATATATAGATAGATAGATAAATGACATACATATATAAATATAAAAAATGCATTCATTTGTTCCTTTGTGCCTTACAACAATCCCATAAGAGAATATAAGGAAAATAGTATTATAATATCTATATTGCATACAAAGTCATAAAGTTCAAAATGACTTGCCCAGGGCAAAACTAATCAAATGTCTGAAGCCAGATTTGCACTCATTTTCCTGATTCCAAGTCCAGTGCTCTATGCACTATACTACCAACCACATATGACTTTTCTGTTATGCTTTATGAATCTCCCTCAGACGTTCTTTTGAAGAGACTGTTCAGGTATACTATAGGATTGTTTGGAAAAGGAAGGAAGTTCAACAATGCAATTTGTCAGAAATCAAAAGATAATTTTTTTAATGATTGAGGAAAGAGCATCAGATATAAAAATGGATAAATGTATATGTGGATAGACTGAAATATGAGGAATACTGCAGATGGTTTGTTACATCAAGGTGAAGTGTATATAGGTACATTAGGATGCTTAGAAAATAAAAAAAAAATCCACTTTTGTGATTGGCTCAGATATCTGAATGAAGGTCTTTTGGGTCCACTAGGAAAGTAAAATAGTATATGCACTTCAATTATCTGGGATAATATTGTAAAGAAGAAAATTTAATTGTAAGCAATTATGATACAATCCAATGGTTTTATATTATGCGTCAACATTTTTATGGCGCATTTAATTAGAGGTTACTATGTGGTCATTTGCATTCCAACTTCAAAATTACAATATATTTTATTAATTGTGGCTTATTTTCACCCTGAGGGAGAATAAGGAACAGGCATCCCCATCTGGAAAATGCAATTCCCAAATATCAGCACCATATGAAGAAAATATCTTTCTAAAGGTTACCGAGACGACATTGAACACAATCAAGATTATAACTGTCATACTTGCAGAAAGATTAGGAGTAACAGTTTGGAGGAATCTTTCGGTTTTGAAGGGAACACAATCCCACAAATTCCTACTCTCATGCCTAATTTTGGTTTAGAGGTGAGTACTTGGAAGTTTTGGCAATGAAGAACAAGCTATTGCTGGATGGTTGCTGCAAAGGTCTCTATTTGAATTTTAGGGCTAGAGTGAGAAGTTTTTAACCCCAGAAGTAGCTATTGGGTGATGACTTTGAGGTCATTGAAACCTGAGAAACAAGAAATATTATAAAATGGGCCTCAGTTTTGACCAACAGTGACTGTGGTCAATCAATTAGCTGGTTGATATCTCTTAAGCACCTACTATATGCCAGGCACTGTGTGAAGCCCTGGAATACAAAAAGAAGCAAAAGAAAGAACTTGACCTCAAGGAGATTGCAATCTAATGTAAGAAGAAAATGTTAAAATTTAATGTGACAGAATACATTAAGAATCTGAGAGTGTCTAGAATATCTTTAGCTACTGTTCATCATAATGGAGATACTTAACCAGTGCCCAATGGGTAGGATTACTATTGGAGAAACTGAATTGTCTCTTCTTCCTTTTGTCTATTTCCACTAGAAGGTATGGAGAGTATTGATTGATGATATGAATTGTCTTGTTTGCTTGCATTTATATAGTTAACATTTCCTATAGTTCCTGGCACATAGTAAACAATTAATAACTGATCTATGTAGTTATTGTCTTTAATTTAAGCACAACAAAAGCAAGTTGGTGCTAAAGAATAACTTTTATTCTAAAAACCCAAAAAAAGGCATATACTCTTGATTCTCTTTCCTTTACCAACTCAGATCAAGAAAAAGTATACATTATAAAGTCAAACACAGCAGTAATAAGAGGGGTTGTGGGGGTGAACAGAACCCTTGAAAGTAATGCATATAGGAAAAAAACAAAACAAGACCACTACAAAACAAGAACAAACTAAATCCCTGAGCAAATGATTTAACCTCTCTTAGCATCAGTTTCCTTAACTGTAAAATGAGTGGATTGGACTTAAATGGCCTTAAGTTCACTTTTAAATTTAACTCTTTGATCCTAGAGACTACCCCTAGGTTACTTTATAGAATGATAGTGTTAGTGTTACTTCCACTTATTTTGTCCCTTCTGTTCCAAATTCCCTATTCTTACTCTTCTCCTTCCCTCATACACATAATACAAAGATCAAGAGATACTTCAACATTTACTAAACATATCATTAAAGGAAGTGATGTTAAAGGGCTACAGTGGTTGCTGTAGTTGTGAAAGTCAGAAGCTTAGGTATTAGCATACTAGTTATGGAATCCACTTATACTGACAACTGATGGAACTAGTTATGATAAGAATCAATCATAGGACCTGATCACAACAAGACAGCTGAGGCTTGGAATTTCATTCAGTAAGTAAACACACACACACATACACACACACACACACACACACACACATATATATATACATACACACACATACACACCCATATATACATATGTCTATATAATACCTACTATGTAACAGACACTGAACTAAGCCTTGGGGAAACAAGGAAAGGCAAAAGTCTATTTTTACCATCTCTGTCCTTGAGGAGCTCAGTCTAATAGGTGGATGGAAAGCAAACAAATATGTACAAAGAAATTATTTGCAGGGCTGATAGGAAACAATTAACAGAGGAAAGGCACTAGAATTAAGATGGATTGGGAAAGGTTCCTGAAATCTACTTCCTCCTATAGACTAAGTCCTCTGACTAGTTCTATAATAAGTCCTGAGTACAAGTTCCTAATTCATATATATCATCATACATCTAGATTAGAGGGAACTATGAGGTTGTTTATTCCCTTTATTTTGCATATAAGGAAATAGACTGTGAGAGGCTGACACTCAAGGTAAAAAGAAAATAATTAGCAGAGTCAGGATGAAACTTAGATTTTATGACTAAAATTGGTTTGTTGTCCACAGAAATATGCTGCTAATGACTTTCCCTACTGGATATATGAATTGGCATTATTTGTAGACTGTGCTATGTTGCATAGGAGGACTGTCTATGGGCACTCCATTAAATGAATGGTACATTTCCTAGAATTTGTGGGATCACAGCACCTTGGATAATGTACTGAGTCTTCTCTGATTCTGGGAGACATTGTGACCAAGAAGTCAAAGAAATGATATTTTATTATGCAATGTTTAATTTGATTATTTGAATTTATTTTTTTAATCAGTTCAATAGCAAGAGTAAAATAGGGCCATATTTACTATTCAAGAGCGCCAATCCATCACTGTAGGGATTTGATTCCATTCTGTCAAGGCAAAATAACTCAACTCTACCAATGTTAGGGATTAAGGAGGATTTGGTAGAGGTAAGGGCTCTAGGATAGTTTCTGTTGGGTAAATCTCTGTTACTTCATTACCCCTAGATAAGAAGTGTAGACTTCAACTCCATAATGATTATGCAGTTTGGCTTTTGCTTATATACTTAGAATGCTAGCTTTTAAAGTTTTAGCATAACTTCATTCCTAGATTGTAATTTCAAACTAAGTTATAAGATCTTTGAGGGTCAGGAAAATGTTTTATAGATTTTTGTATTCTCCATATTGAAAGGAAAGAAAATAAGTCTTTATATAATTCCTACCACATTGCAGGCTCTGTGCTAAGCTTTTTACAAATGTTATCTTATTTGAATCTCACAGAAATTCTGTGAGGTACGTATTAGTATTATTTCCATTTTACAGTTGAGGAAAATGAGGCAAACAGAGGCTAAGTGACTTTCCTAGGGTCATTCAGCTAGTAAATTTCTGAGGCTGGATTTGAATTCAGATCTTTTTGACTCCAGGGCCAATGCTCTATTCATTGTGTCACCTAGCTGCCTCCATAACACCTAACACAGTGCACATAGTAGGGGTTCAATGTTTTTTAAACAAAGGAATGAATGTAAAAGAAAAAAAAAGGCATCTCAGTAATAAATTGGCTTTGCAGACAGCTCTCTAATTCTTGGTTTGAATCTTACCCCAGAGACTTATTTTACCTGTGAGATGCTACATAGGCAAGTGTCTTATTCTCTCTGAGTCTGTTTCCTTGTCTACAAAATGAAAATATTGGAACTAGATGACCTTTAAAGTTTCTCCTAGCTCTGAACCTGAGATTCTCTGATGCATCAGTGCTGATGTTCCTTCTACCAGTGGAGAATACAACCCATTTATGCCTACCCATCCGGTGTCATTCTTTTTCATGTAGTTTCATAAGTCTAACACCAGATCTGCTTAATATAACATCATGAAGATACCAATGGAGCAGAGTCCATGCATTACTTATCCTTTGGTAAGACAGCAATTTTTCTTTTTTTGCAATTACTTTTTAATAACACGACTAACTTCTGTTGTTTATTTGCCATGCTACAAATCACTCACATATATTGCATGCCTTTCTACTGTTCTCGATGTGATGGTGATTTTTAATTATTTGGAGAGGAAACTGTAGTTTTAGATGACTTTGAGTTATAAAACATCCCTAACTGAATAGAGATACTTAAAAAATCACCCTTTAATTCTAATAATATGAGATAGATAGATAGACAGATAGACAGATAGAGATAGATAGAAATAGAGATACAGATAGCGCATGGATGTGTCTAACAAGTAGATTGATGAAGAATTCTTTTTTTTTTCCTATAACGTATTCAGGTCTATATCATCTCTTTCCATCTATCTATGCACTCTGTATTTATAAGTACTGACACATGAACCCTATGATTTCTCTAGTTAAGTATATCTTACAATATAAACAAAAGAAATTGTCCATCACATTTTTTGCATCCTTCATCTATAGAGTTAAGTCAAATTCTTGAGAGGTGATAATGGCTCTGTAGTATATTCAGGTTTCATCGAAGTAGGATAATGTGATTCACAAACACAATCATCTGGAGGAGCTCACCGTCGAAAGGAATCTGTCTTCAAATTCTTTCTTTCTATTTTAGATCTCCTCTTAACAGCAAACACTTTTGTCAAGTATACCAGTATAAGTCAATTCATTAGCATAGAAACTAAGACAGTATAGAAACCACATCAATCAGCAAACACTTGATATCCCTGATAAGTGGATAGATACCATAGCCAAGGACAATGCTGCTTGTTTAAAATATAAAACCATTTGAACAACGTGACAGAGAGGAAAGGTAGAAATTATGGGCAGTATCACTTCATAAAATTATCTAAAGTCATGGAAGAGAAAACAAGCTTAATGAAAGTTTGGCATGAGATTCAACTAACTAAATTCACTCGAAGGATATTTAAGGAAAGAATCAGAAGGTGTTACAAGAAAAGGAAGGGGAATATTCCTTACCACTGAGTAGAATGAAACTACCAATTTGCACTCTAATATCCCAGCCCCACATGCCCTTTCAAAACAAGTAGTTTTGGCACTAAAGAAGAGTCTCCCAGTGATCTTGTATGGCTTTGAGTCATAGATACAACTATAAGTAAGAACAACTGTTGTTTTGACCTTGAATTTCAAAATGTAAAGAACACTAATAATGCTTGTGGTCCATAATCATAAAAAATAATTAAACTTAGCACCTAGCTAGTAAAATATGTAATTAAAATTAGAAGTTCTGAAATTCTGTTTCTCCTTCCCACTCCTGCTTTCAGTAGAATGGTGTGATAGTATTGGTCATACAAATTCTGCTAGCTGAAAGAAATACTAATTATAACTCTGGCTACGAAATACCAATATCTCTAAATAGCTAAATTTGAAGATAATTCAGAAGGCAATAAAGGTACATAGTGAGTTTGAATATGTGTTAAAAATTACAAATGATGGGTATGGTAGGAGTAGTTAGAAAAATGTCAGCAGAGATGTAAGAATGTTAAAAGAATGAGCGAAAGTGAAAGCAAAAATCATATGGATAACAGTCTATATACTCTACACAGTGTTGGAAAAAGACAAATATGTCCCTATCATGTGAGTAGATCATCTATAATTAATTTTTGGGAGAAAATGGATGGGGAAGCTATGACCTATATTATTGGAGAGCTTAGCCACATTAATGAGATCGCAGACTAAGTGCACTGGGGATTCTGGCATATTCTTAGGCTACAAGATCACTGTGAAAATCAAGGTTATGTGGGGCAGAGCCAAGATGGTGGAGTAGAAAAATGCACCTACTCTAGCTCTTCCCTCACAGTCCATAAAATATCTGCAAAAAAAGACTCTGAACAAATTCTAGAACAGCAGAAACTACAAAACAACAGAACAAAAGAGATTTCCAGCACAAGGCAGCCTGGAAGGCCTACAGGAAAGGTCTATCACATGGTGTGTGGAGCACAGAGCAGCTCACAGAGCCTAGCCCAGCCTTGGCCATGCTACACCTGAAGGAACAAGATCAGAGCAGACCTCAGGGGCAGAATCCCAGGCAGCAGCTAAGGTTCCCAGATTACCCAACTCACAAATGCCAAAGACAGCTTAAAAGGTCAGTGAGAAAGCTTTCTCACCTGGGTGATAAAGGAGCAGGGTCCTCCCCTAGCCCTGGCCCCAGGCAGCAGCAGTAGTAGCATCCACTTTTGGAGCCCTTGGCCTAAAGACCCTGGGGTAACTGATTTACTGATCTTAGTCTCAGCCCTGAGTGTTGGTCCTGGAGTGAGGAGCAGCACTGGCATGATAGAGCTGGTGGAGGCTCCAGAAAAGGAATTCCACTTGCAGATATTGGGCAGAAAACCTTCGGTAGCTCCCAGACCCGAGTGCAGGCCAGGAGAGGAGTAACTCCTCTTCTTTGACTGTGCCACCTTGGAGGAACTGAAAACTTACAGGTCCCCAGAGGATACCCTCCTCTTAACAAAAGACTCAAAAGTCAAGTAACTGGTTGAGAAAATGCTCCCAAAAAGAAAAAAAAAATAAGACTATACAAGGTCACCTTCTTGGTGAACAGGTATTTCCTTCCATTCTTTCAGATAAGGAAGAACAATGCATATAATCAGAGGAAAACATGAAAGTCAAGGCTTCCACATCCAAAACATCCAAAATAAATATGCAATGGTCTCAGGCCATAGAAAATCTCAAAAATGATTTTGAAAATCAAGTAAGAGAGGTAGAGGAAAAATTGGGAAGAGAAATGGGAGCTATGGAAGAAAATCATGAAAAGTGAGACAACTGTTTGATAAAGAAGATCAAAAAAATGCTAAAGAAAACAACACTTTTAAAAATAGACTAAATCAAATGACAAAAGATGACCAAAAAGCCAATTAAGAGAAGAATGCTTCAAAAAGTAGAATCAGCCAAATGGAAAAGGAGGGTCAAAAGCTCACTGAAGAAAATAATTCTTTAAAATTAGAATGGAGTGGATGGAAGCTAATGGCTTTGTGAGAAACCAACAAATTACAAAAACTAAACCAAAAGAATGAAAAAATACAAGTCAGTGTGAAATATCTCACTGGAAAAACAATTGACCTGGAAAATAGATCCAGGAGAGACAATTTAAGAATTATGAGACTACCTGAAAGTCATGATCAAAAAAAAAAAAGAGACTAGATATCACCTTTCATGAAATTATCAAAGAAAACTGCCCTGATATTCTAGAACAAGAGAGTACAAATAAGTATTGAAAGAATCCACCAATCACCTCCTGTAAAAGATCCCAAAAGGAAACCTCCTAGGAATATTATAGCCAAATTCCAGAGTTCCCAGGTCAAGGAGAAACTACTGCAAGCAGCCAGAAAGAAACAATTTGAGTATTGTGGAAATGCAATTAGGATAACACAAGATCTAGCAGCTTCTACATCAAGGGATCAAAGGGCTTGGAATATGACATTCCAGAAGTCAAAGGAACTAGGATTAAAACCAAGAATCATCTACCCAGCAAAACTGATTATAATACTTCAGGGGGAAAATGGTCATTCAATGAAATAGAGGATTTTCAACCATTCTTGATGAAAAGATCAGAGCTGAATGGAAAATTTGACTTTCAAACACAAGAATGAAGAAAAGCATGAAAAGATAAACAAGAAAGAGCAAGCATAAGAGACTTACTAAAATTGAACTATTTACATTCCCTACATGGAAAGATAATATTGGTAACTTGTGAAACTTTTCTTATTATCTGTGTGGTTGGAGAGATTATACATATACATATATATATATATGTATATATGTATGCATGTATGTATACACACATACATATATATAGATATAGATGATATAGATATAGATATAGACAGAGGGCACAGAGTGAGTTGAATGGGAAGGGATGATATCTAAAAAATAAAATTAAGGTGGTAGAGAGAAATATATTGAGAAAAGAAAAGTGGAAATAGAATTGAGCAAATTATTTCTCATAAAAGAAACAAGAAAAATATTTCTTAATGGAAGGGAAAAGTGGGGAGATAAGAGGGAAAATGTGAAGCTAACTCTCACCATGTTTGACTTAAGGAGGCAATAACATTCACACTCCATTTGGTATGAAAATCTATCGTACACTATAGGAAAGTAGGGAAGAAGGGGATAAGTGAGGTAGGGGGTATGATAGAAGGGAGGGCAAATGGGAGGAGAGAGTAATTAGAAGTAAACACTTTAGGGGAGGGACAAGGTCAAAAGAGAAAATAGAATAAATAGGGGACAGAATAAGATAGAGGGAAATATAATTAGTCTTTCACAACATGACTATTATGGAATCTTTAGCAAGACTACACATATATAGCCTACATTGAACTGCTTGCCTTCTCAATGGGGATGACTGGGGAGGGAGGAAGGGAGAAAAAGGTGAATCTCAAAGTTTAAGGTATGAATGTTGAGAAATGCTTTGCATGCAACTGGGAAATAAGAAATACAGTTAATGGGCTATAGAAATCTATCTTGCTCTACAAGAAAAGAGAGAAGGTAGGGATAAGGGAAGGGAGGGGGGTGATAGAAGGGAGAGCAGATTGGGGGAAGAGGAAATCAGAATGCATGGTGTTTGGGGGTGGGGGAGGGAAGAGATGAGAAGAAAATTTGGAACTCAAAATCTTGTGGAAATGAATGTTGAAAACGAAAAATAAATAAATAAAAATAAATAAAACAGTAAGTCCTCTTAAAAAGAAGAAGAAGAAAATCAATGTTATGACTTCTAAAGTGTTTGAAACCTGCTTCTTAGCAAGTAGACAACTTTCATCCTTTATGGGATTTGAGGAGAAGGATAATAGTGGCTTCTACAAAACTACCTGCAGACACAGTGCACCTTCGATTAGGTTTGTATCATCTGGAGGACAGACAATGCTCTGCCTCATTTCATTTCAACAGAATACTGAAATGTAAACAGATATTAGCTAACCCCTCATGTACAAATCACTTAAGCTCTCAGAATTTTTTCCCCTCATTTGCAAAATAGGAATAATAGTAATTGTGCTACCACTATGAAAAAAAAAAAACATTTTACAAAGCTATCACTTTATCATTTTTTTTAAAAAAATTCTGGCTTTGGTTGAAACCTATGAATCTCTAAGTATGGGAAAATCTTTGTGCAAAAACATCTTTCATTAGATTTATCAATTCATCAATAAGATAGATAAGTAGGTAGAAAGAGAGATATACACATCCTGTACCATTTAGGACATTGAGAATTTAAATGACTTGTCTGTATTCAGTTTGCAATGTGTGAATATTTATCATGAGTTTTCTTGACCCCAAAGAAGTAGGAAGTACTCACTGGTACTCTGTCACTGTGGCTACCTCTCTTCTCCTCTATCTCTTCATCTTAGTCTATCTGTATCTCTCTTGCTCTCTCCTGCTGTTTTGTTGTCTCTCTATCTCTCTGCCTCTGCATACCTCTCTCTCTCTCTCTCTCTCTCTCTCTCTCTCTCTCTCTCTCTCTCTCTCTCTCTCTCTCTCTCTCTCCCCTGTTATAATATTTTATGATCAGCTAGGACTCTCAGAAACATATAGTTATATAAGAGAAAGTATACTGAACAGGAGATCATTAGACTTGACTTTTAGTCATGGTTTTATCCCTTACTTCTTGTGTCATCTTAGATCCATTTATCTCTTTGGATTTAAATTATTTCCTGGTTACATGACAGAATTGGACTAGATGTTTTCAAATGTCTCTTTCCATTCTCCAAAAATGTTCTCATTCTTATGCAAACTCTCTGTGATTGTAAGAAAATAGTATTGTGATATGTGATGATAAAAGGGATGGTTTCAGAGAAAACCATGAGTTCTATAAACTTTGGTAGGGTACAGTTAACAAAGCAGGAGAACCAAAAAGTACAAAGACAAATAAATCTAAAAGACTTAAAAAGAGATCAAGGGAATAGGCCAACCACAAGTTGATAAGGAAGCAAGCTTCCCACCTTCTGACAGAGAAGTTGTAGACTTCAGAGGCAGAATTTTTTTGGGACATGAACAATAGGAGAATTTGTTTTGTTTGACTGTACATATTTGTTACATGACTTTTCTTTTTCTTAAGTTTGGCGACACGTGGAGGGAGAAGGTGCCTACGGGGAGATTCAAATCCACTTTCCCCTCAAAAAAAAAAAAAAAAAAAGAGAAGAAAAATATAAAGCAATAAATCCAGAATGAGTCACGGGCAGACAGGATAGTTTTAGAAGTTGCATGTTGACCTTATTATCTACTTAAAAAGACAAGCAAGTAAGATAATAGAGATATGAAAAAGCTTCATGTTTTCAAATATAATCCTCATCTATTCTATATTGTATGTATCAATGATTGTTTCACTGGCTGTGTGTAAAGTTCCAAAAATATAAATGCTCTATAGATACTCTAGAGTAGAAATATGAAGTTTAGGGGGGAACAATATTAAATTAAGGTAGGAAAAAGCTAGGGTTTCCCCTATGTCACTTTTTTTTCTAGTGCTTTTTTTCTGAAAAATTGAAATATATAAAATATTTATGGGAAGTTGATTATATATTGCTACTCTGTCTTTATTCTCCACAACTAACTTGTAGGAACCATACAAATGATAAGAATTTTATGTAAAACTGTCTTTAGCATAAGCCATGCTTCAATTGACTAAAATTTGATATTATAGGCAGATTAATCCCTCTAGGTGGAGTTTGTTCAATAAGATTTGCCATAGGAAAAAAATTGTAGTTTGATTTCATTTTATTCCTGTGTTAGCATTTGATATGTGAAGAAAAATCTTCAACTCCAGTCTTTATTTTAGAAGTTCTGAAAAGAGGCAAGAGAGAATCTTCACTAGGAACTATAAACAGAAACTATAACTTTTAAATATTCTTTATTCACTTTCAAGTCAAGTCACCATTCTCTTAAAGAGTAAAATTCCCTTTGCTTAAAGGATGTTATGATCAAATCACTGTGATTAAATCCAGTCTGAGTAAGATGATGGGATATTGATAGCAGCAATTCAAAAATTCAAATTAAACACTGTTGTACTGCTCTTGCATTTAGAATTTGCTAATTTATGTTTTAATCTATTTCTTTTCCATTTTCTGAATAAGTACAGTAGTCAGGAAAATGACTTTTGCCTTCTATATTATAGTGAATATTTTAAAATGAAAATTTTCTTAAGGTCATGTATTTTAAACATTGTCAAATAAAATTAAATACATTGTGTGTGCATCATACATCCATATATACATATATATGTTTAAAAGAAGATTTATAGTAATCATAAATAATCTGTGCTATTTAAGCTTATGATTACCCAGGAAAACTAATTTACATTTACTGAGGACTCATGGTACCTTTTGATCAATTATACAATACCAGGGTTTTGAGTTTTTTTGTCATTTCCTCAGTCATTTTCTCCACTTCTTTTTATCCTCTGGTGAATAAATCATCTAATGCTTTAAATTTGTATATTTCTCCCATAATTACCAGGGAGGAAAACAAAAGGATCTTTGTAACATTGATGACCATCAATAAAGCATATGAATGACAACCTAGGTTTCTATGGATTTTTTCCTGTCTGCCTGGGCCAGTGTGATGAGCCATTTTTAAAATGTGAAGAAAAAAATACAGAAAATCAAAACGAAGCAAGTGTTATAATCCAACATCATCAAACTCAAAGAGCAACAGAAAGATAAAGGCTTCCCCATGTTACCAAAATGACTTGTTCTATAGAAGTTATAGTAATGTATTATTAAGAACAGACAAGATGAGGGCAAGAGATAGGCTAGACATGAATTAGTAACAGAGGTCCTGAAAAATAAAATAAAGGAGGAAGATCCATATTGTGTGCTGGTTAAATATGTAAAATCTATGAAAAGGCTATCTATACACACATACACAGGTATATACATACATACATAATACACATACATAAATACACAGCCACACTCACATTTATTTGTGTGTGTATGGGTGCATATGTGTAAGCCCTTTCCAAAGGTAAAATAAGCAGCTAACAGCAGAGCTGAAGCTGAAACTGATGACCCCTGACTCCTTGTCTAGTGCTTACCTACCTGCTAAAAAGCCAATTACCTTAATTTGACTTAATTACATAACATTAAAATGAGGCTTGCATATAATATTTAATAAATGGTTGCTTGCTTGAGCAAATAACATATACACTTGAAAAAATGTAATTCTCAGCCCTTGAAGAGGTCTTAGATATTTTACATGATTTTGTTACAACAAATATCCTTAAATCATTTTTAAAAATTAGAAATAAAACCTAGTCACAGTAGGACAACTCCTATAGAATATGCATAGAAGAAACTGAGGGTAAGAACTATCTCACTTTGATCTTTGTATCTCTAGAGACTAAAATTGTGACTATTATATAATAATATCCAATAAATGTTTAGTAGTTGATGAATTATTTTTCATCCTACACAAGAAACAAATAATACTCCAAGTCTTGTTTCAATGACTTGACTCAGCTTCCATTAGCAAACATTGCTGTCTGTGATGACATCTGATACTAGCAGTATTTTTATTATTTCTAAAGAAATTACTTCAACTTCCACAAATTCTTCCCAATAGCTTTTGGTTTTGTGAGGCATTGTGACATAAGTAAAATGAAAGACAAAACAATTATCAATTACCCTGATATTTGTGAGCATAAATGAAAGAAAAGCAGTTTTCTACATGTGTTTTTTTAAATTGTTTTCCCATCTATAGAACCATGATCAAAATCTAACATCTACTATGCATCAGTCACATTGCTAGTCTCTAGAGATACAAAAATCAAAGTAAGATAGGTCTTGCCCTCAGCTTTATACATATCCTATAAAACTTTCATAAGGTGAACAGGTTTGATTTTTTTTAACTTTTAACATATTTCTTGTGCCAAATCATGTAATAAGGACAAATAACAAGAAAGAGCTAGAGAGGCAGCATTCCTATAACACACAAAAGATAATTTATACCTTAGAGCAACACTCATGCAGGCATTCTTGCATTCTTGCATACTTTTATACTTTTATCCAGGCTCTAAGTATTTTACCAAACCAATGAGATTTAAAATTAAAAGATGTGTGTGCATGTGAAAGACAACAGAAATTTCAACTTTATAGAATTTATTATTCTTTTTTTTCTGTCCATCACTTACAAATCCTCAGCAAATAATAACAGAAAAAAAATGCAGTCCAGGGAGATTTCAATTGTTTTATTGTTGTTAGAAAGATATGTTCTCTCTATATAGGATAGAAAAGCACAACTCTAATCAATAAAGAACCTCTGTTAATCTTTTTGTAGATCAATGAATGACACCTGGGGGACCTGTTACATAATTTCCAAATTACCATTTTCTAAAATAAATTTCAATCCTAGGATTAGTTCATCTACTTTCAGGAAAGATTTTAAACTTATTGAAGTGTCACCTTATTGAGTTTAGAGGATTCAGAGTTTTGACTTCCTCGTTGCTACTGATGGTTGAAAAGAATTACAAGAGGGCCTTTGGAACTTTGCTGGAGCTAAGGCACAAATTGCAGCTTCTCCAAGGATGGATGAGTGCTGAGGACAAGACCTATCCTTGAGAGTCCAATATGTTTTGACTCTTCCTAGCAAATACCCATAGGAAAATCAATCAAGGAAAATGGTGATTTTTTTCTCTTTTTTTAGCTTTTAGATTAGTATGGTTTTGTTACTTGAGGAAAGAATATTTCAAGATCAGGCATTCTTTTTTCTGTGTCATGGATTCCATTGGAAGTCTAATTAAGCCTATAGATCTCTTTTCATGTTAATATTTTTTAATGTGTAAAGTAAGATACAAAAAATTACAATAGCTTATCTGAAGGTATAATTTAATTCCCATCCAAGTTTGGGCTCACTAAAATCCATCCTTTTCTCCCTAAATCCCAGATTAGAAATTGCTGCAATAGATATTAGGAATGAGATGAAGTTTTCACTCACTTTACCTGCAAACAGCACTCCTGGCTTTCCTGTAGTTCAGTAAAGAAAGCATAGCTAGGAAAGTGAGAGTTTATATCCATCACAGAACAAATACAAGGACATTTTCCCTCTGTGAATATCTGTGATAATATTAATAATAGCTATGCTTTAGATGATGCTATAAGTTTTGCAAGGCATTATACAAATATCTTACTTCCTCCTCAAAACTGCCCCAGGGCACAGTTGTTAATTTTATCCAAATTTTAAAGATAAGAAAACTGAGACAAGCATGAAGGGAATATTCTAGGATTACCAGGCTAAGAGGTATCTGAGGTAGAGTTTGACTGACTGCAGTTTAGGTGAGCCTGATTACAGTTCCAGGTCTCTATCCAATTCATTACCCAGTTTCATCTGTGTTTGTAGGATATGTCTATAAAAGATAAAGAGCTATAAATAAAGGAGGAAAGTCTACGGGGAAATCTCAGGTGTGGCTTTGCATTCTTCCAAGAGACAGTTATAACTGCTAGTTAGACTTGGAGCAGGCTTCCTAGAGATCAGCAAAGTAGCTGACCCGTAGTGAGTATTAAGTGTTTGTTTACTTGGAAGGTACTTAAGAAGATGTGTATATATCCTGAATGGCAACGAGAAGCCATCTGGTGGAAGATTCTAGAAAGCCGTAGGCACCAGTAGAATAAGCAACACTATACATAGATACACAGAAAACTCTGGGGAGAAACATAGCAACAGATCTCATGGGAATAATTTTCCAGTAAGAGATAGTGCCCACCTGAGTGACCCTGTGGCACTTTGAGTCAAATACATGTTGTTAAAAAAGGTAATTTTTAAAAAACTTCTTTTAGTACTTTATGACCAGGGTATCAGCAAGTAGGAAATTGATGTAAATCCCAGGGCTAGGGGATAATCAATTTCATATGATTACAGAGCTCAGAGACTTCAGAAGACGTATAAATTTTTTAATATTAATAGATGAGGAAACTGGTAGCCATAGTGCTCTGTCCATTTTAGAAAAATTAACAAATTCTTATTGATTGCTAAATCTTTAGAAGAAAAACTTGAACCCAAGTTCTTTGACTGTGGAGTCATGATTTTTCAATTTGTAGCCATATTAGGAGATTTTCTCACTATTTGAATAGACTTTGGAGTGAAGAGAAGCTTGATTTCTCTCCCCTTCCCTTTCTCTCTCCTATGTCTTTAACTAATGAAGTCTTCTTTCACAAAGATTATAGTAAAATCTAAGCAGTTTGGGGACAAATAACATTTAGCTTTTGTCTGAAAATGTGAAGTCTTACATAGTGCCCATCACATGATAGTATCTTAACAAGTATTTCTTGATTATCTGTTTAAGTGATTAGCAGCTACCAAGTTCCTGGATAATTGCTTTATATGAACTCTAAGTTACCACTGATTTTGTTTTCAAAACAGTGAATGTTTTTCCCTTAATTCTATCTTTTCTAGAAATCCTAATCATTCTAGTTTCAAAGAAGTCTGAGTCTAGCCACATATAAGTAAAATCATAGCAATAAATCATTTTAAATGACATATATTTGGATACCTTGGAAATATCTAAAACATTTTCTCCTAAATTTAAATTAGAAGATTTAACTACAGAATGTCTGCATGTAAGCTTCCATTGTCCTGTGTTCTAGTAACACTTGGTCATGAATATAATTTTCTAACCACCATATTTGGCTCTGGCCATGTTTACTTCAAGCAACCCCTGTAATAACTAGACTAATCAAGCTTATTGGTTAAAGCAGCAAGGCTCTTTTAGTGTACCCTGTTAAATTCTTTGTTCCCTGTCAAGGAAGTGCCAAAGAATACTTTTCATGGAAATAATGAAGTAGTTAAGAGAAGGATTCACGTGGAAATTTGTAAAAGATGTTGGGTGGGAGAGAAACTGACATTCAACAAGAAAAGGAAAAGGAAACATTGACTTATTGGTTACACCACGTTCATCTGGTTCTGTATGATTGTAGGAAGAAATTATAAAATTATATGGAGAATTAGGGAAAAGAATCAGGGATCTAGAAGCCAGAAGAGGGGCATAACTGTGAGATTGCTAGGACTGATTATACAAACATGTGAGCTAAATATGAGTGTTATGCTTGATGTAAGACTCATGCTTCAGCATGATTAAGGTGAGACTATACTTACATGAGACTGGAGGGAGGAGAGGGAGAAATATTTATGTAGTTACATTTAATTCAACATAATACTATTGAAATCCACTTAATTCTATTTGTTCAGAATGACAGTGGTATTTTTTTGAAGAAAACACTTAAAAATCCAAAGAGAGCATTTGTACAGTGTTAATTACGTGTTTGTATGTGATTGAACCCTGTTCTTAAGTTGATAGTTTGCTTTGCATTCATACTTCATGAAAAATGCTACTTTACAACTAAATAATACTTTGTGCATAATTAGTTGATAGTTTCACACTTGCATTAAAGGCTTCCAGTAGGATTCCAGAAATGGTTTGTGCCTGCTTCCCTGAGGTATTATAATAACTCTAAGTAAGGAGAGATTTATGATCATTTGGTGGCCACCAGATAACTAGACAATCCAAGAAGTCAAGAATAATGCAAAATGATCTTCATTCTTAGGCAGTGGATAGAATCAGGAAGTCAAACCACTTCTTGAAGTTAGGAAGACCTGCATTCAAATTTGGTCTCATAGACGTGATATTTTCGTGACCTTTGCCAAATTATTTAACCTTTCTCTACATCATTTCTTTCAATTTAACATCAGAATAATAATAACACCTAACTCCCAGAGTTGTTGTGAAGATCAATCAATCAATCAATCAATCAATATTTATTAATCTCCTTCTGTGAAAAGGAGGCAAAATATAATCCATGCCTTCAAAGAGCTACAATCTAATAGGAGAGATGACAAATAAACAAATATACATATGCGTACACACACACACACACACACACACATATATACATATACACATAAGACAAGCTATATATATATGCATATATATATATATATACAGTATAAATAGGAAATAAATAACAGAGGTAAAACATTAGAATTAATTTGAATTTGAAGCCAGAGAAGTTCTGTAATTACAGCATAGAAGGGAGAGTGCTCCTGGCATAGAGTACAGCCAGAGAAAGTGCCCAGAGCTAAGAGATGGATAATATTGTCTGTGGAACAGCCAGGAGTCTAGCGTCACTGGATTAAAGAACATGTTGGATGATAATGCATAAGAAGACTAGAGATAGACTATAAGGGACTGTGGATACCAAAGAGTATTTTTTCAAATGATATAATATGTATAAAGGACTTAACACATTTCCTAGCTTACAAGAGGCACTTAATAAATGCTTATTCTTTCTCCTTTCTCTGCACTTATGTAGTACTACTGGATTAATGGTGAAAAGTGGATCAGAGAGTTCCTGGAGTCACTAAATTTTTAGGTGACGTACAAATAGAAAATGATAGCTGGTGTTTTGAAGGAGACAACCATGGTCACTGACCAAGAAGTAAACTTAAAAGCCAATAGTCATTGGGAAATTTACAGAGTTCTTTTAATTTAGCAATGAGAAATTTGCCATATATCAACCACAGCATAATATTTAACAAATTCTTGTGAAAGGCAGCTAGATGGTATAGTCGCTAGAGGTTTGGAACTAGGAATTGAGTTCAATTCCTATCTCAGACTCTTATTGTCTGTGTGACCCTGAGCAAGTCATTTGACTTTCATATGCCTCAGTTTCCTTATTTGTAAAATGAGGAAAATAATAGCAATTACTTCCCAGGAAATGCCACTAAGAATGAAATTGAATTTTAAAAACCTCTGTGAAGTCATCCAACCATTCTGGGGAACAATTTCAAATTATACCCATATGGCTATCAAACTGTGCATCCTTTTGATCTAGCAATATCACTATTAGATCTGTACCCCTAAAATATCAAAGAAAAGGGAAAACAATCTAGTTGTACAAGAATCTTTATAGCAGTAATTTTTGTGGTGACAAAGAACTAGAAATTGAAGGGACACCCATTAATTGGGGAATAAAAAAGTTGTGATATATGATTTTAATGGAATATTACTGTACTATAAGAAAGGAGGAGCAGGATAGATTCAGAAAAACCTGGAAATACTTATATGAACTGAAGCAAAAAGGAAATAAGCAAAACTGGACATTGTACACAGTAACACCAGCATTGTAATTATGATAAACTGTGAAAGACTTAGCTATGCTGCTCAAACCAATGGTCCAAGACAATTTCAAAGGACCTATGATAAAAATGTTACCCACCTCCAGAAAAAAATTGATGAACTCTAAATAAAGATTCAAGTCTATCTTTTGCTTTATTTTTCTTGTTGTTTTATGTCTGTGTATTCTTTTACAACACAGAACAACATATGGAAATATGTTTTATGTGACTTCCAGTGTTAAAAAACAAACACCTCTTCTCATTAACTCTTCTTTTACCTAACTCATTCTACTCGAACTAGAATGCAAAATGGTCATATGTAAGCATATTTATCTTCAAGTTGCTGAACAAATTCTGAAAAGAACGAATAAAATTTATCTTACTGGGCCAAAAAAAACAGTGTGTATATCCTTCAAATTAATCAATATGATTTAGGCTGGAACTCAACAATCAATTTTCTGCAGTCCTATAACAACTCACTGCTTAACCAATTAAATTGATTTCTTAAAAAGAACTTTGAACCAGTTGTTTACAGTCATGTGGACCCAAGTTACTTGTAAGATAACTTACTGACCCTAAAATATTCATCTTCTACACACACCATCTAGAATCTGAAGTCTCTAGAGAAAGGAAAGGTAGCAGAGGCAAAGTGTTCTATTCTGACTACACTTCCCTTCAAGTGATCAACTCAGAAGATCTCTCAGAGGACCTTCATGTAGTAAATATACCTTTTGAAAACTATTTTTTATCACCTCTGGTCACATGAGAGGATATTGAGATACATAGGTAGGTTAAGTGACTTGCCTGAAGTTACAGATAGTAAGTCAGTAAGGTACTTAGGATTAAAAGTCTCAAGTCTCAGATCTCACCACTCAGTCCAATAGGCCATGATAGTTTATACAGTGAACTTCAGAAGCTACAAAACCTTTAAAATCCCTATTGGAGCAAACCTAATTCTCCAATAGTTCTTTTCAAAGAGCAGTGTCAAAAACTTCAAACACCTCTGAGACTTCCATTTCAGAAAAGCAAATCCAAAATGTCAGGTATGGTGGATGAGAAGGTCCTATCATTGTACCCTGGGGTTTGTCCCAGCTATTTACTACTTTTCTCAGCTCAGACTTCATAGGTATGTCTTCTTTTGAGTTGAAAGAGCTCGAAATTCATACAGTGTGTGTGTGCAAATATGTCTGTATATGTATACATATATACACACAACACACATTTACACATATGTGTTTATATACATATAACACATGTATACATATAGCGTACATAAAGGTCTCATAGCTTTTCAAATGAACAAATGGGTATTAACTTTCTATCTCACTTTATAAATGAAACAGTTCACATTTCATGATGCTTTTTAAATTTTTTTTCCCTGATATTGCTTTGGTTCAAATTTAAAGAATGACCACTGGACACTTACAGATGTTTTACTTTCCAAGCAGGAAGTTAACCATTATCTGTAATTGATGTACATATAAGCTATGTATTTGAATATATTGTTGTCAAAAATATTGCTCTACACAGATGTGTGAGTTAGAAAAAAAATCACAGTACAACTTTCTCATTTCCTATCAATGAAATATTCTTTTTTTCCTGGTATTTTTCACCACCATTCAAGGATCTGTTGGCATTTTAGTTTTGCATTTATAGTAGGGACACATACATATTCATACCATATATATATATATCCATGCATTTATGTGTATGTGAATATATTTTAAAATATACATTCATATGTATATATAAACATATGTATTTAAGTCTATATACACAGAGGTATGGATCTGCATTTCTCATTACTCAAGGCTAGATTCTTATGCCGACTATGTGCCTGGCACTATGCTAAGCACTTTTCACAAATATTATCTCATTTGATCCTCACAATAGCCCAGACAGGTATATATTATTATTTTCCCCAACTGACCATTAAAGAAATGGAGATACATTGAGTTTTAGTAACTTGCCTCAGGTTGTAAAACTAATATATTTCTGAGGGTGGATTTGAACTCGTCTTCCTGACATCAGACTTAGTGCTCTATTCACTGTCAGAATCAAAATTAATATTGGTAATGTTATATAAAAGGGTGAGAAAAAGAAGGAACATTAAAGATAATCTGATGAAACCATCCAATTTTATAGACAAGGAAAATGAGGCTCAGTGAGTTTGAGTGTGTTGTCCAAGTGACTTCTAAAGAGTTGAACATAAATTATCAAAATCATTAACCTTGTGGTCTTTATATGAAATAGAATTGTTAAACTACAAGTTAGGTATTTAAGCCCCTAACATATGTTTGGGATGTGAAGGAGAGAAATAGTAGAAGCAATATAATACTAATTCCTTTCTTTTTATGATTAATTAATTTATCTTTAGTTTTCAACATTTACTTCCATAGTTTTTTGAGTTTTAAATTTTCTCTCCCTCTTTTTTCTCCCTCCCCAAGATGGCATGCAATCTGATATAGGTTCTACACATGCATTCATATTAAACATATTTTCCATTAGCTATGTTGTATTGTTAGTTCAAAAGGTTAATTCCCTTCTTTTTTTGAGTCTTCTTGTTACTCAAGGCATAAAGATGCTACCAAAGTGGGCTATAGCAGCATTTCATTTATGCAACGTTTGATAGATAATCATAGGATCAGAAATCTAGAGCTGAAAGTGAATTGAAATTAATTCCAACACCATAATTTTATCAATGAAGGATCTATGCCAGGGTCACACAGTTAGGAAATGTCTGCAGTGAAATTTAAAACCAGATTTTCCTAATTCCAGATCCAGTACCCAAGCTATCTCTACATTTGAAGGCCTCTCTGAAAAGACTGTCTCCATCCTTTAAAATTGATTGTATCTAGTACAGTGTGTTGTTAAAATGGCTTAGTCAATTACAACTGTAAAATTCCAAGAACATGGAAACTAAATACATAATAGCATTGAATTTCCATATATTTTAACTTTTATGGAAGAATGATTTTGCTCCCCCTCTTCAGAATTTTCTTATTATTAAGGGTAGTTTTGGTTAGGTGAGAGGGAGATAAAAGAGGTTCCTTCCAATAAGGTATGCATTTGCAATGAACAGCTTAAAAAACAAACAAACAACAACAAACCTGACATCTGAGTGGAAATTAATCCCAGTCAATGAGAGAGCAACATTCATCAAGTTCTATATTCATTGTCACAGAATCATCTAACTTCCTCTTTTCACAGATGAGGAAAATGAAGAACAGATATGGTAAATGGTATGCCCAAGATCACAGATTTATTAAGCGTTCTGTAATTCTTGTCACAGAGTTAAAATGTGGAGCTGGAATTTGAACCTACGTCTCTTTACTCCAAGTACAACACCTTTCACATTATATTAGACTAGAGTTTTGCCTTAGTCTCACTCATCAGACTGTGAAAATGGGAAAGAGGGAGGGATAGCCATTGCTGGTTTTAACCCAGGTGACAGCAAGTAGAAGATAAGGAATATTTATCCTTTATAAGAAAGCATTCTTTGCAACTATCCCCTCTTTATTTTAGTGTTGGTAGTATGAACCTTTTCATCTAAAGTCATGTTCTTCACTCCAAGCAATAGTTGACAAGATGCTTTGAATAATGGGTAATCAGAATTGATTGTAATAAAATACACAAATTGCTTTTAATTTTTAGAAGATCAAATCATTGATTTTGTACATCTGGTACTTATTTGTTAACAGGACTTAAGATCATGATTCTTGAGCAGAATCAGGAGAATGTTGTACACAGTCACAGTGGGTGATGACTAATTTTGATAGACATCGCCCTTCTCACCAATGCAGGAACCTGAAACAATTTCAAAGGACTCATGATGGAAAATGTCATCCACATCCAGAGAAAGAACGATGGAGTCTGAATGCAGAGTGAAGTAGACTATCTTCTTTTTTTTTTTTTTTTGGTGTTGTTTTTTCTCATGGCTTCTCTCATTCATTATCATTTTTCTACACAACATGACTAATGTGAAAGTGTATTTAATAGGAATGGATGTATAGAGCCCATATCAGATTGCATGCTGTCTTGCGGGGGTGGGAGGGGAAGAGGAGGAGGAAGTACAAAGTTCTGAAGAAGTAAAAAGAAATGAAAGCATTTTCTCTACCTGAAAGTTCAAAAGTAACAAGAATGCAAAGATGAATCAATACTGTTCCCTTAAAAAGTAAAACTTATATAAGTAAATGTGGAAAACTAAAACTAAATAAATTAATGAATTGAAAAATAAAGAATACCACATTCTGGATCTTTCTATTTCACCATCTTGCATGTAGAAAACACTAAAAATGAGGCTTTTCTTTGAGTGAATTGAAACAGGCCAGATAACATCATATAGGTTAATTTAAAATAAAACTTTCAGTCTATAGCAACAATGCAGTATTTTATCTCAAGTGTTAATATTAACCCTAACCACCTAGACTGGTGGCACTAGAAAGAGTTCTCTGTTTAGAATCAAACTGGTGTTGAAGTGATGACCATGCTCTTGAAGAAGGGAAAGATTTTATGCCTCATTTTTCTCAGCTGTCAAATAAAGTAACATAACTAGAAGTACTTACCTTATGAGAACAAAATGAGAAAAGTGAATTGAAAAATCCAAAGTATTATCTAAATGCATATTGTGATGAAAGAAATAATGAAAATCATGGGAAGACAGTTCTGGTACACCTTCATCTCACTAACATACAAACTTCACTGTGGAAAATAATCTATTGTCATTAGAAGGCATTATAGTAGACATGACAATGCCTTTTGGCAGAAAAAAGATGTTGTAATTGTTACTGGAAAATCTGGGAATGTATTCTAGCCGTGCCACTTGCTAACTGTATGGCCTTGGCATCTTTGGGCTTCTATTTTCTCATCCCATCTAAGTAGAGGTTGAAGAGGATGACATCTGGAATTATTTCTAGTTCTAATCCCATGCTCCTATTCACATGCTTCTAAAAATGCATCTTTACTGATCTTAATCTCTTAAAGCTACACAAATATTTTACTGAATTTTAGGGATGTAAATTTGGCTATGCAATGGTTGTTCAATGAAATAAAAGATCCGGTTCAGCAAATTAAGTCATCTCTCCCCACCAAAACTTACCCAGCCACATGTTGCCATTTTCTCCTTCCTTTCTCCCTCATTTAATCCCATAATCTATTCATTTTTATCATCTAATTACTTCATTTTCTAAATACTGAATAAAATGTAGCTCTCTCAAAAGAGAGAAGAAAAAGTAACTGTGGATAAAGGTTGAACAATTCCAATGCATGCTTCCTTTTTCACTCTCTGTCTTCATACTGAAACAAGAGCAGCTCTTTACTTCTTTAAGAAGGATTATTCTATACAATGTAAAAAGCTTATTCATAAATGTGAAAAAAGATCTTTCCACCTCTGTCTAAATGCCTAGAGCATTAAGAGGGAAACCTGATTCTTTGGTGAACACCTGATAATGCTATTTAAAAGACTTACATAAAGCCTAGAGGGTGTTCTGGGCTGCCCAGAGTTTGGGGAGGGGGGAAATTCTAGTTAACAGAGCAAGTGACCTCAGTAGACGATGAGAAGCAGTTCCTATTGTGAGACGTTCTTTACCACATACACAGAGCAGGACAAAAGGCAAATGGTCCTCAGTAAGGAGCCTGAGAACATATCAGGAACACAAAGTTCTGAAGAAGCAAAAAGAAATGAAAGCATTTTTTTCTCCCTGAAAGTTCAAAAGTAACAAGAACACAAAGATGAATCAATACTTGTTTCCCTAAAAAGTAAAAATGCTCAGGACAGCCCAAGACAATTATACACATGTGTATAACACATGTGTGTATATACACATTTGTATGTGTATATACATAGATGCATATCTATATGTTTACACACACTATATATATACATATACATACATACATATATACGTATATATACATATACGTATATATGTATATATATGGAAGGAGTGAGAGAGAGAGAGAGAGAGAATTTTCTCCAATCAAGTTACACTCTATTAAATATCTGGCATAAATTATGCTTTCTTTGATTTTTTTCCTATCATGAATTTTAACATGCTTCATACCCATTGTACTAGAGCTATATGCCATGCTTTATACAAAAAAGTATGTACTAGATACCAGATAAACAGCACAAACAATGCTTCAATTAGAGTTTTATATGTACATGTTACTCAGCATTCCAGTGGGGAAGGCAAAATTGCTTTCTCTGTCTCTGTCTCTGTCTGTCTCTCTCTGTCTGTCCGTCTCTCTCTCTTTTTCTCTGTCTCTCTCACACACACACTTTCTCTCTCCTCTCTCTCTCTCTCTCTCTCTCTCTCTCTCTCTCTCTCTCTCACTCTCTCTCTCCCTCTTTGTGTGTGCGTGCGTGTGTGTGTGTGTGTGTGTGTGTGTGTGTGTGTAATACATTGCTATCTCTATAATATGAACAGAAACAGAAGATGATCCCGTAATGGGGAACAAGAGCAGGACAAAAATGTCATAGGATGAGGCATAGATTTTTTGATGCAGCTCTAATGTCCTTCTTCTGTACAAAAAGATAGACTAGATTCCCTCATCTATTGATGCTGCCCCTCAATCATCTTTCCTGAATTGGATGTCTATCATCTAACTAGCTCTCATTTTTGTCTATCTCTCTATCTAATTGAGACTGTGTCTTCCCTAATAGAATGGTGAACTCCTTGAGGGCAAGAGCTATTTCACTGTTGTCTTTTTATCTCAAGTGTCAGCATATATCAAATTGATGATGATGATGATGATGGCAACAACAGAAGTTGGCATTTATAAAGCACTTAAAGCTTTGCAAAGTGATCTGCAGATTTTATTTCAGTTAATCTTCATGTAAACTCCTTGAGGTAGGTATTATTATTCCCATTTTATAGATTAGGAAACTGAAGCTTCAGCATTTTAAGGTGAAGTGACTGTGTGATCAGAGCCACCCAGCTAATAAAGTGATTGAGATAGGATTTGAACTCATCTTCCTGACTTCACGTCCAGTAATTTTCTACCTTACAAAGTCACCTACCTGATCTATGAATGAATGAATAAGTAAAGCAATTATTAAGCACTCATTACATACCAAGCACTATAGAAAACCCTGGAGATACCAACAAACATCAAAGTAGTCTCTACTCATAAGGAGTATACTTTTTAATAGAATATTTATATAGGAGTGAGGTCCGGGTAGGGTATTGATTTGAGAAGTCAAAAGAGACAAATGTATGCATAGAGACAAACAAAAGGACAGTAAAAATGCTTGTTGACTGATTCAAATAAATAGATTTATATATGTTGCACCTCACAGCAAGGAAGTAGAATAACTCAAGCTGAACATGAATTTATTTGACACTACATCTAGAGCATTTTCGACAATGCCACAGTTTGGAGTTTAATCTGAATTATCACGAAGCATCATTTTACTTTCTAAATCTTAGTCAACATTAAAAAAAAGAAAAATAAAATTCAGACAAATCATAGAAAAATGTCTTCCTAAATCTGATTTGAGGAAAAGGGAAGGAAAGCATTTGCAAAAACTAAAGAATATTTGAAAAGTGTCCTCAATTACAGGCCAGACAGAGTAATGCATCATGTGGTTGGTATGGCATGGCAAGCTTCCTCACACAACCTAAGTAACTCACAAAGATACTCTGAAGCAGACCCCAGATATTGATGCCCTATGCCCATTACGTTTAAAGAGTAGAAGGCACTTGGCTTACTATTGAAATGTGTAAAGACTTGCAGGTAGAATTTGGCCAGGAATACCCAGATAAAAATGCACTGCAGGGATTAAAGAATGAGAGATGTGACAAGAAGTCTCAAAGGCTACTTAGGTCAATCCCTTCTTTGTTTTTAAAGGGGAAAATTAGGACTAGATTAGTTATCTTACTTGCTCAAGATAATATAAATAGTAAAAGTGAAAAGAGAAATTTGAATTTAGGTCTTTGACTATAAATTTAGCCCACTTTCTACCATATCATTCACCTTCATTTTTCAGGTTTGAATGTGAAACCAAAGTCAATGACAAAATTAAATTCAAACGCTTTTTCTGACTCCCAGGCACAGACTCATAACTGTCAGTTTTTAAGTAAACGTTCTGATTCTTTAGATAATTCATTATAAGCCTCCTTTGATCTGTTTAAAAGTTTTTTTGGACCTTGTTCAGTGAAATATTGCTAAATGTTTTTTTTTAAAAAAAATGATTAATGGAGAAAAAATAAATAGTATTGACAAAGTTTAGTGTGCTTTTATCTTTTGAAATAAAGCTCGCATGATAAGGACTCTATATTTTATAAGCAAAGTACTGTCAGCCAAGAAACTGATTCTTATTTAAAGAATACTGAATATAATGGGTAATTTCAGCAGAAAAGAGTTCCCTAAACAAGGATCAATTAAAGCCTGTACTTCCCCTCCATTCTAATTGTAATATCTGAAGTTTTCCTTTTAATAAAAGCCTAACTATTTCTTCCCTTGTCCTTAGAGTAAAGGCTCTTAACCTGGGGTTCATAAATTTGTTTTAAAAACATTAATATAATTTAACATAATAGAATTCCTTTCTGATTATATTTTATTTTATGCATTTGAAATACAGATCTGAAAAGGGATCTAGAGCTTTCCAAAAGAATCCATGATATAAAGGGTTGGAGTCAAGATGGTGGAGTAAAAGCAGGGAGTTCCCTGAGCTCTCTCCCAAACCCTCCAAATACCTGTAAAAATGACTCTAAACAAATTCTAGAGCTACAGAAGCCACAAAATGACAGAGTAAATCAAATTTCTAGCCAAAGACAACCCAGAAAGTTAACAGAAAGGGTCTTTTGCAATAGGCAGAGAGCAGTAGAGCAATCTGGTATGGGCCACACCAGCACAGACAGACCAGAGCAAGCCTCAAGGGACTGAATCATTGTCAGCTGTAGCGGTTTCCAGACTTCTCAAACAACAAATGCCAAAAAGGTCAGTAGAAAAACTCTATGGGACTTGAGTGAAAGAGGAGTGCAAGGTCTGGCCCAGTTCAGCGTGGCCAACAGCAGCAGCAGCAACAGCAGTGGAAGAGGCTGCTTCCAGAGTTCTGGGCCCACAAATGGTGGGGGATTTAGCCACTGATACAAAATCCCTGAAATCTGAGACAGTACATCTACCCCCACCCACACCCCACTGGAAGCAGATTCCTACCTTCTCAAAGAGTTAAAAAATCAAGCATTTGGTTGGGAAGATGAGTAAACATCATAAAGGAACTCAAACTACATTATCTTACTTGGCATACAACTAGAGAAGGATAACAGAACCAAAGCTCCTACATCAAAAGCCTTCAAGAGGAATATAAATTAGTCTCAGGCCATGGAGGGGAGCTCAAAAAGAATTTTTAAAATCAATTAAGAGAAGTAGAAGAAAAATTGTGAAGAGAAATGAGAGCGATATAAGAAAATCATGAAAATCAAGTCCACAGCTTGCTAAAGAAATTAACAGCTTAAAAAACAGACTAACCCCAATGGCAAAAGAAGTCCAAAAAACCAACGAGGAGGAGAATGCCTTAAAAAAATGCAGAACTGGTCAAATGGAAAAGGAGGTGCAAAAGTTCACTGAAGAAAATAGTTCTTTAAAAATTAGAGTGGAGAAGATGGAAGCTAATGACTTAATGAGAAACCAAGAAATTATAAAACAGAACCAAAAGAATGAAGAAAAAAGAAGACAATGTGAAATACCTCATTGGAAAAACAACTGACGTGGAAAACAGATCCAGGAGAGATAATTTAAAAGAGAAAATGGGGTCTAGAAATCTATCTTGCCCTTCAAGAAAGTAGAGGGGAAGGGGATAAGAGGGAATGATAAAAGAGAGGGTAGACTGGGGGAAGGGGTAATCAGAGCACATTCTTTCTCAGGGTGGGGGGAAGGGGAAAGATGGAGAGAAAATGTTGAACTCAAAATCTCGTGGAAATGAATGTTGAAAACTAAAAATAAATATGTATTTTTTAAAATTTTAAAAAGAATTCATTTATCAAATAGGTCAAAAACAGCTACTTGAGAAAAAATGAGCAATTATAAAAACTTAGCTGAAAATTGGAAGATTCATGTAGCTTTTCATAAGGAATATTCTGAAGAAATTGCATAAAAGGTAAAATTCCTTTATGTGTGTTTTTGAGAGAAAGAGACAGAGGCAGAAATAGAGACCCACAGAGAAAGGAAAATGACATGAGAATAATGGCAGATAACCCCCAAATAGATGTTATATAGAAAATATTTTATGATGATTAATTTTTCTGTAAGATCAAATTTCTGAGAATTTTAAAGTTTCTTTTTGTCTTCTATTTTTTAAATCACAGTTTGAATGGCAGGTTAATAACCAGGAGACTGCCTTGGCTCTGGACTTAGAAGAATCCACCAATGAAACTTTGTATTCCATTTTGGGCAAGTCATTTAATATTCCTGCACCTCAGTTTCCTCATCTGTGAAAGGAATGAGAGAAGTTGGACTCTGTGGCCTCTGAATCCTTCTCCCCTCTAATTTTATTCTCCTAAGACCATGCCTTATTTGAAAGGGTTGTTCTATCTTATTTATTCACACTCCTCCCTATGTGAAATAACATGTCCCTTGACAAATGGCCGTACAAGTCTTTCCTTGAAAGACCCTCCTGAAGAGAGCACCATCGCCTTTCTGCTATTTCTTGACTTGATGAAAGAAACACATTAAAAAAATCCTACTCTCTACCCTAAAACCAAAGAAAAAAAAGAAAGCAAGACTTGAAAACATCCAAAAAAAATAAAAATAAAAACAAAGAGGATGGAAAACAAAGGAGAACATTCAAGGGTTTTCACTATTTTTATATATTTGCCTGTGGGTTTCATTGTGTTCTTTTCTCTCTAACAGTATAATCTCAAGAAGCTTGAAATACACACACACACACACACACACACTGTTATAGTAAGTATACCATGGAAAAGCACTTTTAAAATGTCCATGTATTCTGAATCCATTTACTGACTCTCAAGTCACTCACAAATAGTTGGAGGACAATAGTCAAGTTATTTTTAGCACCTTTACTATCTCTTGATAATTTAAATCATGATAATAACAATTTTTCTCTAAGAAAGAAATATGATGTGGACCTAATTACATGCTGAGCTAAACAATATCCTTTCTCATTATCTTCCTGTCTTTTCTTATTTGTAGGTATGTGTGTTTCCAATAAATAAACAAAACTCCTTTCTCCTCTTTGTACATACAAACAGTGTTTGTTTATTTGTTTTCTGAGGAAGAAGCTTTTTGTAATCTATACAGAAGGTGAAAATTTTATTTGTAGTGACTAAGGAAAATCAGTAATTATAATAAAATGTAGATTTATGTGTGTGCATCGAATGTCTTTTTCATTTCATGTACATATTCCTTATAGTTTAATAACATTTTTTCAGTAATTGATTTCAAAGTGTCTCACTGATACAATTCAGTACTTTCACAGTACTTGGCTACAAGTTTCGTTTTTGTTTTTTCTCTCTACCTCTATAATATTATAGAATGCACAAAAACAAACACACAAACTTATAGTAAGTATGCCATGGAAACGAGCTTCTAAACTGTCCATATATTCCGAATTCACTTATCAATTAACAATATAGCAGAAAGTATATAAACAAAGGCTATAACTGAGGAAAAATGTTCTAAAAGTATATGGAGACCTAAAGAACTGGACTGTCAACTTTAAGAACTTGATTTAAATTCACCAAGCTTCAGTTTCATCATGTATAAAATGGTGATAATTTTGTGGGAATACTAATACATTATTAGAGAGTTGTTGTAACAATTAAATGAAACAATGAAGGTAAATATGCTTTGTAAATTAGCTAAATAGAGTAGTAGATACAGCATTGATTTGACTTCAAGAAGTCACAGGAAAACAAGAAAGAAATTTCACAAAAGTCTAGAGGGTAGGCACATCCCAGGGAGAGTATGCTCATTAGTGTCAAATGGTGGCCACAAAAAAAAAGTTAAAAGGGTTTAGGTTTGAGAAAAGATCACTGCATAGATCAATTAAGAGTTCATTCATTACTCTGGAGAGGAAAAAAAAATGTTTAGTCATTAAGCCAAAAGCCATATCCCACAGGATTGAGAAGTGAGTGAATGAGGGTATAGAAGTAAAAAGAGGTTTAGGTGCAGAATGCTAACATTTTAGTACTATTGCAATGGTTACAGCCTTCCTGTTCTTACAGCCTTATTCAATTGCTTCCTCTGATGTGAATACTACTTAGTAGTTAGGAATAATACTTAGTATTATACTTAAGAAAGATATGTGATATACCTATTCCAATAACAATAGCTAGATTTAAATCAATGACTGCAGTATATTTACATATTTAGAAACATTTTCCCTCTCATGTGTATATCAGATCTCCAAGATACTCTACATTCCTTTGAATAATGCAAAATAGAAAGAGGGATTGAAATTCAAAGTTATTAAGTCACATTTTCCCAAAATGATATATATTTATTTAAATCTATCTGCAGGCCTACTTGAACCATACAGCATATATCCCAATTTAAAATGACATTTAAAATATCTGATGCTTAGAAATGGATATTGTGAATTTTTGTTTAAAATATAAAATTACCTTTGATAGTAAAAAAGTTTTGAATGTTATGTTGTTCCTAATGCATGTGCAGACATGCATGTATATGTATACCAAAATACATACAGGTGAAATATATATTCTACTATATATCACCATCATGCTAAATTGAACATATATGATTGTGGGCTTGTGAAATGGGACTACTGAACCATTGCCATGTAATGAGAAGGGAACACAATGTGTAATCACTTCATTTTATAGGTAATGAAACTGAAGCCCTCAGCAATTAAATGACTTCCTTCAGTATCAGGAAGTTTCTAAATAGCCAGATTAGATTTCAAACCTATCTTACCTTGATTCCAAGTCCATGGATTCAGTTCAAGAGAACTTAAAAAAAAAAAAAACACAAAACTTTTCTGAATCATATTGAATTTCCTAGTTTAAAAACAAAACTTATAAAGTTTTATAAAGTACTAAAAATCACTGACTTTACCACTAGTGTCATTCCTCACTACTGACAATAATAAAGAAGAAAGATGCAGTTTTCAATTCATCTCTTATAACCCTCAATATTTTTATATATCCTTTGAGGAGAACACCTACACATTAGCTGAAATTGATCAGTTCTGTTTATTTTCCTTTTGGTAAAGACCACACTTCAGAGACCTTCACAAGAATTGTCTTGCTCTTGTATCTGAGTTAGGCTGCCAAAAGAAAGCAGGGAGGAGGAACGTTCAATGTAAAACCATGAGTCAGTATGAATACCTTCTATGCAAATTCTCTGGAACACAGTGGCAGTCAGGATGAATGCCTGAGCAGTATTCTTGCCAAGGTGGCACAGCAAACAATTAGAGACCTACGTAGGCACCAAAGGGGATTTCTGTAAGAGAGGCAGAGATCATTATTGCCTCTGTCTTCCCTGTCAGGGTTCACACATTGCCCTCATATTCTATGATTTTACATTTCAAAACCTTCTATGCTGTTTTTCAAAGTGCTTGTATCTGGCAGTAAAGAAAAAAAACAGTGGCAGTACAAATACAGTAATAACATCTAGAATACTTATGTCTATATACATTATCATATTCTGCACCAGCCGCAACAATTCCTAACAAAAATTTCTGGAGATTTCAGTGCACTGCAACCTCATTTTTAACCAATATTTTGTTCAGTAAGGGAGGAAGAGTGAAAGTCAGTTTGACTTAAGAGTAAAATATTCTGGACATTAACTAGGTATCCAGAGTGAAAATGATAATTTTAGCACTATTTTCAGGTCCTAGTCAGACCACATATGTGGTACTATGTTCCATTCTGAGTAACAAATTTTGGGAAGGACATAGGTCTATGTTCAGAAGAGATTATCCAAGATGATGTGAAGACTGATCAATATAACAGATCCACATAGTGATCAGTTCAAAAACCTGGGGTTGTTCAGTCTGGAGAACAAAAGACAAACAGGGCACGTGATACCTCTCTCTCTCTCTCTCTCTCTCTCTCTCTCTCTCTCTCTCTCTCTCTCTCTCACACACACACACACACACATATGCATCCATATATACATTATATATATATATACACACACACACACACACACACATATATATATATATATATGTACCTATACATCCATACATATGCGTGTGTATGAAGTGCTCCCATATCGGAAAGAGTTTATACTTGTTTGACTTAATTCAAGGAAAAAAATGGGTAGAAGCTACAGTGATGCAGATTTCCATCTGATGTAAAGAGTAATTCTTAACAACTAGGGCTATGTGAAAGTGGAATACATTGTATCGGAAGCCTATGGGTTCCTCCTCCCCGGAGGATTAAAAAATAGCACAGATGAATACTTATTTAAAATTTTGTATTAGGGTTATTTGTTCATGTCTAGATTGGACTAGAAGGTCTGAAGTGCTTTTCTGGCTTTCAAAATGAAGAATACTGACTAGATGAGCACTGAGGTTCTCTCCAGTTGTAACATACGATCCCTTGAAAGTTAAATATTACAGCAGCTGCTATATTTTTGCTAATTATCTAATATCAGTAAAGTCTAAATTCTAAAAGTTCTGAAATTATTTTTAGACTCAATGATAAAATACAGCATTTAACAATATGTAAAGGCAAGGTTAACTCTTATTTTCAATAATTCTATATATTCTATTGAGTGGAAGTTGTAAACTGTCATGGGAACCAAGTAATTAATTCAGATTAGGCAAATTTTAATTAAGATCTTTAATCATCCTTCCAGTAGTGCCCTATGTGAGGTATTTATTGTGGTGTGGAGGTGAGACTTGCTTCTTGAAGGTTATTGCAGCAAAGGATAAACTCTGGGAGTTCTAAACAAATTGGCAAAGCATGGGTATTTGTCATTGGACCTCTCCTGTTCAATTTAGCTCTATTTAAAAAGGCTAATCATCCAGTAGATTGTGCACGTCATGATTTTGTGAGTTTTGCACTTTGAGTCACAGCATCTTATTAAGAATATCTATATTGTGGGGGTCTGGAAGTTTTAGTCAGGAGACATACATATTCATATCAATAAAATCACTTAGGTTTTTAGGATTTTGGGAGGACATAACAATGAAAGGTATAAAAATCCTTCATATTATAACTTGACAAAAGGATTTTTAAAAAATGATGCAACATTTATCTTCTTTTTCAAAATTCTTAACATATGACATTATTTTGCTAATAAATAACTTGAAAAGAAGCAAATTAATATACAAACAGTCCACTTTCTCTCTCTGTTCCACAAATCAAGATAATGCATGAGCATGCAAAGTAATGGTACCAGCCTCAGGACTTTGACTAAAGTCTGCTTGACAAAATGACTGTAACTGTTCATGCTAAGTCTCATCTACCTCTGTCTTCTAGAAACCCTACCTTCCTTGAAAGCAGAACAAAGGTGTTACCTTCTACATAAAACATTACTTTGTCTATCTAATTACTAGCACTGCTTCTCTTATTTTTCCATGACCCTGCACAGTAGACTTTATAAGCTTTTGAATTTGTTAACTTAATTGAATACAAGCAAATGTATTAGTACATATTAGGTGCCAAGTACTTTTAACATACATACTAGGAAAACAATAAAATAAGATCCAATCATTGCCTCCAAAATCCTTTCAGTCAAGCAACTGGACATGATGGGTACAGAAATAATAATACTAATAATATTCATATTGTACTTTAATGTTTACAAACAGCTTCATATACATTCATCTCATCTGATCTTCACACCAAAGGCTTTAAGTACTCTGGAGGAATAGATGTTTACAGAAGTTGCTTACTTGCCCAAAGTGATCTTGCCAAAACACAGCTCTGAAAATGGCATGACCACCTCCACCTCAGTCAATAAACTCCAGAAGTTCCTTGTTACCTCAGTGATCAAATGTAAAATCCCTCTGCATTGAAAGTCCATCATAATGTCCTCAAACCCTAACTCTTCTGGACTTTTTACATCATACACCCCTCCTCCCATGTACTCTTCAATTCAGTGACACTGGTCTCCTTGATATTATTCCTGAAACAGACACTTCCAACGCTAGACATTTCCACTGGCTTTCCACATGCCTGCAATGTTTTTCCTCTTCATTGCTATTTTCTAGATTCCCTGGTTTCATTCAAGTCTCAAATAACATTCTACCTTCTGCAAGAAGACTTTTTCTTATCAAATTAATTCTAGAGTCATCTCTCTGAGATTATCTCCTATTTATTCTTTGTAGAGCTTATTTGTAACATAATTCTTTGCATGTCATCTATCCCATTAGACTATGAGATTTTCACGAACATGGACTACCTTTTACCTTTCTTTGTATCCCTACCACTTAGCACCATGGCTGACACTTAGCAGGTCCCTAATAAGTGCTTAATGATTGAATGCCCCAAAATCATATAACTAGATTTTTGACTCAGATCCTGTACTGTTTCTTTTATACAATGCTGTCAGTATATAAAATCAGAAAATGGTAGGTATATAGGAATGGTGTGTTAAGAACTATCTCAGAAACAGAGATATGAGATGTTTATGAAGTGAGTGATCACTTCTAGAAAGTAGAAATCAGAGAAGATCTCCTAGAAAGGATGACACTGGGAATAGGGCTTGAAGAAACAGTAATGCTATAGTGAGAAATTCATCTATGACTGCATAAGTAGCTAGTCTTTGTGAGGCACCTTCTATAAGGAGGAGGTTTGGAGAATGAAAGCAACAGAATCAGAAAGGAAGCATAGAGAGACACAGAAAAAGAGAGACCCACAGAAAGAAAGAGGAAATAAGAAGAGTTCTGAAGAGTCTAGCATGGGCAAGATGAAAAAAGGATTTTAAGAAAAGTTCAGTTAGTGACATGTTGAGTCTGAGTTTTTAGCAAGATATTAAGGTGAGGATTTCTAGTAAAAAACGTGAGAATAGGGTTCAATGGCCATGTCTCCAAAAGACCTTTGAATGTTTACATGCAAAAGAAAATGGCAAATAGAGAGGAAGAGAGTTACAATTAAAGAAAGATTGGGTCTTGATCAGTGAATCAAGGATTTAGATGAGGTGAGAGAGAAAGAAGATGGTACCAAATATGCAAGAGCAGAGGTTGCATCGACAAGGAGGGTCACTTTCTTCTCTTGAGGTCAGAGGGGAAGAGGAAAGGTTAGATTAAAACATGCTTAAAGAGGATATAAAGGATAAGTGAGGGAAAAGTAAGCAGGGCCTATCATCTCTTTTTCTTTCAGCAAGTTCATCAACTGATAGGTAGTAAGGTAGAGATAGAACTAGGAGCTTGCAGAAAAGGAGAAGGTTTGGAGCACCATTGTAGCACAGCACACTGATAATCAAATTTAACATTCTGAAGCTATGGGGAAAAAAAGAGAGGAGAAAAGGGAAGAATGGAGGAAGGTATGAAGGGGAAAAGGAAAGAGAAGAGAGATAAAAAAAGAAGAGAGATTAATAAAGATAAATGGGATCTCACTGCCATAATTTATTCATATATTCACATTTTACCATAAAAAATGATCATTTTAAAAGCATTTGTTTTTCCTTTGTGAAATAAGAAATACCTGGATGGGGGAAAATTCTGTACAACAGTACCATTGCATGGCTTGCTTTATGTTTTATAGAACTGCATTTCAAAATGGGAGCTCCAACTGATTTCAAAGGAAATCCTATATTTCTATGAACTACAGCAGTGCTGAGAATGATGAAAAGTATGTCCAAGATAGAATGTCAAGAATTTGAAAGTTCAAAATCATCTCTTTGACTAATATATCATTTTATCTTCATAGGTTACCTAGGGACCTCTTAAAGAAAAAAAAATGAGAAAATAAGACACTTCTAGGAGATTTAATAGGATTTAAAGTTGGCAGAAGAATTGCTTATATTCTTACCCAATCTTCTGTCACAAAGGAGGAAACTAAAGTCCTGAAAAGGAACCTCATTCCTCTAATTCCAGGGTTCTTACCAGACCAATTCATTTATTATTCCAATATAATCTACTTAAAAACAAAGTATCTTAAAAACAAAGTGACTTTTCTTTCCCTGATAAACAAAGTCAGTGACTAATTTTCTCAATCATTTAGCACATTTAGTTGAACCTTACTAAAAAAATCCAAATTTCTGAAATGTGGACTTATTCTGATGTATTAAATGTATCACTTAGTAAGAATTACTTAAGGCATTTGGAACCATATTTAAGACATAATGTATATAACAGCAAGTTGTGAAAATTCTAGCATGGTGATTCCACAACTCCAGATGTTTTAGTGGCTACTAAAAGCAGGAACCAAAGAAAGCAAAATTTCATTTATTTATTTTTATAGTTTGTACTTACTTAGTATAATAAATTCATTAGATCACATCATACTTTGAAAGCTAGAAGGAAACTCAGCAGTTACCTGATCCAACACCATCATTTTACAGATGAGGAACCACAAGACCAAAGAGGTTAACTAACATTCCTAAGTTCACACAGATAGTAAAAAAAAAAGTTATAATATTAAATACTAGTGCCCTGAATTCAAACCCATCCTCTATCTTTTGTGTAATCTATGTAGTCTCAAGCCAAGTATACTTAAGTTATTGAATGGCTAATGATTAAACACTGGAAGTATAGACTCATGGATGCAGAATTGTAATGAAGCTCCAAAGTTTGAATGACAACATGAATCAGATGTAAATTCTATTACAAATGACGTGGTGAAGTGAGAAAATACACTGGGCTTGAAATCCAACAACCTGGAAGTAAATCCCAGCTATTTCATTACAACATAATCTTAGACAAATCACTTCACATCTCTGACTCTTAAGTTTTGCCATTTTTAAAAAGATAACATTTGACTAAATTATACCTAACATCTTTTCCAAGCTCTTCTAGGACCCTATGATCAATATATATATATATATGTGTGTGTGTGTGTGTGAGTGTGTGTGTGTGTGTGTGTGTGTGATTGATCAAATATAATATATAAATATAAAGCTACGAGAGATGGATAAAACACAATGGATTAGAGAGTAAGGACTTAAGATCTAGGCATACTGGAATATTTGTCCAAATATAATCACATTCAATTTGTTGTTTATTCTTCATTGTTAAAGAGGACTAATGATGTCAGGAAGTTGATAGCTTGACTTAAATCAATTGGACATAAGAGAGGCAGAGCTGTATGTAGACCGGAGGACAAGGCCTCACTCACCTAGCACAGAGTGAATGAAATTATTAAATAGAAATAGTTTCCCTTCTACCCAGGAACCCTGAGGGTCTTTTCCTCCCAGTTAGATTCTTTTTTTATTAAAGGGACCATCCCTTGAGTAACTACTTAAAGAAGCCTATTCATTAAATGGATGTATCTCACTCAAACTGAGAATATGATAAGACCTTAGCCTGAATGGACCAGGGTCTCCCATTGCATCCTGGGCCACCTCCAGCCATCCTGATGAATATCTGGCCACTGGACCCAGATGGTTCTGGAGAAGAAGTGAGGTTGGTGACCTCACACAACCCTCCTTCACTCAAATCAAAGTCAACTGCAAGTCATGTCATCATCTTGATGTCATGTTCCTCTAAGAATGAAGGAAAAACACAATAAGCTGTACAAAGTGAGCAGTCTCACTGTATCCTGTAAAGTCATCAGAATACATTGGCAATTAGGCAGGACAAATGGCAATAGTCCCTGATACAATAGAACATCTTGGCCTTTTCAAGCCAAGATCTTTCCCAGGTCTGTTTGTCTGAGACAAGACCCATTCAGTAATTAAAATCTAGGTAAAATATTGAGGCAAAAGATGTCCTGGTCTGTCTTCACAAAACAATCAGTCTGGGAGTGGAAGACTCACAAACTTTTTGTCCAGAACAGAAAGAACTGTTATTTATACTCATTGTGAGCCATCAAAACTCAAACAATGAGCAAGTGAAGTTTGGGCTGGAACCTAATATTCGTCTATCCATGGGAGCCAGAGTGATTTGGCTCCAGTAAAATCTGAATTAACGTTATCAAAATCTGGTTTTCCAGAGCTATATTTCAAGAAATCATGAATGAAAACTACATGAGACAAAAGTTAATTGTCCCTGTTTTTCAAACAAAATAAAGACATAGTAAATAAGAGAAAGACCTAGCCCCATAAACCCAAGATACTTTGTGAAATATAAGGGATCAAATTTATATTTCTTTGGACAGAGCACCTAGATATAAGGATGTGACTCCTCATGTGGACAGAAGGAGAAGAGGAAGATTGTGGAGTAGATAGAAAAAGAGAAAGAGGAGGCTCCCAGTCCTATGGTTAGTTTGCCTAAGTTATTTTTATAAAATTTTCTGGGAGAGGGACATATCTTCTCCAATTCAAGCTCATACTATTTCATTTCCTCATAATATCAGTTTGCATAAATTTGCAAAGTACTGTATATTTATTTTCAGTTGGTCTGATACTTTGTATTATATGAACTTGTACTCATCAAATCAAATTAAATAATATGTGAAGTGTTTTGCAAGCATAAAAAACACTATAAAAATCCTACCTATAATTATTCATGTTATATCCCCCAAGTTGAATACTGTGCAACCTGTTGATGACATTCACTATCCTTTTTTCAAATATTCTTGGCGTAGTTCTTTCTTTCCGTTGATCTGCTTTCCTTTAAAGAACATATTTTTTTGTATGAGTGTATTTCTTGCATCATTAAATGCTTCTCAGATGCCTCATTGAGTTGTAGAGTTAGCCCATGGCTCTCTAAATTTGTAGCAACTAAACTCAATCTTTCTCATGTCCTGCTGATCTAAAAAGGTATCATGTAGGGACCCAGATGACAGACTGTGTATCTTTCATCAGAAGACTAGCCTAGCTAAGTTCAGAGAGGTTTATCACCAGGTTGGCTGCAGAGTGATGAATTTGTCAGCTAAAGCAATTCTCAAAGACTCTTCACTAAATCAAGAGGATGAGATGTACATTAGTGCAGGGAATACACACCAAAAAAAACAGGTCCTTAAAGAATTGGAGGAAGTACCTCTCATATGGCAAGCATCTGATCCAGCATTTATAGTGAATTTATCTTTTCCATATTTCTAGCTCTGAACTTGCTGTTGACAGTCCATTCATCATTTTCTTCCCTCCCCCACCTAGTATCTAGCACAGTTTAGTAAGGGAGTAGTATATGTACAAGAATAAATAAAATACAAACAATATGAAATTAGTCCATTGCTGAGTATAAACACAGATCCCTAGTATGATTGGGGGGCAAGTAGAGAGAAAAGGAAAAGAAACATCATGGTGTAAAAAGCTTATCTCAAAAGAGGAAGCTAAGGCAGAAGAGTCATGGCAAAGGAAAAGCTGTCCAACAGTGTCAGCTACTACAGAAACAATAAGGAGGACCTAGACTGAAAAAATGCCATGTGATCTGGTGACAAGGGAGTCTCCTAAGTGATCTTGAGAAAACACTTTCAATAGAGTGGTGAGGAAAAAGGCCAGATTTTACATTCTTGGGAAGTAGGGGAGTGATAAGGAAGGAGAGTTAACTTTCCAGGAAAAATAAAAGTTAAGCTAAGTTCTAGGAAACTGACAATATCTAGGAAACTGACAATATTATAACAGGTTTCAAGAGGTTGTTTTGGGAAAGTGGAAACATTGTCTTTATGATGTTATTGGGTTTTTTTTTTAGTTGATTTGGGTAGTATTATATAATCTATTTCTATATTTGAAACACATATTGTTTAGTTTACACATGAATAATTTTTTTTAAAGATGAATATACGCATAATAGAAATCTACTGACCTTTTATTAGTCCATGAAACCCTTTACTTTGCCAACTATAAAACACATATAGATAATATATGCATAATTATCTACAATCAATACTCTATACACAGATATATCTACTAAATTCTACATCACCAATTCCAATGTATAGCATGTGAAAATGTGAAATGAATTCTGGCTGCTATGTGTAATATTCAAGATATTAAAAGAAATACCTCCCTTACACTAGAATAGCTTAGTTGAAGGGATAAATACATGGATGACCCTAAGGCAAAAGAGAATGTGATAAGTTCATGTAAAAAGTATAAAGTGCCTTGAGAGATGGCAGAAATATTTACTATGAAATTAGCTTAAGGAGCTAGATTTATTCACCTTTTGAAAATATAACTCTGAATAAACTTGATATTTTATCTGCAAAAATATTATTCTACATAATTTTATGCTCATTTTTAGTCATTGTCTCTTATGTTACATGTAGTTCTATTTATAGACTCAAGACAAAATTTTATTCCATAAGATGTAATAAATTATTTTTGAGAATTCCTTTGTGGAATTTGTTTTGACATTTTATACTGGTAAAATATAAATAGTCATGACAGTTTAATTAAATATAAATTTTTACACCCTGGAAACATGGGGAAAAGAATAGAAATTTCCCATCAAATAGCTTCTTGCGATTTAAAATAATATAAGTACAATGTTAAAATGTACTAGTGTGTTTTCTGAAAGTGGAAAGTTTGCATCTGCCTAATAACAAACTAAGAGAAAGTAGAAATTACTAACAGGGGAGTTATAAATAAAACTATAAAATATTCAGCTGATCCATAATTCATTGGGTCACAGACATCCAACCATCTGTGCTGGGATGAACTTGAGGCATGGAAACAGTATTGCTTATGATGAAGATTTTATGCACAGAATGAATCTAGTCACTGTAAGTGATTTCATATTGTATATATACTCAAGGATTAAAAATAATGATTTGAGGTGTTTTTAAAATATAATGTTTCATGGATTTCCACTTAAACCCATAAATAAGTATTTATGTGAACAAAATTTGAATTCATGCAAAAAAGAAGGATGCCTATAATTTTGAAACTAAATGATTTTTTTAAGGTTACTAGAAGTAGAATTTCAGGAACAACTGCATCTTTTAGGAAACATGTCCATATAGCATCTGTGGAACTGCTGATGCTTGACACCAGCAAATATCACATCAACCTTGTTTTTCTGCCATTGGGGAAAAAATTCTCCCTCTCTACATACATACATGCATAATACATACACACATACATATGTATATATGTGAGTGTATATGTGTATATATGTATATATATATACATGTGTATATATGTACAAATATGCATTATATATACTTGCATATAAACACTCATATATGTACACACCAAGAAGTTGTAAACAGAATATCTGGGATCTGAATTGAGATCTTTTGGCTCCAATTTCATCATAATTATTCAATCACTAGAGAAAAAAATGGAGAGAGAATACTGGAAGATAAGGGAAAGAAGAGAACTTAATTAAAATACCTTACATATACAGGAGTTAGTAATGTTTTCTTTTTTTTTATCCCAGACATTCAAGAGTCTAGATTAAGATGAAAAATGACAATTTTGTGGGTATAGTTTATTGAATAAAACTTTACTATTTGTCTCTGTCTTGCACACACATATACATACATACACACACACACATGCATGCACACACCACTCCCAGAAAGAACCCAATATAGATTTCTCAGTTCCAAAATAACTTGAAAATCAAATAATATACAATCAGCATTGATGATATTAGGAAAAGACCTTCTTCTAATATGAGCACTCCAATCAGTTTTATGGAGTTTAGCTATACTCACAAAGATATAAATACAAATGTGCCCACAAATCGAGAGTAAAAACTGATGTTTTTATACAAATATAATGCTTGCTATTGAGAAGCCTGGAATCTTGATTGTTCAAACTGAATTATTTGTACATCATTGAGTTTACCTCCTAACAGAGAACACATATGAAAGAAGGAACTGGAGCCTCATTTCCTGCTTTTCCTTTGTAAATACAGGGGAAAAATGATTGCCTTGTCCATTGATGTGAGGGGTTCTTAGCCTAGGTTCAATGTGCTTTTAACGAAATCAATGTGTATATCAAAATAACTTGTGAACAGCTCTACCATGTACTGCCTCAACAAATATGCATTAACATACCTAGAGATTATTTTTCACTAGCAAAAAGATAATGTTGAAATGTTATTTGTTAATATATATATAAGTAAACCTATAAATTTTATTTCATGTATGTTAAGAATTATTCTGAGAAGAGATATATAGGTTTCAACATTTTGCCAAAAAGTTTCATGAAATACAAAAGGGCTAAAAATCCCTGATTTGTATTGAGTTAAATTAACTCGACACATGCGTATGCATATACATTGCATGTACATATATAAATGTTTGTGCATATATATATATATACATATATATATACATACATACATACATAAATGTAGGCTTTTGGTTTGGTATGTACTAGGTCATATACACCTTTGTATGTAACATAAAATATATAACATTCCATTTATCGATATGTTGAGAAATATGATATGCACATTTATGGGTACAGAGGTTCATGTATAAAGGCAGCTGTGTGGAGCAAGGGATAGAGTGCAAAGACTAGACCTAAAAAGACCGCTCCTCCTGATTTCAAATCCTGCCTCAGACACTTACTAGCTGTGTGACCCAGGGCAAGTTACTTAATCCTCATTTTACATATCAAGAAACTAAGGCAAACAGGGTTACACAGCTGGAAAGGATCAGAGGCTGGATTTGAACTCCAGTCTTCCGTCTATCCACTGCATCACCTACCTGCCTGAAACATGACTAAATGACAACAAGTAACAATAATAAACATGGATGCTTATGATGTATATGCCTATGTATAGAACATTTTGTGATCATAAGAAACTAGGTTGATATAAATGAAATTTTTGTTGCTTTTGCTTCCAAAAGTTACAATTTCATAAGATAAGCATAATACTCCATTGCACACTTTTTTCTTTATCACTTCAGTGTATTTTCTCTCCAATAGTATAGATTGCAATCCGTCTATAGCATCCTTTCCTGTGGACTTACTTTGGTAAATATCTAAGTGGATCCATTTAATAAGATGGATGACATCCTCTGCTCTTTTAACATTGTGTGGTTTGCTAAGGACACACAAACTACTCAATTGTTATTCTATCTTCTCACTACACCTTGAGCTCTTGTGCATCATATGTTAGGTAACCCTGCAAAGTGCTCAGTAAAATTACCATTAACTTAATTTCTTACATAAGAAAGCAAGGTTTTGGAGATATTCATTGAATTTTCCAAAGATAAAGATCTGGTGTACTGTAGCCAGAATCTGAACCTATATTCCAACTCCAAGAGCAGATCATTCTTCTACCCAGCATTGCCTTCTCTACTGTATGTGTTTAGTTTCCCAGATCCAAACTATGACATAGATTGCTTTCTCAGTAAGAAAGCTATGTAATATGAACCAACCAAACCATCTTAATACGGTCATTGAAATATAAAAGGATACAAACTTATGAAAACTCTAGTATGCTTTTTTCTTAGAACTTGGAAAAATGGTTTTTGAAATATGCTCATTAAATTTCTACTTGAGATTTCAGCTTGTTCATATATAGCAGTATTAAAATTAGTAAATATTCAGTCATATTGGAATATTTCTTTCATCTCTGACACAACTTTCTAAGTAATAAAAACAAAACAAAAACTTCAGATTAACTATGTCCATTACTGAATGTCAAAAACTCCAAATAAGGACAATATAGTGGAAAAAATGTTGAATAGGGAGTCATTAAGTACAACATTCAAGTCATAGCTTTGCTATGAAATTTTCTGTGCCTTCTTAGCAAAGTTTAGACTTTCTTGGCTGTCCTTTTTTTCCTCATCTAAAAACAGAGAGATTTGGAGTCATTGAACACCAAAATGTTATTTTAAAATATGAAAATATGAATTAAAATTAGTTGTCAAGCTTAAAAGACCCCATATATAGTTCGATTGTTTTACCTGTTTTACAAAGATCTGTCTTATTTTCATGGCAAAACGATATGGATATTCTTTTGGTCAAATATTGAAAACCAGAAACTCATATATATGTAATATTTTGTATACATATATATATATATACATATATGCATACATACACACACATATATATGTATATAATTCTGCATTCATATATAATACCACACATGAGTGTATGTGTGTCTGGAAATTCCTGTGTATGAGAATTCTCTCTCTTGCTACAGCCTGTAGATAGCTCCAAAGGTTACACAATTAGATAATCTCTGGAGACTTTGAGAGATTAAGTGACTTGCTGAAAGTCACAAAGTGAATGTGTACAGGAAAGATTTAAACTTAGACTTTCCTAACTCCAAAACCAGCTTTCTATCCACTATACCATGATGAGTTGGAAAGCTTATAAATGGTAAAAGTATTACATGATGGATTCTGTTCAGTACCTACTAAATGTTTTATTCCCTTAGCCATATTTCACTCAAGTCAAATAGTTAAACTCAATGCTATTAAATAAGCTCCATTCAAATAATTCAATATTAAAATTAGGGATAATACTCCAAGGGAGAACACTATTTAGAAAAAAAAGTTTATTCAGAACTTAGGCAAGTCCCTTCAATTCAGTTGTGTTTGACTTTTTTTGTACATGTGCAAGACATTTGGCTTTTCACTGGAAGCATAAAAACACAACAACAAAAAACCCAGTCTGTTATCAAGGAACTTACATTTAAATAGGATTGTATAATATGTCCAGAGGTATATAAATATGGGTAGCAAAGAATACTAATGGGGAGAGAAGGATGAAGGGGAAAGGTTTCTTTGATCAAGGTTCTGAAAGAAAGAAATTTGTGAGAGGATATGCATTCTAGCAATGGAAGATCCCTTATGATTTTTCTGGGGTTAAAGAGTTCTTTGAAATTTAATTTATCTAAGCCTTTTAAAAAATCAGGGAGGAGGATGAAATGTGTTCTGATGTTGCCTTCAGCTCTGAAACTCATGAGCCTATGTAATGTTAATATCACATGTAAACGATCATAAAATAATAAAGTGAAGAGAAGCTAAACCTTAGTATTGACTTATATAGTGATAATAGGAATACTCCAGAATGAGAAAAAAATGCTCACAGCAGGAAATTCAGTCATAGAATCCTGATTTAGAAGAAATGACAGAGGTTATCTTGTTCAGCCTGTAGCTGTATTGGAATATCCTTTATAGCATCATCAATGAGCAGCTGCCTAGACTTTCACTGATGAACTCAAGTAAGGAGCAACTTACTTACTGCCTTCTGAGGGATTTCATTTCATGTTTGAATAGGGGAAAATTGTTTGGAAAGTTTCTTGTACATGAAATTCAAATTGGTTTCTTCAAAAATCCCACATATTTTTACTAGTTCTATTATCTAGAGTAAAAAAAAAAAAATCAAATGATTAGTTGTGCGTGTGTTCGTCCTTTGTGGCCAAAGAAGACCATGCCATCAGAGAAATAATGACATGACTTGCACTTGACTTTGTTTTGAGTGAGGGAGGGCTGGGCAGGTCACCAGCCTCACTTCTCCAGAACCATCTGAATCCATGACCAGATATTCATCAGGATGACTGGAGATGACCCAGGAGGAGGCAACTGGGGTTAAGTGACTTGCCCAAGGTCACATAGCTAGTGAGTGTCAAGTGTTTGAGGTGAGATTTGAACTCAGGTCCTCCTGACTCCAGCCCTGGTGCTCTATCCACTGCACCACCTAGCTGCCTCATTATCAAATGATAGCCTCCACATGACAACCCTTCAGATCCTTAAAATGAGATATACATTCCTCCCACATTTTCTCTTTATTAGAATCACAAATTTAGTACTGGAACTCAGGACACGCAACTCTAAGCCTAACACTCCATCCATTATTTAAGGAGTCTTGTATAAGTTCTCATAGAAAAAAAATCCAAGAATGTTCAGGAGATTAATAAATTTAATTTTATTCAACAAGTATTGATTAAATCACTGCTACCTGTGGAACACTATCTAAGTATTAGAAACACAAGAATTCTAAAAGGGCTCAGCTCCAGCTCTCAGAGAGTTTACAGTGTAATAGTGGTAATATGCATATGTACACATACACAAATATACACACATAATACATAGGCAAAAATATCCCTATTTACATAGAGATACTTCTATGTATTCATGTATGCATACATATATAACATACATGTACATATTTGTGTGAATATATACATATAAAGTATGTTATGTACCAATATACACACATGGATATGAACACACACATATAATCGTATTCTATTATATTCATATAGCAACTTGTTCAGTCATTCCTCAATGGATGGGCATCCCTTCAGTTTCCAATTCTTTGCCACCACAAAAACGTGCTGCTATTAATAATTTTGTACAGGAGTGTCCTTTTCCCATTTTTATGATCTCTTTGGAATAAAGATCTAGGAGTGGTAATGCTGGATCAAAGGGTAGGCACAGTTTTTATAGCCCTTCAGACATAGTTCCAAATTGTTTTCCAGTATAGTTGGATCAGTTCACAACTCCACAAACAACGCATTAGTGTTCCTGTTTTCCCACATCTTCTCCAACATCTGTCATTTTCCTGTGTTGTCATGTTAGCCAATCTGATAGGTGTGATGTGGAACTTCAGAGTTGTTTTGATTTGTATTTCTCTAATCAATAGTGATGGAGAACATATTTTCTTATGACGATAGATAACTAATTTCTTCATCTGAAAATTGACTGTTTAAATTCTCTGACCATTTGTCAATTAGGAAATGACTTGTATTCTTACAGATTTGACTCAGTTATCTATATATTTTAGAAATGAGGCCTTTGTTAGAGATATTGGTTGCAAAAAAAAAAAAACCAGCTTTCTGCTTCCCTTCTAATCTTGGCTTCATTGGCTTTGTTTGTGCAAAACCTTTTTGATTTAATGTAATCAAAGTTATCCATTTTGCATTTCATAATGTTCTGTCTCTTTTTTTGCCATAAATTCTTCCATTCTCCATAGATCTGACAGATAAACTACTCCATACTTTTCTAGTTTGCTTATAGTTTCACCCTTTATATATAAATTGTGTGCCCATAAAAAGACTTTATTAATGTTATTAAGAAAAAACTAATCATGTAGTTCAGGGATCAAAAAGCTGTTTAATCAGAACATTGTGTGTGTGTGTGTGTGTGTGTGTGTGTGTGTGTGTGTGTGTGTGTGTGTACACCCACCTGGAAGTCTGGTGAAGTCCCAGGACCCCTTCTTAGAATAAAGGTTTATGATCTACATTCATTTTTGAAGACAATGTTAATTTCATATATATATATATATATATATATACACATATATATATATGTATGTATATATATAAGTGAATCTACAGATGTAACTTTTTTCCTATACAACTTCACTGAACCCCTAAAATCTATTCATGGCTCTTTGAGGTTAAGGAACCCTGAAAAAGACACTACTAGCAGAGAAAGTCAGAAAAAATTCTCATTAATAATAATTTCTATATGAAAGAATAGTTTCATGGGTTGTACCAGAGGATATCTAAGTTTCTTTTCAATCCTTAGTTTCTGGGTATAATGGCTCTTCTCTTTCAATTTGGGCTTTTTCTTTATCAATCAACACATATTTAGTAAGTATTTTCTATGTCCAGATTCTATGCTAGGCATTTAGGATGCAAATATAAAGGGAGAGCAAATCATTCTCTCAAGGAACTTATGTTGATTAGGCAATCCCAGGCTAAGAACTGCAAACTCATTTAGAGGAAATTGCAAAGGCATTTAAGAGTTTTTCCCATCACATAGTGAGAGGAGATTCATTTTCTCCTTTAGCTTCATGATATCATAGTGCAGAAATTGGAACTTTCTTATTTCGGTTAGTGGCATATAAGAAACAGACTGGGCAATGATGAAGGACTACTTGACACAGTCTTGAGGAATAATCAATTTCTTTTTTTTTCTCTAATCAATTGTAAAAATAATTGTTCAATATATTTAGGTTTCAACTATTCAAAACTGGGCAGGTGATCAAACTTAGTGCCCCGGTACTCTTCAAAAAGAATGAATAATTTTTCTTCCTCAATTATTTCCCTTTCTATATCCCAGCTTTCCAAATGGTTAATAAAGTATGAAAGGTAGGATATGTAATAGGACTATGCTGCTGATGACAGAAAATAATCTATGGAATTAATTCTTGCCTGATAATGAGATGTTTTCATCTTCAAATGGCATTTACAATTTCACTCAGGGTAAAGTCACTTAAAAAACAGACACACACCCTCCGAATTCATTGACTTTAGAGAGGCAGAGATCACTAAAGCCGACAAGCTAGCATTGCTGGATTGATGGACCTTTTCATTTACATTTGGTACACGCCATGAGCCTAAAGCAAATCATTGCCGGCATAGGTATCTAAGCAGCAATTTGCAATATAGGTCATATCCTGAGGCCCTCTACGCATGAAGATTCAATAAGAGCTCCATTCCTTTCTTAATAATGGAAGAAAATTTGCAATAAGGAAGATGAAGTTGAATCTAAAAGCACATTTTGTTTGGTGCAGATGACTTCACATCTTTAAGAAACTTCCACATGTTCAGCTCATGTTCTGACAAACACGACAATTACATCTTACTGCAGAACTAAAAACCTACAAAGCATGCAATAGAAACTGTTTTCAAATAATGTACCAATGGAGCATCAATTAAACCAAGAGTCATACAGAAAACTGCCACTAACTATATCAAAACTCAGCCTGAAGGGATTTTTCCCCCTTTCTTTTCTTGTCAATAATAGCAATGAACAAAGGGTCATTAGCACTCTATAACTGATTATACTCATATTAAAATTATCCACAAAGCAAGGGCATTTAACAAACAACAAGTACAATGGCAGAATGGGAAAGGATCTCTTTTTGATAAATGTAAATGTATACAATGACTTAAGGGGATTTAAGTGACTCTAGGATGGCCTCATGCATGTGAGAATGACAAACAAAATCAGAGAATGTGTCAAGTAAACTAGACTAGACATACAGACAACTAAAGAACAAAAAGATCTTGATCCGATTGTGCCTTTGCTAAAAAATAAGGGTTCACTTTAGCTACTCTCTAGCACAGCAGAAAGGAAGTCCAGTTGAGCTGTGAGAGCCAGAAAGCAGAAGCTATAGACAATAGCGCTGAAAAGTCTACTGGCCTTTCTCTTTTTCCGGAATTTCCTGAAGTTGTTCACACCTTTCACTGTGCATGTTTGGAAATTAGTCCTCATCCCATTGTCTTTATAAAACAAGAAACTGACAAGAGGGAGAGGACAAGCGGGAAAAGACAGGAATTAGAAAAGAGGGGAAGGATGTCATTATTATAGAACAGTATGAAAGTGAATGATTTTTATTTATTTCCCCTTCTGCTGTGTGTCCCTCTTAGCAGTCTTGTAGGCAAAGCCATCATACTAAACTAAAAGGAGTCTAAACCATTTGTCCATGATTCCTGTCATATAAGAAAAAATAAAACAAATGTTTGACAGCAAGTAGTTTATGACATTTCCTTTCTCTTAAAGTATGTATGTTTTAGAGATCATAGAACCTTTACAAAACATGAGAATTATGGAGATTACTCCACCCTGTCATCCAAAAACTCTTTTGATTTGAATTAATTTCTATCTAAAGAACAATAGGAACTGCAGGGGGTGAAAGCTTATACTGTGGCCTAGCTGGAGTGTCCTATATGTGTTGCCATGGCAACTGTCAATATTCTATGTGAAGGTGATTTGCTGCTACCTCATCTGGGGTGGGCATCAGCATCAGATACTGACCTTCCAAGTTCACTATAACTCCTATTTATGACTAAGCAATGTAACTTTAAAGTAGATCTGTTTCAGCTATTCTTAATGATGAGTAGATTGGTTTTTAAGATGTTCTAGATTGGGCAGTTCTGTTGGAAGAGAAAAAGTTGACAAAATTTTACAGAAGAACTGTAGCTATTTTCAGATGAAGTTGTTGAATGTCTTTGGATATCCTACCAAGGAGATTTCACCACTGCCATGCTGTGTATATTTCAGCAGGGATACACTTTAGTGGAGTATATGAAAGGATTGTATCACCTTTCAACTATCACTGGGCTAAAGGCGATACAGTGGTAGAGTAGATATAGAGTGTCATTTCTGATATTGAGTGTGAAAAATCTGAATTTGATTCTGTCTCATATGCTTACTAGATTAGAGGTGTGACTGAGCAAGTAACTTAAACTGTTACATCTCACTTTCTTCATTTGTAAAATAGAGATAATAATAGCTTCTGTGTCAGAGGACTGTTGTGTGGATCAAATGAGACAACCTATGTAGAGGGTTAGAGAGTTAGTTTATTAACCTAGAAAAATATCATTGTGAGGAAAACCTCTAAAAGAAGGATAAATAGAACATTTAAGGAGTATTTGGCTGAATTTATCTCATGGACACACTAGCAGTGGAAGGTAAAATTAATAGAAGTAGTGAGTAGTAGTGTAGAGATAGATATTGGTCAGATAGAAGACCTGCACTTAAGCAGTTAGGGAGTATGGCACAACGCTATCAGGGTTTCCCATGGGCCATGTTTCTGATAATGCATCCCTGATAATCTGATTTGACAGTTCTGGTCACTTTTCTATTGTGACACAAGAAAGACTTTATGGAAGGTAGGAAACACTTAAAGGAACTTAAAAAGGGTGCTATCTGGAGAACTTAAAGTGAGCTGGCAGCAAAATGCATAGAGTGCTGGACCTGAAGTCAGGGGAGTGAGTCTAACTTCCATTTCAGACACTTAACGATCTGTAGGACCCTGAGCAATTCCCTAACCTCTGTCTGCCTCATATTCTTCAACTCTAAAATAAGGATAATAATATTACCTATCTCATGGAGTTGCTATTAGGATCAAATGAGATAATAATGGTAAAAAAACACTAATCACAGCCCCCTAGGTATAATAAGTACTATATCAATATATATTGTCTACCCTACCCTATTAGCTTCTCTTCCATAGAATCCAACCCCTTTTTATTAATAGAAACCCAAAATGAATTTTCTAAGGATGGCGGGAAAAGAAAAAAGTCTTCTTTATTTCCTGGTAAATGAAAGTATCAACAGACAAGAGAAAGAAAGCTCTAAATGTATGAAGAAAGCATCTTGCCATTTTGGTTATGGGTTCAATTCCCACCTAAGACTTATACTTATAACAAGACCTGGGGTCCCTTACACTATGAAATATTGAAACTTCTCACAACTTATTTCAAAGTTGAAGGGAAATGATGACCTATATTGATGAAGATTCTTCCTCTTGGAGTTCCCCATACCAATGCAAAAAGAGGTCTAGTTCTTGTCCCCTAACCCGTTTAAAATGGTGTGAACTTCTCCACCAAGATTTGAAAGGCTATTAAACTCACAAAGCACTTGACATATATGGTGACTATTATAAAAAAGGTTATCCATGGATTAATATCAATTATTAAGTAGATAACAGTAACCCTCTAATGTACCTCAGTAAGGAATGTCTCAATCAGTGGAGACTGTAGATTATGATCAAAACTTGAAATAAACTTTTTAAGTAAATCATATAAATGTACATGAATTGTTGAATTGGGAATGATTCATACTCTGAAGAAGACTGTTCCTATTTGCATGTATAAAACACAATTTGGTACTGCTTTCCTTGTTCCCACTCCAACTGGTGTGTTAAGTATCCTATTAGGGCTATAGGGTAATGCAAAGGGTTAGAGATTCGAGAATTATTGCTTATGAAATTCCACAAGTATGCTCCCTACTGATTATCAGCCATAATGAATTGTATGTGTTCATCCTTCATTGCTAAAGAAGACCATGCCATTAGAGAAATAATGACATGGCTTTCACTTGACATTGTTTTGAGTGAGGGAGGGCTGTGCAGGTCACCAGCCTTGCTTCTCTTCCAGAGCCTTCTGAATCCATTGACCAGATAGATATTTATCAAGATGACTGGAGATGAGCCAGGATAAGGTAACTGGGGTTAAGTAACTTGCCCAAGGTCACACAGCTAGTGAGTGTTAAGTATCTGAGGTGAGATTTGAACTCAGGTCCTCTTAACTCTTGCACTGGTGCTCTATCCACTGCACCAACTAGCTGCCCTAACCAGATTGAATTAGATTTTAGAAAAAGCCCTTACTAAAAATGATCAATTATTACAGAAATTCAAGGTCCTGAAATTCATGGTTAACTCTCCCCTTGAACACAGAAGATCTCAGGGAACAGTGGGCTTAAATGCAGAGAGCCTATCAAAGGTTAGACTCACAGCTCCTGGTTATTAGAAGTCCGTTGGAGAGTTATCAGATAGTTTTTAAAACAAGCTCATACCCATCATACACTTTTTAAGTGCAGCATTTTTTCCATTATTTTCTTACACCCAATCAGCAAAATCAATAAATCAAAGTGTAATTTATAGCATTTGTCAATTTCCGATGTACATATGTCCACACTGAAAATTTACCAATCAGCTCACAAACCACTTCCCAATGCCTGCAGCACATCCCTACAGCCTTCAATACAGCACTCTGCTAGGATTCTAGGGTCAGTATCCTTGCAAAGTCTGGAAGGTACCTTTCTTCAGTCTATTTAATCAGTTTTCCTTATATGTTTAAGCTCCTAATACTATTAACCACTGTTGGTCCACGGATACTTCTAATACCTCCAGTAGCAACTTCAAATGTTCCAGCCCTCTCAAATTTAAATGATCATCATCATCTGGTCAATAGAAAAGGATGAGAGAAGAAAGGAAACCACCCTCCAACACAATGACCATTCTTCCTGTGAAGCATTTTACAACTAGATTTCACCACTGCTACATTGATCTACTGTTGATCTTCTTGTTATACTTACACCAAGAGAAGGTGTGTATGATTCTTTTTTCCAGACAGTCATATGATATTTCCTATGTGACTTCATCTGTCTTCATTCGATGTTCAGAGCACTTTATTTTTCTAAAATTAAATAAGAACTACTCTACTTTTAGTTTATTAATTGATTTATTTGGGCCTTCTTTGATTACATTAATCAGCATGAATTCATGATTTTCAAAGTCATCGTCAGCCAAAACCAAACTAAAACTAAACTAGAAACAATAACAACAAAGCACTTCAAGGAAATTAACTGAAGATTACAGAGGAATCAATAAGAACTATACAATCAGATTTAGCATTACAAAAGACTTTAGAGATCTTCTAGTAGAATTCCATCATTTAATAGTAAAATAAAGTGAGTTACCCAAAATGAACAAGTAGTAGAATCAGGACTCAAATCCAGGTCCTCTGGGCTCCAACCAGAAATACACATTTCTCTATGCTACACTAACTCCAGGAGATAGTCAAAATGTTACCTGAATGTTAAGCATCTTAAATAATAGGAAACCAGGTTTAGAGCACTGAGTCACTGACAACACAGCCACTACTAATTTCTATAACTGAAAACATCATTGCCACAACACTTATTTTCTACTTTATTTCTCTCACACAAAGGAAATGCATATGGTGGTATTGAATCTCCCAAGACTCATCTCTTTTCCTCCTGTGCTTCGTGGTCCCTTAAATATACACCATTTCCCTGTTATTGTTCCATTCTAACTTTTTTTAAACCATAAATGAGAATTCCCATGCGGTGCAATGCCTCTGAGTTACATGAAATTGATACTAAAGACATAATACTCATTAGAAAATGAAAGTTGGTATATTTGCTCCAGAAAATCTTACAGCAGTTATCTTTTATCACCTACATTATCAGGGATTCTTTCAAAGATTTATATTTTGCTTTCCTGCTGACTTTTTCTCCAGCATTGGGTTGTGTGTATTGCTGTGTACAAAGTCTGAATGGTCTATTGTTTCAACTCTTTCCTTCTTAAAAATCTCACACTGTTAGAAAGACTATACCAAGTTACGTGTTATGTAACAGAGCCTATGAAACCAAGGAACTGGTCTCTGTATAGCTCACTCTCTGTCTAAGGAACAAAGTATGGATGTTATGTAGAAAAAATATAAAATATAAACCCTGGCAACCTTAAAATATATATCTTCCTGTTCTACTTCACATAATTATTCCATCTCCCCTATCTATCTTCACACTGGCTGTCTTGGATACCTATAAAATGCTCCCTCCTTCTCTGTACCTCTAAGAATACTTGGTTTCCTAGAAGATTTTACTCAATATTCCATCTTTCAGAAAAAGAGCTTTTTTCAGTGCACCTAGCTCTTACTGTCTTTAATGCTAAGGTTATATTCTATCTACTATTTTTGTATATTCCAACTTAGCTACATGTTGTTTCACTTAGTAGAATGTATGATCCTTTAGGGAAGTAAATAATTTTCTTTGTATATGCCACTCCATCTAGGGCTTTCAGGTAGTTTGGTAATTCTTAAATTATCTCTCCTTAAGCTATTTTCCAAGACAGTTGTTTTTCCAGTGAGATATTTCACATTTTCTTATATTTTTCTCATTCTTTTCATTTTTTTTTCTTGGTCTCTCATGGAATATTTCCTTCCATCACTCATTTCTCTTCTCAATTGTTCTTCCACTTTTCTTATTTGATTTTTAAAATTCTTTTTGAGCTCTTCTAGGAATTCTTACTGGCCTGATATCCAACTACTTTTATTTTTCTGTTCAGGCTTTGCTTATAGGTGCTTTGACACTGCTGTCTTCTAGGTTTGTGTCTTGAACTGTTCTGTCACAACAATAATGTGTTATAGTCAGGATTTTTTGGCTATTTTTTCCAGTCTATTTTTTGACTTTTAACTTTATGTTAAAGTTGAGCTTTTTTACTCAGAACAATGGGACACTGTTCTAAACTTCAAGCCTTTCATACTGCTGTTTTCAGAGCTAGCTCTGGGGGTCTGTATGTTTTCATTGCTTCCAAGGTGGTATGATCTAAATAGTAGTATGGTCACTGCTCTCCTGCCCCTGTGCTCTGGTCTTTATTCACGAAGAAACTTTATTCTCTATAGTTTCAAGTACTGTCACTGCTCATGGGTCTGGGACTATGATCAGATTCCCTGATCTCCTGCAGTCACAATTACTACTGATCTCCTTTCTCTCTTGGAATTGAGATCAGGTTCCCTACATCCCCATGAGTGACCCTAAGCATTCCTCTTGGCCCTGGAACTACAATCAAGGCTCCTGCTCCCTTGTAGACACAAGCACTATCACTCATTTTGGCCCTTGGACTGTGACCTGGAACATGGTATGGGTATTTCAACAGAGTGAACCTAGGTAGTAAAGAGTCTCCTAAAATCTCCATCAGAAGAGTTGTCTGACATCCCCACCACCACCATCCATGGCCTTAGAGCTCATGCAGTTATCTGATCTGCACCGTTATCCAGTCTCTATCACCATCCTGATGAGACAGACCTTTCTTGTTGACCTCCTAACTTGTCTTAGACTAGAAAATTATTGCACCTGACCTTTTGTTGGTCCTGCTACTCAAGAAATTCAATATGAGGCATCATTTTAGCATTGTTGGAGGGGATTTTTGGAGAGCTCAGCTGAGTGCTTCTCTACTCTGCCACATCTTGGCTCCCCATCACTTTTATCAGCCTCTTTCCAGAATTATTTCATATTTTATGTTCCATTTGAATTGGCCTTCTTCTTGTTCTCTGAATTCAACATTTCATCTCCAACCTCTAGCTCTTTGAATACACTGTCTTCCATGTCTCAAATGCACTCTTTCCTCATCACCATGCCTTATACTTTCTAATTCCCTTCAAGATTCAGTATATGAGCCACCTTCAATAAGGGAAACCTTTCCTAAACCCCTTAACTCTTCCTCATATTACAAGTCTACATGCCTGTTTTTTAAGATCCATTAGAAAGGTAAACTCCATGAGGGCTGGGACTAATTATTATTTTGTCTGTGCCCAACAGCTGGCACAGAACCTTGCATAAAAGTGTAGAAGATATAAATATTTTCCATAACTACATACACACAGAGACAGACAGAGAGACAGAGAGAAAGACTGAGACAGAAAGACCAATAGAGATTTACAATGACAAAGACAGAGGAGACAAAGGAAGGAAAAACATACATGTATGGTAGAGAAGCATGGTTTAGTTCTTGCAAAAGAAGTGATATCATGCTTATATTTGTGTACAAGCATACAATGATATTTTTGCATGTGAACATATGTACTTGTATTTCTCAGTGCCCGAGGAAATTTTTAGTGCTACAAGTATTAGAGAAGGTGATGATCTTTGGAAGAAATTCCTCAATAGGTTCTCCTAACACTGATGACATCCTGGTCCTGATCCAAAAAGACTTTGGCATATAATATTATTCTTTTCTTCTCATACTAATGTGAAATTTTAAATGAAACATTCAGCACCACAGTTTTGATCATTTATTATTTAAAATATCATAGAATTACAGAATTTATGAACAGGTAGAGGTTAGGCCATCTAATTCCTCCTTTATCTGACCAAGAATTCCTTTTGCAGAAGCACCTAGCCTCTCTTTGAAGAATTCTAGTGATGAAGAATACAGTATATCTCAAGGAATCCCATTCCTCTATTTCTTTGGGAACTTTTCCTAATATTAAACCTGAATCATCTTCACAGAAACTCGTAGTTCCAGTCTCTTCTGATGAAGAATGTTGTCATTTTATTGTTCTAAATAATATACAGCCATTATAAACTCTAGAATCCAGAAGCTTATATGGTTCCGTGAATGTATTTTTGTGCGCATGCATGCATACAGATACATCTTTAACATTCTCTCTCTATCTCTGTCTCCCTCTGTCTCTGTCCCTCCCTCTCCCTCCCTCCCTCTCTGTCTCTCTGTCTCTGTCTCTCTCTTTCTCTGTCTGTCTGTCTGTTTGTCTGTCTCTCTCTCCCCTAGACTTTCTAATTCCTAAATGGCTTATCTTCTACATCTCTTTTTCTCCAGAAATGAAAATATCCCCCTTTAATTCAACTAATCCTCGTATTGCACATCCTCCAGTAGTCTGAACCAAATTGCCTTTTCCTGTCTAGTAAAACTGGAATATAACCTCCCTAGTTCTGCATTCTATGACTTGCTTTCTTAATGCAACCTAAAATCACATTAACTTTCTTGACTTCTATCTCACGCTGTTGACTCCATACTGAACTTGCAATTTAATAAAATATACAGATGTTTTTCAGTTGTACTCTTACTTGGCTATGCCTTTGTCACTTTGGACTAGCGAAATAGATTTCTTAAAACATATAGGACTGTGTATTTGCCCCAATCAGTATTAAGACTTAACCTGACGTCCTAATCTGACTTTTTCTTTTAACATATTCCCTATCTCTTATGGCTTTGTTGTCATCTAAACGATTGCTAAACATGCCATCCTTCTAATAAATGTTGAAAATTTTAAATGGTACCAAATCATGGGGAAATTGCACTGTGGTTTTCACTCAAAATTTCCAAAAACCAACTCCTTAGTGTTCAGTTCTTCAAATACTTCTGATCCCATGTAATAATAATAGTAACAAAATAACAACATCTAATAGCTACTAACATTTATACACTGTTTCTATGCTTTCTATATTCTCTGCTAAGTGCTTTGCAATTATTATCTCACTGGATCCTCACAATAATCCTGAGGGGTAGGTGCTATTATTAAATACATTTTATAAATGAGAAAAGAAGGGTAAACAAAAGTTAAGTGACTTGGCCAGGGTCACACAGCTAGTATGTGTCTGAAGCCATATTTGAATTTTGGTGTACCTGACTCCAGGCATTACATTTTATCTATAGAAACAACAGCTTTCCATCTAATTGTGCCCATATTTCCCATCTTATTAAAAAACAGCATTAGATGAGAGACTGAGACTAATCTTAAGGATAAGTATTATAATTCTTATTTGTGAGAGGCAGATGCTATTTATCTTCATATAATTCTGTTTTGTCTTTGTTACTTTATCATGGTCTATATCTCTTAATCTGAAAAAAAAAACAAAAACAAAAACAAAAAATAAAGACTACAGGGAGCCCTCCCTCTTGTCTCAGGGAGGCTACATTTTTCCGCAACAAGAAACCCTAGTACTTTGCTTCCCCTCACAATTTTGTAGTTTAAATTAATATTAAATCACATGCAAAAACTGCCATTTGTATTCAGTCAGTTTTTCAGAAAAGCAAGATGCCAGACTCTGTAATGATATCATGGAGGGGGAAATGCTTTAAATACTGTATAAACATCCATAAATTAATCATTTAATCACTCACCCTCGGCAGGAAATCATTATTACATTTTATAGGTTGATCAGCTAGGGTTAGCTAATCAATTCCTGCTCCCAGTTTAATGCAATATTTTTCGTCTTGCACACAGAACCATCTATTCCTCTTCTTGTACTTTCAAATCTAATTTTGAACCTATACAGTTCACACATGCCTTGCCATCAGGAGGGAAAATTATATTAACCTGAAAATGCTAGCCCAAATACTATTGCCAGTTACCAAATTGATACAAAGTACTTGAGAAAGAAACAATGCCCCCCCACCCCAAACACACACTCCAACCAGGAGACAATACTTAATGGTATCTGAAACCAGAGACATATATTTCCTCCAAAAATATTATATCCAAAAAAAAAAATCTGGCAGAGGTAACGTTTTTTAAACTCATGCTTTTTTGTTTTTCTTTGCTTCTGAAATGAAAAGAAAAAAAAATCAAAGAGATAAATCCTTTGTTTCTCTCATAGTGCCCGGCAATTAGCTATTAGAGCAGAATCAATGAAGCCTAAGATATTTTGACAGCAATATTCCATACATGTACACATATGCAGACATACATGCATATACAGGGGTATGTATGTACATATACATATGTACTTCTATGTACGTGGGTATATAAGTGCGTTGTGCACATGTGTGCGTGTATGTATCAGTTGTCCCATTGAGGGAAATTAGGCAGCTATTTAGAATAGGTGAACTACGAGAAAGTTCTTCCTGTTAGGTCCCTCTTGTCAATAGGTTTCCCATGTGAACTAGAGCGGGAATACCAGAGTTTTGCCTCAGGGCCCCAAATTTAGAAAATACTAATACTAGATAGTAATGAGTGTCTTGCACATTTCCAGACCCCATTAGTTTGTTCAGAGGATACCACCTCTACACACAGAAAGCACTGGGGAGATGTTTCTTGGAGAAAAACGATGCAAGGCATTTCCTTACAGACTATGAAGTTTATGTCAATGTTATATAACTGAAATTCTACAGACATTTTGTAGCTAGTTTATTTTAAGTCCTCACATTATAGTTACAAGAGGAAGACATCCTGTGGCTGGCTTCTTTGACTCACTGCTGGCCCCCAGAAGACGGGCTCATTGTTTCCCTGGGCTTCCTTAGACTAGATTGAATATCTTTGGATCCCTCCCATTCCTTTCTCCATTTCTGCACTCCAACTCCCCTCCACACTGAATTTCTTTTAAAAATTTGGTTTGGTTTAGATGCTACCTGACCTACTTATAATGGGAAGTTTGCCCTGGTGCTTTATGAAACTTGTTCTCTGGACCAAAAAAGAAAGTGGCCAGAGCTAATATTCTGATATATTTAACGTAAGAGAATTGAAACCTAAAGCCAACAAACTATATCATACGCATTTATAATTAAATAGTGGTAAACATATACCATAGAGTGGAAAAAACAACACTGAATTTGGATATCAGAGGTTCAAAGTTCGAATATATGAACTTTTGAGTCTTATACAACTCCCTTAACCTGTCTGATTCTGGGGTTCCATGCTACAAAATGAAAAAAAGGGGGACCAAGTAATCTCTGAGATCTCCTACAACCCCAAATCTATAATTCTGTGGTCTCCTAAGGACCAGTGTAGAGTAATGACTGGAGAAATGAAATTGGAGTAAAGGGGAGCTGTTTTCAGGACCTGACTCTTCTTACTGGCTAATAATCCAAGGGAAGTCACAATGTTTTCAGCTAATGCTTTGGTGGGGAGGGAGAAAAGAGAGGAGGAAATAAGCATTTATTGTGTGTCTAATTTATGCTAGACCCTGTGGTAAATGACTTACAAATATCTGATCCTCACAATACCCCTGGAAGGAAGGTGCATAGCCTACATTAGATGGGTTTGGGCTTACCTGGACTTCCCTAAAATTATTGAATCATAGGTTGAAATAAAAAAATCCAAGTAATAGCTATATTCTGATCAGTTAAATGAACACCAACTTTTCTTACTTAAATAAATCTTGGAGTTAAAGAACACTTAAACTTTATGGATCTGGATATGCCATCAAAAATGGAATCATAAGTTAACCACATCTGCTACTGAAATGAATAAATAATATCCTCTAATTTCTGGTTATTAGAAAAACCTTCCAAAAGTAGATTTATCAGAAGAAGAATCACAAAGAATTAAGTTGCAAGAGGAGGAGAAAAAAGGAGAAGGAGGAGAAGAAGAATTTATAGAATATTTTTCCCTTCCATTGTACAAAGTGATTTCTCTACATAGTAACTGGGAGATTCAAATGGAATTCAAAATTGGACTTGAAAAATGAATTTTTCATAAAGTTAACAACGAATCACAGTTTCTTCTGTTGTCCAGTGTTCTTATCAGGAGAGCTACTTGATGACAATGGCAACTCAGGATATAGAAGGAGCTGTGTTTTTGTGTGTTTATGTTCTGTCTCTATTTATGTCTGTTGACCACCTGACCACTGCAGAATAAAACTCAGGGAAGGGAATAGCTAAGTCCATACAATTTAGGGACCCATACTTTGCTTCGCCTCTTAGAATGAAAAAAAAAAAACACAACTAGCTGCATGATAGAGAAAGAAAATTCTGTGGAACAAAGAAGAGCTGCCGTGTTGATTTAAACAAGTGCCTTCAAAGCTGTCATTTGACATCATCTTTGCTACTTTTGGAAGCTTGCTTTTCTTCCTCAGAAGCAAGGGAACTCTCAATAGAACTTTTCTTTTCTCGAGAGATAGTAACATGGTTTATCTAACATATTCAAATTAAGTATTTGATTACCAATAACATCTTAGCCTTCCTAGTGGTTTTTAGAACCTCAGATGCATGTTAATATTATGACAACTAAGCACGGTGTTGTTCAAGCATTCTTATGTTTCATGAAGAAAGAGTCATGGGATCTATTTCCAGACCAATGAGAATGAAATGCTAAATACTAGAAATAGAAGGAGGGAGCTCTTTATGAATGATGCGAGGTGGGGGACATAATTCTTTCTTACAATCTCCTTGAAATTCTGTCTTAATAAACCATTTTAGATAACAATCAACCAAAAATAAAATTAAAAAAAGGGTATCACCATTTAGCATGTACTGAGTGTAGCTCTGTGTAGGCTAGTATGAATAAAAGCACTTCATCTGATCTAACTCTTCTTACTAAAAGGAAGAAGTCCTTAAAATTAAAAAAAAAAACTTTCACTCATAAAAATGAGTAAGTGAAAAAGACTGTAAAGCCATAACAACAGTTGTAAGAAAAACTTGATTATTATTTCATACTTAACAAGACTTAGAGTTCCAAAAGAAGAGGGAGGCATATTTTTAAGATCTGTGTATTAGTTCAGTCATCTTAATTTCTAGAAAGGCTTTTAGTAAAGAATGTTTTTGCATACAGCTCATTTTACAATTAAAAACAGCAAAAAAAAAAAAAGAAATGTTAAAATGCAAATAAAGCTGTACTAATGTGCAAAACAAGGTCACCTATATTTTATAGCTCTCCAGTAAATGCTAAATAAGTAAAAGCAAAAAAAATGATAAACTATTATTTCAATATGGAGTAACTGTCAATTATTGCCATCCCCATTTCATTGGGAGAAAAAAACAACCCGAAATCAAAACACTGTCATGAATATTTTAAAGAAAGCATTTTAAAAGGGAGGAAAAGCAAAACAAAGTTTATTGGCTTATTTTTTTTGTGATGGTTGGTGCTGGGGATTTAGTATGTGAGAGGGCAGAACTCACAGTAAGCACAAGAAAGTATTGGCCTGATCTGTCTATTCTGTGCTTGAAAGCCCTCTTCCTGAATCAAGGTAGAGCACTTATGCACAAGAAACTGTAATAGAACTGGGCCCTGAGGCGCCTCATGATTGGGAGTTCCACTTACCTGCTTGATTTGTGGTTACATTTACAGAGACATATTGCCGGGGTCCTGGGCTCAAGTCGGACACTCCATTCACTGCCTCAATCTCAAAGGTATAGTTTGTGTGAGCGAGGAGATCCACCATCATGACAGAGGTGTTTTTCAGGCCGATTTGATGGGGGAGGTACCTGACATGACCGCCACACTCCTCACACACACCTGCATGGGAGTTGCACTTCTTGCATGCAATATAATATGACACATCTTTCCTTCCACCAGTGTCAGCAGGAGGAATCCATTCCAGAAAGACACTAGTTTCGTTAACATTTGAGATCGCATTCCGAGGAGCTGAGGGGGGTCCTGGTTTGCAAAGTAAAGTGAGAAAAACATATTTTAAGATGATATTGTTATGCATTCCTCATCCCACCATTCCCTGGGCTGAAGAAATATATAATGTGGTTGATTTTTTTTTTAAATAGGAAGTAAATAATGGCCAATTTGTAATGAAACCTGAAGTCCTTTGTTAGAGGGCAAGATGCATTAGTATTAGGGGATTTTATGTCCCTTTTGAAATATTTATATTTCTTGGCATATATTTCAAGTTTAATAAAAGTAAGGCTTATTTTCCTATAAATTATTGACTAAGATTGTTAATAAGGTTTCAATTTTACTTATATGTGTATGTGTGCATGTGTGTGCGTGTGTGTGTGTGTGTGTGTGTGTGTGTGTGTGTGTAGATACTGAGCATTTAAATCTTCTCTTGAGACCTGAACATATAATTTTTCTTTGCTACTAGTTCCAACCAACTTGGAAAGTAAGGGCCAAGAGGAGATTTTTTTTCCTTTTAGTTGTAGTCCTTGATCCCAAATCACATAGCTGGCAGAAACATTTCACACATATTTCAAAATATATTCCATCACCTCATGCCAAATCACATACAGTATTTTTAAACCTTCCCTCATTCTGTCAAGAAAGCACCAGGTTTTAAGAGGCTGATCAAGCATTACAATCTGTAATAACATTTCTTCTCTCAATACTCCTTTAATGGCATAATTCTGTAATTTACAGATTATAATTTACAAAGTATATGGGGTTCATGAAACAGAAAACAATGACAGATAAGTCTGGAACATTTTTTTCTATAGTTTTTTTTTTTAATATACAACTGCTTAGTATGTAGAGATATAACATAATAAACTACATCCCAAGAAAATCAAAAGTCAGATGAATATATATGTGTGTATATATATATATATATATGTATATACGTATCTGTCTCAAACCTCACAACCCACCCTCCAAACTGATATTCCTACCTTCTAACTTAAGTTGTCAATGTTTCTATCGGAACTGAAATGAAAATATCATTACATAAGAAATAAATTCACTTTTTTGTCCCATTCAAGAACACCTTATCTTAATGAAATATTTGAATTCTGATGCCAATAATGAAATCAGCACAACCCTGGGAATTGCGCAATGCTTTTGCAGATATGTGGGGAGGAATGTTCTATTCTGTAAATTACTGTGACTCATTTGAGGTGAAAAATCAGCATATTGAAAATAATGGATTTTTGAATTACACAGCGACCTAAATATATAGCTGAATTTCTAACAGAGATTTCTAACTTTTGACAGAAAAGAAATGATCATAGGAATTCACAAAGGAGAAATGAGAAGTGTGCCTTTCTAAAAGAGACTTCTAGAGGAATCTTTTCCTGAAATGGCATGATGGGGTAAAGCAGGGTAAAGCATTCGATCATATATGGCTAAGGTGCAAAGCAGCACGAAATCATGGAAAGACTACTATCCTGCAGTCAAGAGCCCTACTGTGTAGTCTTGACCAGGATACTTATTATTTGCATTATCATAATAAGTCATTTTACTTTCCTGAGCCTCGGTATCCTCATCTATAATATGGAGCTTAGTATTGACGAAGCTGTATTTCCATCAGCCTTAACCACTATATACAGAAGATGCTTTGCAAGCTTTAAAGGACTATAACTATGCCACAAATTCAAAACTTAGTTTTCTCATCTGCAAAGTGCAGATACTAAAAGATGAACTACCCATGGTTTTTTTAAGGGTTTTTGTAAGGAATTTTTTTTGAAACTTAAAGGGTTATATAAATATAATTAGTATTAATATATATCAAGAAGCTTATGAAAGTCATAGACTTAAGTTTCCTACTATAGATTATCTCTGTGACAAACCTAAAAATGTGAATTAATTGTGAGTATTTAGAAGCGTACTTATGGTGGAGGTGAAATAAGAGAGGAAAGGATGTGTATTATCCAAAGCTTTATTTATGCAGTACTACCTTTTAAGAACCACACAAGTAAAACCTTAATACTTCTGAGAACTAGCACCACACTGAAAAAATCTTCTATCTTAACCCTTCTTGATACTAACAAGAACACATACAAGCATTCCAACAAAGAGATAGCACTTATGGCAGAAATGACTGAGATAGCAAGATGATTTAACTTGATTATCCAGCTTTCTAAAGGATAGACAGGAAAGAGGAGAATCGCACTTTCTGACTGAATTAGCATATGGCTTTTTCCCCCTCAGTCAATTAGAGATACTAGAATAAGACATGCATAATTTGTAAAATCCATTTTTTAAAACTGCATTCAAAATATTTGAGTGCCTTTTTTAGGGGGAAGGAAGCATTCAGATGAAATATTGAATGTAGAAAGTATTCATTTGGAATAGGAAACATGCAGCAAAGCCTGTTTCTTCTCGTGCTATGCCCCTCTCAAACCCTTAACACTCCTGTGAATACAGAAATGCCTTTGAAGTCAATGTGAGTGTTATACTCCAGCTCCACTCTGAAGCAGCAAGATAAAAAATGGACTGAGACTAGCGCTGAAGAATCATGTAATGGCATTCTGCTGTTACTAAGTATGCATTTTGGAGGATACAGATGAAGAAGTGGGGCTGAAAAGTATATTACTGAAGATTTATCAATTTGGTTTTTTTTCTTTTTTTAATTTCTGCATTTTCTCACTTCTTAAATAAAATAAGGCCTAATGTTAGTGCCATGAATTTAAAATTTATAAAGCCAAGCAGAGTATAACATTTAAGATTCTCATATGAACATTTATCAATCCATCTGGTTTTGGGAAACATATGCATTATGTGTATCACTCAGAAAGCAACTGAAAACAGAGTTACACAGTCATCTATACATATTATCATATAGGATTAACAGTACACCATATCAGAATTTTGAACAGTACAGAAAAATGAATGTTCCTTTGGGAAAAAATGGAAAATTTACATAGTCAGAGGGGTTAGCAATATGAAGCTTATGTCTCTGGACTCTGCTCCTACAACTATTCATCACCAGTCCTCCACCCTTCTCTCTTATTACAATGCCCAGTGAAAGATGGCACACCACCTACTGTTTGAGGAACCCGAAACTGTCTACTTGTGTGAAATTGTATAAAGGATTAATGTCACTATAAAAATAACTCAAGCCAGACTCCCTTCACTTCTGTTTCCTTTCTTTCCCCCCAAGTACCTTTGCTTCAAGGATCTGAATATTTGAAATACAACAAACATTTGTTGAATTCAATTGAATTCAAACTAAAACACATGGTTGAGGGACTAAAGGACTGAATTCTATGAAATGCTTTCCTTATGCCTTTATGTGATCTAAAACTCCTAGACATAGTCATGTTCTCAAATATTTCAAATTCAATTGAATTCTCTTTCATGACAGTCATATCAACATGACTGGAACATTCATAGTCACTGGGAGCTTATGCAGCTTAAAAAAAAAAAGAACCCTTAACTAATTAAAACACCAAATATGTGTTCCTTTTAGATGTATTCACACGGTACTTTTATATTTTCTGATAGTTGAAAGCTGCCAATAATTGATCATATGCACTATTTTGTGACTTATTTTTAAAAACTGGAGTTTTTCTCAACAAGACATAAATCACTTAAAAGCACCAGTGGGGTTTTGTGCAGAAGATTCAGCTTCTTTTCTCAAAGACTTAAAGACATCTATTTCAATGGCAATGCTTCGAAGTGAATGATCCTCTAACTCATAAAATCAGCATCCTAAGGGGGAATCAGCAAGAACTTCAGTCTGGAGATATTTAATAAGGACTATCTGAAGAATGTTGAAAATGCGTTTCAACAAATCTTTTGAAACTAGGAAGAAGTGAGCAATTTCAGGTGAAATATCACTTCGTGATATTCTGGACACTGCTTTTCTGAGAGACATCTATCTGTTTTTAGGGTCAAGATTTACCAATAATGATCCCTACCATGAAGACAAATACCAAGTTAAGAACTAAAATGTAACAAGACATGACTGAGAAATTGGCAGTGGGCTAAATGGAAGGGGACATGGGCCAAAGAAGTAGTTGGTAATTTGAACTCTTTTTTATGTTCCTTTTTTTGTTAACTTTTCCTTAAAATTTCTATTTGCAACAGACCTCTGAATATGCTTTTCAGTGATGAATTAAGTTTGTGTATATCATCTATAGAATTGAAGAATTGTGGTGGCAGTATGTCAGATTCCATACGGAGATGAATAGGAACAAAGGTAAACATGGGTGTTGCCAGTGCAGTTTTGTAACTCAAAGAGAACTTTTATGGATATAGCTTATATTTAAGATGATAAAGCATTATGAGATCACAGAAAAATAAGAAGCTGCATTTTAAGACATTCATCAACATGGTATTTGACAAAAGTCTGTAACCCTAAGTTGAGAAGTTGGGTTAGTTTTTGATTCTGGTATCTGACCTGTTAAATGAACTTGCCTATGTTTGAAAAAGCTCTATGCATGGCTAAACTTCTCTTCAAATTGTTTTTGGCAAATCAGAGGGGTATGTTGAGGCATGGCTGTCTCCTTTGTGCCAAAGGAAGTTCTATGTTTAAATGAGTTGAAAGAAGGAGGATTCAAATACAGCACATAGTCTACATGAACAGACAGGAAGTGAACTCAACCGTTAATGTTGTAATCATGAGTATCATAATTCAGCATAAAGCAAAATGAAAGAGTTGTCACCTAAAAATGTTTCTAAAATCTAACTTAAAGAATATTTATATGATTCTACTAGTGTTATATGAGGGAAGTTAGCCTTTATGAGTCTTGCTTAATGGAACATTCATGTGGCTAGGGTGAATGAACAGTGTGCCCAATGAAGAGAAAAAGAAACATGCAAGGTAATTGTTTTATTTCTATCATGCCTCTCCTTCAGATTGGCACAAAGTGAGTGTAGTATCATCGAAGAGACACAGGGTTTCCTTACTTGTACATGCCATTGTAGGTGGGTCAGACTCCCTCCTGAAATAGTCCTTTTCACAGAGACAAGAGGTCGAAGCTTCTTCATGGGTATAACTGTGAGGTGGACACTTGCTGCAGCTCTGGCTCTGAGGTGAGGCTTTGAAGAATCCAGGTTTGCACACTGTCAAAAGAAATCAGAGGCTAAGCTCTTCCCCTCAAATAGCTGCTGTGGGAGTGGCAATCTGCATTGATGGAGAGTGTAAGAACATTGATGACATCATAAATCCACTAAGATATCAAGTTTTCAAGTGCAGAATTATAGAAAACTTTATTTACAAAAAAGTTGACATAAGAACATTGAAATGTTGTTAATCATAGAAATTTCATAGAAAATTGAAGAAGAGTTCTAAGACCAGAGATCAGTAAATGGTTCGGTAAGTTTCTGAAAGAGGGAAAAAGGTGGGTTTTTACAAAGTATAAAGAAGTGAGCCTGATTCTAATCCCTAGAAAAATTCTAGAAAACATTATTAAGCCTATGGTTTGTGAGCATTTATAAGGGAAGTCATGACCCCTAAGAACCAAGAGCAGTTCACAAATAACACATCAGGTCAAGCCAAAAAAAGCCTTCTTTACTTTAAAAAAATATTATGCTATACTGATTATAGATCAGAGAAATGTTATGGACTGAATGCATCAATTTCAAAAAAAAGCATTTGAGAAGGTCCCTCTGTATCCTTATGGAAAAGCCAGAGATAAAAAAGCAAACTCATAGTTTGGTGAATGAACATTCTAAAAGAGTTGTATGCCTTGAATATAATACGCATATAATCAATGTTGAATTGAATGATACAATTAGTCAGTTGGTATTGACATGGAGGGTGGTTCCTAGTAGACTGTCTTAGGGCTCCATCTTATGCCCTATTTTTTTCAATATGTCTATCAGAGATCTGGATGACATAGAAAGTGTGTTTGCTGCATTTTTCAGATGTTTTGAAGCTAGGAATGATAGACAATGAATTCATTTAATGACAATTTAAATTTTAAGAGTTATTGAAAAACTGACATGATGAACTATATCTAAGACTAACTTTTCTGAGGATAATGCTATAATCCTCAAGACAAAGTTTGGTTAGGGAGAAGAGAGCTAGCGATGGAGTCAGGAAGACCTGGGTTCAAGTCACTCATTCCTATGACACATACTGACTGGACAGACTTAGGTAAGCCTCTTCACCTCTAAGTGCCTAGGTACAACATACTAAAAGTCCTAGTAGAAGAGTAGGAGCTGGTCTGCATGGGTAAAGGGAGTTTCATAACCAATGATTACCAAAAATCACAAAACTAGCTTTTAAAAAGTAAATATTGTTACTGTACTGAAATACAGTTAAAATAGTCAATATTACAATTTCCCTATAGGTGACACAAGAAGTATTTACTCTAACTTGAATGTACTTTGTCAGGACATGGATAGTTATTAATAAGTTAGCTCCTTATTCCATCAGTTTTGTAAATTCTGAATTAATTCTGGAAAGTTAAAAAAATCCATACAAGTATCAATCTGAACATTCATAAAAACTTGTCATTGGACTCAACAGAAAATTTTGCTGAATACAAAAATTTCTGTCTACTTTGCATGTGCTACAGATAAGATGAGGTTTCCAGTAAATCACTCAGAGGGTTTCCCACCATGACTGTAAGTAGGAGTTGGCTTTATTGAGGAGATTTCTTCAGTGGATCTAATTATGCTGAGAGAAGAGCATTAATGCTTTTATAAATTCATAGCGAATGTGGGGATATTTGAAAGATAAGGAGGAGCTTTTGATAGTACTAGTCCCTTTCTTGTAGTGAAATGATTGGAAAGAGATTTATTTTCATTTTAATATAATTATTCTGGGACATTATGCTACACTTAGATAAGTATTAAGTTCTTAAGTATTTTATCCTCCTTTTCTAGACAAGCCATTCACATAGGCACCTTCTTTCATCCTTTTTAGTATTTACTTTTAAATGCAAAGTGGCTCCTTGCAAATTCTACATATCTGGCAATCATGTCAATACATTCTCTTTTTTATTCTTAAGTGATCTCTAAACATTATGTTCTAATGTCATATAAAGCCTTATCTTACAAAAATCCCAAAGGTCTCTGAATTCAGACATGCAAGGCATTGTAGAGAACACATGAATGTCATTTTCTGTTATACACTCATTTTCCTAGAAAAAAATAATTACATTGTATAGTTTCTCTTTAAGTACCTTGGATATGCAAAAAATGTTTTTATATATTCACTTATCTCTCACACACATGAAAATGTAGTGATTTCTACCATTTCCAGGGCTTTGTTTTTAATTATAAGAATCTGATTTTATCACCTTCATTTATAAACAAAAAGAAAGAGCAAAGATCTCTGTGGAAAAAAGATTTTTTTTTCTTTTGGATTACATTATCTCTTATTTTAACATGTAGTTCTGTAAAACATATTCTTAATAACTTCAGAAAATAGCTCAATTAAAAATCCTATATTGACATTCCATTTTCACAAATATATACATAATTGACATTCAATTTCTTTTAAAATAGAGTTAGTTTCCTTAATTAGAATTCCTTAAATAATAACACTTTGTTTCTTCTGAAATACAAGTATTTATTTATTGACCTCTATTATTTAAAGAAAGTTATTTAACTATGTATCCAATATTCAAAAATAAAATGATTTCAGAAATGAAGATTAGTCTTATGAATATTAGTGGAAATAGTAAAATGTCAGATCATACATTTGCTTAACCTTCTTACCTCTCTACAAAATGTTTAATCAAATTATTTCTTTCAGACAGGCATCCTGCTGTACTTGCTAGAAGCCAGGTCCTGGGTTTAGGGAGCCCTGGGCTTAAGTTCTTCCTCTCACACAGATATATGAGCCTGGGCAAGACATTTAATCTCTATGTATTCCAGGCAAGTGCCTAATGAATTGTAAAGGAACAGCTGATTTATATTAACAAAGGTAGTCTCCACACCAGGTGTCTCTTATTCTGATGAAATCACGGCTATGAAGAAATGTACATATAGCCCACCAGAATGAAAGCTTGCAGGATTTAAATTCATACAGATATTGCATCTCTTGCCTAAGAATAAACCTAGAAATAGTTCAGTTATTTACTCCTATATTGACTTTAGGTGGATGAATTTGTCTGTTTCAACGACTTTCAAAAATTATCCATTTAAGCATATAAGAAGTTGTAATCCTAAAGTGTAAACCACACTGACAGAATTTAGTCATCTATTGATATGGAGGCTTGATATCGAGAAAGATCCAGTAAAGGAGATATTAAATAAGCAGTTGAACAGATAAGAAGAAAAACAGGAAAGAGTGGTGTCCTGTAAAGCTAGAGAGAACTGAATGTCAAGGATGAGAGAGTGATCAATAGTTTGAAAAACTACACAGAAGTCAAGGAAAATGAGGATTGAGACACAGTCATTGGATATGGCAACCAAGAGATCTTTAGCAAGCTGGAGAGAGCAGTTTTGGTGTAATGATATCAAAAGTCAGAATATAAAGGACTAAGAAGGGAGTGAGAGAAAGTGTAACTATCTATTGTAAATGACCTTTTCTTTTTTTGTCTAAAATTAATTAATTTTTAGTTTTAAATATTCATTTACATATGATTTTAAGTTCGAAAATTTCTCGCTATCTCTCTCCTCTCCCTTCCCCAAATGGTATACATTCTGATTACCCTTCCCCCAGTCTGCACTACCTGTACCTACCCTGCCCCCATCCCCTTCCCCCTTACTATCTTGCAGAGTAAAATAGATTTCTATACCCCATTGCCTATATATCTTATTTCCCAGTTGCACGTAAAAGCAATTTTTAACATTTGTCTTTAAAATTTTGAGCTTCAAATTCTTTTCCTTCTTCCCTCCCCACCCATCTTTATTGAGAAGGCAAGCCATTCAATATAGGTTATACATGTGTGGTTATGCAAAACACAGCCAAAATATTCAGGTCGTGGAAGACTATCATCTCCCTCCATCCTATCCCACCCTCCACTAATTCTGTTTTCAAATTTGACCCTGTTCCTTTTCAAGAGTGTTTGCTTGGGACTACCCTTTTCCCTAATTTGTCCTCCCTTCTATCATTCCCCTACTCTTATCCCTTTCCCCCTAACTTTCCTGTATGGTAAGACACCCAGTTGAGTATATATGTTAGCCCCTCTTTAAGCCAAATCCAAATAGTGTAAGGTTCATTCATTCCTTCTTACCTCCCCACTCTTTCCTTCCATTGTGAAACCTTTTTCTTTCCTCTTTTATATGAGAAAATTTATCCCATTTTATTTCTCCATTTCTCTCTCTCAATATGTTTCTTTCTCACTCCTTCATTTTATTTTTAGATATCATCCATTCATATTTAACTCATGCTGTACCATCTATCTATCTATTTTTCTATCTATCTATCTATTTATCTCTCAATATTTCCTCCAACTATCTTAACACTTAGCAAGGTCTCATGAGTTACAAATACCATCTTTCCATGTAGAAATATAAACAGTTCAACTTTAATAGGTCTTTTATGATTTCTCTTTCCTATTTACCTTTTCATGCTTTTCTTGATTCTTGTATCTGAAAGTCAAATTTTCTATTCAGCCCTGGTCTTTTCATCAAGAATTCTTGAAAGTGAGGCAGAGCCAAGATGGCAGAGTAGAAAGACATACCCACACAGCCCATAAAATACCTGTAAAGAAAGACTCTCAACAAATTCTAGAGCAGCAGAAGTGGAGAACAACAGATTGGAGGAGATTTCTAGCCCAGGGTGACCTGAAAGGCCAATGGGAAACGTCTGTCACAGTGGATTTGGAATGGAACCTAGCCTAGCCTTGGCCTCACAGCACAGCTCTGGGAGGAGGATGCAAGCAGTTCTTGGGGGTGGAATCCCCAGTCCTGGTAGCAGCGACTCACAGATCCTTCAACCCACAGGTGCCAGAGGTCAGTGACAGGTTTTTTTCAGCTGGCTAGGAAGGGAGAAGGGACTTCCCATAGCTCTGGCCACAGGCAGTGGCTGCAGAGGCCACATCAGGCAGGCAACAACAGTTCCCACAGCAACTCCTAAAGCAGCTCCCATCCATTGTTGGATCATAAAACCCCTGGGGGCACTGAGCAGCTAATTCTTACCTCAGCCATGTGTAGAGGCCCTACAGCAGCTGATCTTTATCTCACACTGAATGGCAGCCCTGCTCCTGTAGCTTATCTGAATCTTAGCCGCCAGTGCTGGCTTGGCAGAACTGGAGGAGAGGTGGTTGTGAAGAGGAAACTCTACTAAGATTCTCAGACCAGTGTACACGCTTGATTGCACCACCTGGGAGGAAATGAGATTTTACAATCCCCAGAGTATACCCTATGCTTGACAAAGGATCCAAAAGTCAAGTAACTGGTTGAAAAAATGGTCAAAAAAGAGAAAAAAATAATACTATAGAAGGTTACTTTCTTGGTGAACAGATAATTCCTCCCTTCCTCTCTGATGAGGAAGAACAATGCTTACCATCAGAGAAAGACACAGAAGTCAAGGCTTCTGTATCCCACACATCCAAAATAAATATACCATGGGCTCAGGCCATGGAAGAGCTAAGGATTTTGAAAATCAAGTTAGAGAGGTGGAGGAAAAATTGGGAAGAGAAATGAGAGAGATGAAAAAAAAATCATGAAAAGCGGGTCAACAACTTGTTAAAGTAGACCCCAAAAAAATGCTGAAGAAAATAAGACCTTGAAAAATAGGCTAACTCAATTGGCAAAAGAGATTAAAAAAGCCAATGAGGAGAAGAATGCTTTAAAAAGCAGAATTAGCCAAATAGAAAAAGAGGTTCAAAAGCTCACTGAAGAAAATAGTTCTTTAAAAATTAGAATAGAACAGATGGAGGCTGACTTTATGAGAAACCAAGAAATCACAAAACAAAACCCAAAGAATGAAAAAATGGAAGATAATGTGAAATATCTCATTGGAAAAACAACTGACCTGGAGAACAGGTCCAGGAGAGACAATTTAAAAATCATGTGACTACCTGAGAGCCATGACCAAAAAAAGACATCATCTTTCATGAAATTATCAACAAAAATTGCCCTGATACTCTAGAACCAGGGGGCAAAATAAATATTGAAAGAATCTACTAATTACCTCCTGAAAGAGATCCAAAAAGAGAAGCTCCTAGGAACATTATAGCCAAATTCCAGAGTTCCCAGGTCAAGGAGAAAATATTGCAAGCAACTAGAAAGAAACAATTCGAGTATTGTGGAAATACAATCAGAATAACACAAGATCTAGCAGCTTCAACATTAAGAGACCAAAGGGCGTGGAATATTATATTCCAGAAGTCAAAGGAACTAGGATTAAAACCAAAAGTCTCCTACCCAGCAAAACTGAGCATAATACTTCAGGGGAAAAATGGTCTTTCAATGAAATAGAGGACTAGACTCTTTTTATGTTCATGACTTTCAAGTAGTCCAATAACGTTTAAATTTTTTCTCCTGGATCTATTTTCCAGGTCAGCGAAATATTTCACATTGTCTTCTGTTTTTTTTTCATTCTTTTGGCTCTATTTTATAATTTCTTGATTTCTCACAAAATCATTAGCTTTCATTTGCTCCATTTTAATTTCAAAGGAATTGTTTTCTTCAGTGAGCTTTTAGACCTCCATTTCCATTTGGTCAATTCTGCTTTTGAAGGCATTCTTCACTTCATTGTCTTTTTAGACCTCTTTTGCCTTTTGGGTTAGTGTATTTTATTAAACTATTATTTTCTTCAGTGTATGGGGTGGTCTATTTTAGCAAGCTGTTGACTTGTTTTTCATGATTTTCTGGCATCACTGTCATTTCTCTTCCCAATTTTTCCTCTACTTCTCTTATTTGATTTTCAAAATTCCTTTTGAGCTCCTCCATGGCCTGAGATCAATTCATATTTTTCTTGGAGACTTGGGATGTAGGAGCTTTGACTTTGTTGTTTTCTGGTTGTATGTTTTGATCTTTGTCAGTAAAGTAAGATTCTATTGTCTGACTGTTTTTCTGTTTTTTCATCTTCCCAGCCAAATACTTGACTTCCTAACTCTTTGTCTAGGTACAACTCTGCTTCCAGTGGGTTTTTGGATAAGTTTAGGGGTGGGTGTACTGTCCCAGGCTTCACAGTTTTCATATTAACTGCTGGATCTCACACCATCTGTGGGCCCAGAGCCATGGAAGCTGCTGCAGCTGCTGCTGGCACCACCTCATCCCACCCCTAGATTGGGGCCAGATGCCTGCCCACCATGCCCCTACCCTACTCAGGGAAGACAGTTTTTCCAGTGACCTTCTATGCAGTCTTTGGCATTTGTGGGATGAGAAGTCTAGAAACTGCCACGGCTGCTAGCAATTCAGTCACTTGAGGTCTGCTCCAGCCTTGTCTGTGCCACTGTAGCCCACTCTGGACTATGCTTTGCTGCTAGCCCAATGTGACAGAAACTTCCTGTCAAGCTTAGAGATTGTTCTGGGCTGGAGATTTGCTTCACTCTGTCACTTTGCTGGATTCTACAACTCTAGAATGTGTTTAAAGTCATTTTCACAGATATTTTCAGGGTGGTGGGGAAAGAACTCAAGGAAGTCCCTGCTTTTAGTCTGCCATCTTGGCTCTGTCCCCCCTTTTTAAATAAATGACCTTTATAAGGAGTTTGTTTACAAAGTGCAGAAGAGAAATGGCATAATTGTTAGCAGAGGTAGAAGGATCAATTAGGGAATTATTCAGAAATGAGGAGAAATGGACATGTTGTGCTGCTCGTCAGTTGAGCAGTAGTGTTTGATTCTTTGTGACCCCACTGGACACACAACGCCAGGCCCTCCACTAGCTCTTGAAGTCTGTCCAAGTTTATGTTCATTGTTTCTATGGCACTATCCATATATCTCATCTTCTGTCATCACCTTTTCTTTTTGCCTTCAATTTTTCCCAACATCAGCATCTTTTCCAAAGAGTCCTGTCTTCTCATTATGTGAGCAAAGTAGGACATGAACTAGTACAGAAGGAGAGACTGAAAGCAAGTGAAAGGGTTAAGAACCTGGGAGACTGGAGTAGGGGTGAGGAAATGCCTTCTACATAATGAAGAAGGTAGAAAGAGAAAAAAGATTTAAGGGGAAAGATAATAAATATAAATTCAGAAATTTTGAGTTTAAGCTACCTATGGGATACTCAGTCAAGTTGTCCTAAAGGTAATTCATAATATTAGACTATAACTTAGTAAATGGATTAAGAATGTGTGTATGTGTGTGTGTATACATGGAGATAGGTAGATACATACATACGGATATGTGTGTATACACATACATGTATACATCTATGTATAGATGTGTGTATACATACACACACACACACCTAATAATTACTAGAGAGATTAAGGCTGTATAGATAGATGTGTATACACACATATGCATAGCTTATGTATACTGTATATATTATATGTGTGTATGTATATATTATATATATGTATATTATATCTATCTATGTTATCTATGTATTTAGGAATGGTCTTCATTGAGATGATAACTGACTTCATGAAAGTTTGATACTATAATAGAAGGAAAAGAGAAGAGGAACATGTTCAGAGCTTTAAGATATATCTTATTTAGTGGGCCGGACATGGATATAGAACCAGCAGGGCATAATTAGCCCTATTCAGTCAGGGAGAGGCAAAATCAGTGGAAAGGAGTATCATGAAAATCTAGAGAATAGCTGGGCAGAATTGAGCACTCTTGGAATCCCTAATATGGGGGAAGCTAATGACGGTAGAATACATTCATTTCAGTTGAATGTTTAGGCCAAAAATCAGATTACAAGCTAAAATATCACAGGAAAGGAAATTTCAAAATTCAAAAATATGAAGAAGGAATGGGAAAAGATTTACAATTATATATTTATTATAATTTAGAAAATAATTCTTCCCATTTCCAAGCATTTCCCACTTTTTTCCTTTACTAACTCAGAAATGACTGTTTAGTGCCACTAAAATCATTCCATTGTCCACTTGGATTACAAGCAATTCTTCAGTTCTATATTCATTGCGTGTAGAGATGTAAACATCACACAGATCCCTGACAGAATACCTCCCTCTCCTCTTCCCAGTTACTACTGAAAGCCAAACCAAATCTGCTTTGCAGGCAGACAGCAGAGAGAAAGGAAATGAAAACAAAAATGCACAACATATAACAAGGGCAGCTGATGTCTAGAGTGTACAAGATATAATTAGCCTTCAAAAAGGTCTTGAATTTATCTAATTATATCTGATTAAGAATGACAGAAAGTCATTATAGAACATGAGTTTACTATGCTTCTCATCTTTGTGAAGCAGCGAGTGAATGCAAGATAAGTCAGTTTATTTGGATAGATTTTCAGCTAGATACAATTTGAGGATGAGAGAGAGTAGAGGTAGCTTGCTAGTAATGAGAAAGAAGATGTGACTGTCTAAAGCTTTTCAGAATTACAGTAAAATAAAAAAGAGTTCAGTATTTGTCCCACTCCACCCGCAATATACTCAAGCATTTGAAAACAATAAGACAGTTGGCCACCAACATTTTTAAAACTTTCTCATTATCAGTGAAAAATCCTCCTTGCAGACCAACTCTATACCATGTTGCTTGCACTGAGCTACTTCTCCTTGTACTACCATCCAAAATGCTGTTCCAGATCACCTTGGCTTTGATAAGTGAGATTTCACATTATTTTTCTAGGAACCAGAATCCAGACCACCAAGGAATATCATAGCCATCTCTAAATCATGCTGACTTCAGCACCATATACCTCCCTTCCCCTTCCAATTCTAGCTCCTTCATATGTGTTATCTTACCTTAATAAAATGTAGTCTATTGGAAGGCTTTCTTATGAGCATTTTTTTGGTATAACCTAAACACAGTGCTTGTCACATAATTAGCACTTTAAGAATTGTTAGGTATTTTTTTTTATTCACTCATTTAAGTTTTATGTGCAATACATGAAAGTGCTATAATAATTAAAAAGAACAAGTTATTAAAAAAAAATGCAAGGACTGCTGTGGTAATCCCAGCCCTAAGGGAAGAGTCAGCCTAATACATCTGTCATAATAAGGAGTTCTGAGCTACAGTGGGCAAATCTGATTGGCTGTCTGCATCAATATCAAATACCACCGGTACCAATATTATGAGTGCTCTCAAAGGGGACCAACAGATTGCCTAAGGAGAGGCAGACTGACCCAGGTAGGAAAGGAGCAATTAAAGTTGCTATGCTGATCAATAGTGGCATTGCACTTGTGAATAATTTCTACATCTCCAGATTTGGTTGAGAAATAGGGCTCCTTAGGTTTGTGAAAATAATAATACTTTTTAAATTGTGAACATTGTCATTTTATGGTGTTTATGGTCACTACCTCCCATTCTGTACTTTTCTTTTTACCACCAGATCCCATATTTGAAATTTAAAAATCCTTCAGAATTTGATTTCTAAATTGATTTCAAATTGCTTCTTAACATGAAGTCTACATTCTAGCTAAACTAGAGAATTTTCTCTTCTATTTATGGTATATCCCATTTCCTCCCTCTCTTCCATTGTATTAGCTGCCCTCCATGCCTGAAACGTGCATTCCTCAGCTCCAACTCTTGGAAACTCCATTCTAGTCTGAGTTCTAGTGTAAAAATCCTAACTATTTCCTGATCCTTGGAGTTGTTAGTGGGTCCCCCACTCAAATCACTTTGTATTTGCTTTTATTATACATTGTATTTAATTAATGTTGTGCACCTTTTATTTACTTTCAGCAGAAGAGATCTTTAAGTAAAAGGTCTATTTTTCACTGTATCTTCTTCTATATCTAGTACCTAGCACAGTGCTGATAGATAAATCACTTTATAAACGTATGTGTCTTTCCCTGATGGTAAGCATTGTTCTTCCTCATCAGAAAGGAAAGGAGGAGTTATCTGTTTACCAAGAAAGTAACCTTCTATAGTCTTATTTTTTTTTTTCCTTTTCTGGGCATTTTCCCAGCCAGTGACTTGACTTCTGAGTTTTCTTTCCACCCCTACCTTGCCTCCAGATCCACCCAGCCAGCACTTGGGATCTGAGATTCAAATGCTGCCTCCCAGCCTCAGGCTTTGGGCGGGGGCAGGGCTGCTATTCAGTGTGAGATTAAGTTCAGGTGCTCAGGTGGGGGCAGGGCCACTGCACTGGGCTCAGCTCCCTCAGGGGGTTTATGTAGAGACCTTCAGCAATGGATACTAGCTTCTGCCTACTTGGGGAGCTCCTGTCCACCGTTGCCCCTGCTGCTGCCTCCTGAGGGGGCCCGAGCCATGGGGACATCCCACTCCCCTCTTGGCCACCCAAAAAGACTCTTTCACCAACCCGTGTCACCTGTGGGTGGAGTGACCTGCGTGGTCACTGGAGATTCTGTCCCTGAAGCCTTCTGGGATCTGCTCCTCTCGGTGCAGTGTGGCCAAGGCAGGGTTTGGCTCTGCTCAGGGTCCATTGCACGATGGACCTTTTGTGTCAGGTTTTCAGAGCTCTCTGGAAGGGAAATCTCATCTGCTCGGTTGTTCTATGGCTTCTGCTGCTCCAGAATTTGTTGGGAGTTCTTCTTTACAGACATTTTATGGGCTATGGGTTTGGAGCTAGCATATGTGTGTCTTTCTACTCCGCCATCTTGGCTCCTCCCCTAAATGTGTTTTTAATGATGTATTTTAGGAAAAAGTTATGTATATTTTTAATATATTTTTCTTATTTTATTAAATATTTCTCAATAAAGATAAATGTTTTCTTTTCTTTTAATTATGAGGCAAAAGATATTGTCCCTCTATCTCAGCTTTCTCCCCTCCTTGAGAAGGCAAGCAATTTGATGCCAATTGTACATGTGAAGTCATGCAAAATTAGGCATGTTGCAACAGAAAACAGACAAAAAACAAGAAAAATAAAGTTAAAAAGTATGCTTCAATCCACATTCAGAGTTCATCACTTCTGTAGTAAGTGAAAATTGAAATGGCTAAGGAAACAAAAGATTGATCTGAGCACAGTGATATATTAAGCAATGGTTACCAATGTTGTAACAAATAGGGACCAGGCCTTTTACTCAGCATAGGGATGGACTCTGAATACAAGGTAAGAAAGACTTTTATATATTAAAAACCCTTAATCATATGGGGGTAATTAATTAAAAGAAAACAATAAAACATTAGGTAATCTTATTTCTAATTGGAAGAAATATTAGGGATTTTGCTAGTTGGGAGGGGGGGAGATTGAACAGGTTCAATTCCCTGAATTCAGAAATAATGGTTCCCACTCCTCCCAAGTGCTAGTAAGCAATCAAGGGAACATGGAAATATGAGCTAATTGATCCATATAAGGCCAGTTTCCAGATAACACATATGGGTTATCTGAGATGTACAATTGTGAGAAAATTCTTTGCATCAAACTTTGGATCTGAGTTTATAGTCATTATAACCTATAACTTTTAGATCCTCTAGGTCTTCTAAGTAGCAGGTAGGGTCGTTCTAATTCCCCAACCATACAGAACTAGGTTCAAACAGTGCAACAAAGTTTTCTCCCAATTCCCACATCTGAATAAATTTTTCTCACAAGACCAAAGTAGGGCTAAACCCATAATTGAATAGGGATTAAACTAGATCCAAAACTGAGTCACAAGATGGAGTCAATGTGTTTCACTCAATTCCAACAATTAAGCACTTGCTGTCCTAACCCCCTGAATACCCTCAATTTTCTCAGAGGAAAGGAAAGACACCACAAAATGGACAAGTGAAAAACATAGAGTTTCTCACATAAGGAATGGCTTGGGACATGGGAAAGAAAAGGTCATAGAATGGCTGTGTTGATTTTCATGTGAGGTTTGAATCAGTGTCAAGGACTCAAAAATCCATCATAATAAAGTATGACTCCTAAAATGTATGAATTAGAATTATGAACTACACTCATTCTATTTCTTTCAAGGTCTACAACCTTTATTCAATCATGAGGGAATACAGTAGACATAGATGACCCTGGAAAAAATACTGAAGATTATAGTGTTTTTTAATTTCTTATTTTTAAAAATCCATTTTTAAAAAAGAAATGCATCAACTGACAATAACAGTAATTAATTTTAACAATGACTCACCTCTCTGATGGAAGAGAGAAAATTGAGCGATGTATGTAAAAGAGAGGATCAGGAAACCCTTCCCTTCTAAGCTATATGGAAAAGGTAACAGTAAATCAAAAACATTATTTTTTTTTGTCTGAAGGAAAACACAAAGAGAACAGTCGCTAAATATCTAAAAGATGGAATATTGGGATCAAGCATAAATAAGACCTGATTTATGAGTTAGCCAAGTTAAGCTTTCTTTTTGTTTTAATTTTATAAACCCAGTTAAAAGAATTAGTATGAGAAGATATCATCAAAGGACTTAGAGAGATTGTGTAAATATGCATTCAGCTGCAGTACAAGATGATGGTTTATAATATCAAATAGGCATGCTGAAAACAGATAAAATCGAAACATTCATATAGATTTTTTCACTGCCTGTCACATGGATACATAGGTTTTAGGTTTCTCAAAATACCATTGGCCATTTATAAAGCTAGTTAGACAGTCAGAGAAAATGATAATGACTTTCTTTTTTTGGTTGTATCTGATTTGACTACAAACTAATCTCAACCTAAGTCACTTAATCATATATTGCTTCTAAAGTTGTCAATTGAGGATCCTCTGAATCAGTTACACCTTTCTCAATGATTCAGCTATAAATGTTTGCACTTTTTATAAATCTATCATGATAATGTACTTAGTTTTCTTGTATACACTTAACATGTTGCAAAATTTCTATTATGCTTATGTATATTTATATCTACATATATATATATATATATATATATATATATATATAACTATGTTTATAAGCAAGTAAATACAAATATGTACCAAAAATTTGTCTTATTTCTTGATTACCATTAGATTGTAATCTCTTAGAGGACTAGATCTATGGTTTGTTTTATCAAGGTGTTCTTGATATCTAGCAGATGAAATTTCACATAGGTCCTTAACAAATGTTCGTTAAATTAAGCTGCTTTGGGATAAGAATTTCATGCAGAGATGAATATAAACAGAAAGAAGTAAAATATTTCAGCAAATATTCCCATATATCAAAATATTTGAATTAAGTACAATTTTTCAGATTCCTTCATTTTAAAAAGCCCACCCAGTAAAGCAGAATCTAGTCAAAAAATCTCCTTCTAGGGAAAAAATAGGTGGGAAAACAGAACCTCTCATCTCTTTTTAAAGAAAAAATATCAAGAATTTCACTGGAAAACAAATTTTGTATCATAGAATAATTCTAATGGGCTGTTAAGCAATAATCTTGTATTTACCTAACTGTCCTCAAACTCCAGCTTCCTTGATGAAGCTGTTGACAAGAATACAAAGCCACAGGAAAGGCAGAGATTTCTGAAAATGTCTCTTTTTGTTGTCTTATTTCCTCAGCAGGTGCAAAGAGATGCTGATTTTGTATCTGAGCATTTATTTAAACCATGGCTTATGGAAGCTAAAAGTAACTATTTAGGAATGATGCCGAACATCTAAATTTGGTCCTTTGTCAAACACCATGATAATTTCCTGATTAGTCAGCTCTACTAAATCCTGGATTCTTGAAGACAATGTCACTATACTTCAGGCTCTTTCAGTTTCTACCACACCAGAGAGACTGAGAGCACAGGTTTACTACTTTGTTGCCCAACTGTCAACTGATCACTTTCTTGGAAAATCTGGAGAAAAAGTCATTGGAAACTTTTACTAAAGGGTGATTTTATCTATTTGGGGTTTTGGTTTTGGCCATTCTAGAATATCATCTATTGAGGCATGGGTGTCATGATCAATTTTAGTGTGGAAAGCTTAACACAAATAAATTTTAAATATTTTGATATACTAAATTACTCAGAAAGTCATGGAACCTAATCTGTTATGCTATGTTCAGTTACTCCTAAGCACACAATAATCCAATTTGATCTGATTCTTGCAGGGAGATGTACCAAAGGAATTGAGAAGGATCCTTGCTGGGTGAAGATCTTTTTTGTTTCTATGACATATGAGTAAATTTTAAGTTACTTATGTGGAGACATATTATATTTTATATATTTGGATCCTTAATACTTCCTCACATATAATTGTGACTCAGTAAACAATTGTATTGAATACAAGTAGATGGAATTATATTCCTTTCCCCCTATTTACCGTGGATCATAATACAAAATTTGCTACCCTGTAGACCAAGGTTTCTTAACCCTTTTTATGTCATCGACCATGCCAGCAATTGATAAAACCTTTAGACTCCTCACAACAGTGTTTTTAAATGCATAACTCCACAGGATTACAAAGGAACCCAAAAGCTAGTGAAAAATAAAGATATGATTCCTTTCATAGAACCTCTGAAATCTGTATGTGGAATCCCTTGAGATAGATACATGGAAGCCACCAATGTTAAGCTCCTGATCTGGAACAATAAAGATGGCCTATGCAAACAGGAATTTTGAAAGTGATGGACATTAGTAAGGACATCAGCCACACAACATAGAGGCTAGAGAGCTAGCCTTGGGATCATGAAAATCACAATTCAAGTGCAACCTATCACTCATAAAGATTGGGTGACCCTGAGTAAGTCATTTAATTGTTCAGTGTATAAAGGCATAGAGTAGTCCAGAACCAGTACAAAAACAACTTTCATTTTTGAATAGAATTATGTTTCATTCTCATGATATAATATAAAACTAATCTGTTGAGTTTCATCTAAATTAAAACCCACAGAGGACTCATATGCATCAGAAATTTTATCACTTTTGATTTTAAAAAGGATCTTCATTAAAGTCCTTATCCAATAGGTCATCCTGAAAGTTAAATGTGTTCTTGTGTTCTTATAAAGGATATCACAAATATAAGAAATAGTTTGTCTCAATAAGCTAAAAAGACTTCAAGTTAAGGCATGGAAATGACCTATAAGCCATCTGTCAACATCATCATATCACCAGATAACAGAAAAGAAAAAAGGAATCAGCATTCATTAAGCACCTATTGTGTGCCAACTACTGTACTAAGTCAATGATGTTTAGAGAGATTCATCACCCAAGAGTAAACCAATTAAGTTTAGAGAGAGATTTATCATCAGAAGTGATGATTTTCCCCATTCCCCAGTCATGCCAATTAATGAAAAAGTCTAAGAAGATGTAGAGAAGATGTAGATGTATAAGCAACACCATTGGATCTAGTACCCACAGTGGTGAAATAATATATCTTTTGAGAATGCATTAATGATCCTTTTTAAATAGTGAGTATGTTATTCATGAACATAGGGGAAGGAGAAAGGAACAACATTAAAAGCATTTTTATAGTGCCCATCCCAAGATAGGCACTATTTTAAATGCTTTACAACATTATTTCATTTGATCTCAACAACTCTCTTAGGTAGACAGTGTTATTATCCACACTTTAAAACTGATGAAAAAGAGGCAAATAGAGGTTAAGTGACTTGCCAAGAGTCACACATCTAGGAAGTTTCTAAGGCCAGATATGAACTGAGGTCTTCCTGACGCCAGATCCACTGCTCTAGTCACTGTACCACCTAGGTGCCTTACAGCAGAAAGCATAATATAGTCTCAAATCTAAATATTGTCAAAATTGTTAGTGAAGTTGCTTCTGCCTTTTCAAAACTATCCCTTTTTCTACAGCCAAATGATGCAACTAATGCAAGAGTTACATTAAACCAAAACAACAGCTGTTAATTATCTCTTTAGAAAAAAAAAGTTGGTGTAACATATATTTGAAAACTATAATTGGCCTTAGCTTCTAATAAATGCTGAGATCCCATAATCATAGATTGAGGAATGACAGAGGCCACAAAGGTCGTCAAGTATTTCTATATTAAATACAGGGAAAATGATGAAAGCAGTTGTTGACACTCCTTAGGAAGGAACAATGAGTCATTTGCCATTCATTTTTACTGTGTACATCTCTAGACAGATCCCAAATGACAAAACTGATGGTATTGTCATTAAGACATAGTTTTTAAGAAGGAACATATGTCCCCCCCAAATCTCTAATAAAGATTAAGATTGTGATAGATTTATATTACCCTTCACCCGCAGATATGCTCATAGGACATACATGATCATTTCAAGAAGCAATAAAGCTTAGATAATCATAATAGATTATTGTTCATTTCACATTACAGTTCAATCTCTTCCTCTATATATTTTAAGGCAGACAACCTGGATTTATGAAGACAACTGTAAGTTTTAGTTTTATGTTCCAGATGCTTTACAGCCCCATTTTCATTTGCAAAATGGGTCTTAGCATTCTGCTGAAAGCCACCTAGATCAGGAACACTGAAGGAAGCCACAGGTTAAGAGGAGATAAAAGGAAGGAGAGAGAACCTAAGGCATTAACCCAAAAGTAAGCATGCAATATTGCAGTTTGAAAATAATCCTGGTGTGATAAATGAGATTTTCCCTTATATTTGGCTTGACTTATAGCTCAGGTATAGGAAGGGATGATATCGTTTGATTTCCCTTCTGGATGCTGCTCTTATAGTTGTTGGTGTTTATAAATTGACTCCCACCTCCAATTTTTAAAATATCAGTCTCACAGGACTATCATAAATAATGTGAGTTCCCTTAAACACTAACAAGGAATGGGAAATTCCCTTCAGAGGATATTTGTTACAAAAGAATGTTGAATTCACAATAATGATTCATTTGAAGCAATGTCATTTCCCCCCACATTCACTTTTAGATTTTACAAGTATTGCTACGAGCCCACAGGAATATCTCAAAATGGATTGGTTTCTCTATGCAATAGAAATTGTTATTTTTCAAAGACTTTCAATAGGAATATATTAGTCCAACTAAAATTGTGGCTATTTTGTGAGTTTGAGCTACAAGGGACCTGATAAACCCTTTAAAATGTGTTTTCCTTACAGATTACCTCAAAATGCCTACAGAGAGGCAGTAGAGTATACTGAAAAAAATACTGGATTTGGGATTCTGAAAACTGAATTCAAGTCCTGTCTTTGGCATGTATTGGCTATACTATGAGAAATAATGTTAACAGTTCTAAACCTCAGACAGACAAGTGGCACAAACATATATTTATATGTATCTACATGTATGTATACATGTATGTATGGGGGGGGGTTGCTGGTTGTCTATCTTTACTTATTTAAGTTTAGGCCTAGGATATTTCTGGTTTAGTGACAACGAAATAGAGGGAAAAACTTGAAAACCATTAGTCATTCTGGCTACAAAGATAGCCCTCTTTCTATATCCCATGATTAAACTAACAAGGATTTTCACTGGAGGCTATGTAGAGATGGAAATAGCGATACATAGACAAAGATAATATTATAGATATAGATCTAGTGTAACTATGAGCAAGTCACAACTTCTCAGTGCCCAAGTATCTTTCTAGGACTCCAGGTCACAATAAAGTCACTCATCGGGATCAGTGGAAGGAGTTCCCATACTGAAAGGTCCCAAACCAACAAAATCTCAGGTCTAAAGCTAAATAAGTAAAGTTAATACACATCAATAAACTGATAGATGATAGATAGATAGATAGATAGAGAGATTGATAGATGATAGATAGATGGATGGATAGATGCCATAGTCTTGACATAATGTGTTCTTATTCATTTTTTCCCTGATATAGATGCTTTCGCCAACCTTCCTACTACTGTAGATTTCATTGAGGATCCTTTGAATCTCTCAGAGTCTTGATGTAAGTTTATACAATGAAACAAGCCTGGGATGTCCTGGAAAACTTTACTAATTGTTAGTAAATTAATAGTAAACTAGATTCTTCCAGACTCTGTTTCATCCAAATGAATACAAGACATGTCATACTCATAAGAAGAGACCAAACACTATAAGCAGAAGATAAGTTTTTGTTGTTTTCGTTTTGAAGTTCCATTTCCCAGGCTCATGCTAAATTATAACCATCTGAAGGATCAATCTCCTTCAGATCTTGGAAACTCATACCTGTGCTGAGTCATGCAGAGTTTCGAGCCTTCTGGTTCTGAACCTATTAGTTAAAAGCAAGGTTGAGGTGAGATATTACCTTGGGGCTCATTCATGGAAGGATGGTTAGCCATTATTAAACCCCACCCTCCACCCCTCACTGTGAATGTGAATCACTCATCAAGGCTTGTAAAAGAGACTTCTGCTGGAGAGAAGAGGCATCTCAGGGAGAGAGGAGACCTCTGATGGAGGAGAACGCTAATACGAACCCTTGTGAGAACACAGGAACACTGGACTGAAATAAAGTACTAAAGAAGTGTATGGGATTTAGTGAGACTGGAATAGTTATCGGTATTTTGCTGTGCCCAGAGTGGAGTGATCCCTTCCCATGTAAGGCTGGGGGAGGATGAACGGGTCTAGAAATGGGGTGGTGCAGGCCACAGACAGAGTTTGGGCAAAGGAGTCCCTGGAGCCTGCTGTGCCTGGACTCAGGCAGAAGCAGGAAGAGCTTGGAATGGAGCAGTCCCTTCCCTCATGAGTAGGGATATGGAACCGGAGCATAAAGCTACCTGCGTGTGAACAGAGGCAGGAGCTGGAAGTAGTCAGCCCTTGAAAGAGAAGGAACCCCAGAGCTTGGAACTCAACCCCAAGTTGGGATGGAGGCTTTGCAGCAGGGCAGTGTGCTTCCCTGCTATGTCCTCATGGAATGAGTTGGGACCCAGGGGTGGAGTTGTTTATGGTGGGATGGGGGGAAGTGCCACAACCCCTGGGGACCCACCCTGTTGTCTTTGTCACCCAGCCACCCCTCAGGACTTGGTAGTGGGGCCTAGAGCACTGTTAGGGTTTGGATTTATACTCTTTGGCTCATTGGAGCATCTGTGCACCTGAAAGTGCTAAGTGGGAGCCTGCAACAGCAGCGTGGAGAAGACACATCCCCAAGAGGACTTTACTTGGACATTTTGTTTTAAATTGAGGGGATTGCTACCTACTGTGACTTAGGAATGGAGTCTGTTGCGTTCTCTGCTACCCTTGGGGATGTGCTGTGTTAGGGAAGACCCTGGCCTGGGATCCCCTGATTGTATAAACAAGTATTTTGGAACAGTCTATGTTATATTATATACTTTTGTGTCTGTTTAAAGCTACACGGCCACCTCGGTAATGTTGTTATGGATTTTGAAGTTATGTCGTGTATGCTTCAGTTTAGTTTTGAGCTTATACTGTGTGATTCAAAATATACGAACATAGTAACAGCAGCTACCCTGAAGTGGGCTATGTTGATTAGTGTTTAAAATATTCAATAAATCATTGAACAAAATTATCTTCTGAGGTAAAACTATCCTAGCATTTATATTCTTTCACCATGTGAATGGAAGAAACTTTGAGGAGCATCTTCATAGATGTGTCTTTTTCCCCCACGAAAACGTTGAAAACAAGCTACAACAACCTACTACACTACACCATCTACAACAAACCACACTACACCAACTACAACAAACCACACTACTCCAACTACAGCAAACCACACTACACCATCTACAACAAACCACACTACACCACTACAACAAACCACACTACACCAACTACAACAAACCACACTACTCCAACTACAGCAAACCACACTACACCATCTACAACAAACCACACTACACCACTACAACAAACCACACTACACCAACTACAACAAACCACACTACTCCAACTACAGCAAACCACACTACACCATCTACAACAAACCACACTACACCAACTACAACAAACCACACTACACCACTACAACAAACCACACTACACCACTACAACAAGTAGCACGATTTTGTATTGTCTACAACTCTTAGTTATGTGACAAGAAAAATGCAATATGCTGTAAAGTAAAAAATAGGGGAAGTAAAGGCTAAAATTACCCAAGTTTTCAGGAATAGGAAAACTCAAAAAGCTTGAAAATAAACAGATAAATCCATGTGGAGAACACTAACAACAGAAGGAAATAAGGCTTTCAGATCATGGAACTACAACAAAATTTTCCTGCATGGTCCAAAAGATAAGAATTAGAAGAGGGGAATGTGTGAATTTTGTGGCAAAAATTAAAGGCAGAACAGAAAAAAAATGGAATCTTTAATTGTCTCACTAAATGTGTCTCATTAAAGACACAAAAGAGGACATAAGCTTGGAAATTCAAAAATCACAGAAGTAAAGGACAATCTAGAAGACAAAAAATAATGACATTAAAAGAAAATATGCTTACTATGCAAGGAAAACATACTCATCTCAAAGAAAGGATGAGTAAAGATTACCTAAAGATTCTAGGTCTCCCAGAGAAACACAGAAGAGAAAAAAAAAGTAAAATCAAAATGAAGGGAACAGTAGAAGATAACTATCTAGTACACTGTATATAGAAAACGAAATACTAATTGAAAGAAATCACAGATCATCTCCAAAATATTTTGTAAATTCCAAGGCACATAGTGATTAACTTCAACAATTCAACACAGAAACAGCAAGTTCTATAAGAGCTCCAGAGAAAGACATTTGAATATAAAATTTATTCCTGTGCCCAGTGCTTGAAACACTATACTTGAAATATTTGTGATGCATAGGCTTAAGATTTCTGAGGATATCTAACCTAAATTAATTTACTTATTCAGTGCCATACCAAACTATCAGAAAATCATTTTATAGAGCTAGAAATTTCTTATAACTTTCTTTAGGAGAAATTCATTAATAGTTGGCCGTAGTCTGCTGTATGTATACCTACAGATATACTAGTGCTTATAGGTAGTAAGAATGATATGATTCTAGCATTTAATTTTTCTCTCTCCCTCATCATTCTGCCACTGTTGTTGCAAAATCAATGAAGGTCTATATATGGCTCTCTCTATATATAGATATATAGATATAGATATATAGATATAAGTATATCTATATCTACATATATGACTGAGGTCCATTTTGTGACTTTGTCTCTTTGCTATCCCCCATATCAGCAAAATTCTGATGATAACCTTCTCCATATTTATCTTGATAAGTCCTTAAACAGCATATATATATATATGTATATATATATATACATATATATATATACATATAATCTGTCACTGGGCTATAATTCAAGTCATTTTTGGTTGTTAGAACCTCTCTGAGGTTCTGTCAAGTTGGAAAACCTATAAGAAAGCAGGGTCATGTTAATATCACAATAAAATGTCAAAGTAGAACTTTGGAAGACTACGAATTATTAAAGAAGATGACTGTGTTCCCTTAAACTTTTAAAAATTGCAAAAAACTAAACAATTTTCTACAGTTCATGATCCCCTAATCATAAACTATGAAAAAAGAGATTGTATCTAACCTTTTCTAAATGGCATATACATCTTTATCAGTATGCATGCCAACACTTGCAAATCTGACAGTAATATCTAAGGGATGGGGGCAGGACTGTCTTTCCAAAATCCATTTGCTTCTTGGCATTCTAACATGAAGAGATTTTTTCACCTGTGTTTTAATATGCCACATAGATTTGACTTTTGCTGTCAGAAGAATGAAGAATTCTCTAATTATCCTGTGATTTGGACAACTGTGGCTAAAAATTATGACATTTGGTAAAAATTTTTGGATGATTTATGTCATGTATGCTTGTTCTAGCAGCATTGTATGAATTAAGTAATGGAAGACACACATGTGGTCTTTCAGAGGTAACTAAGTATTCTTGATATACTTTAATTTGTGTAAGCTTTTAAATTCTGTTCAATTTAGGCTTTTTAAAAAGCAAATATTACAGAGCAATATTACAGAGATAAAGGAATACAATTTAAGTAGGTAAATGTGGTCTTTAAAAAATAGATAACGTTTTGTCAAGACATAGTGTTCTTATAAGGAGTTATGAGCACTTAAAGAATTTAAAGATAGTTAATTTGCTACCATGTTTGAGTTTTCTCTATTATCACTCAGTTGACTTTTTTCAGCTAAATCCCTTTTTGGTCAGGAGAGAGGTAAAGGGAAGGATCAACCTAATCAATTGCTTCTCAATTAGCTCAGCTAAATAATCACTCTGTTTTGGTCACTGTGTCACCAAATGTAAAAAATTCACTATTTTCACATTAATGTTGTTGATTCAGTTTTTAGATGTGAGAAACAGAAAAATAATAGAGACAATTTCCAAAACAATTCAAACTGCAAACACATTCCCCCTTTTATTTTACAAACATTTTAAAGAAATGTTAATTTGACCTTTCTTTTATCTAGATACACACACATATGCATGCACACACACACACACACACACACACATACTTGGTTTTAAGTTTGCACTTTTGTTCATGCTTTATCTTTATTAACCATAAACTGGTAAGTTCCTATAATAAAATAAATCATGTTTTGTAGCTTTTTTCTAAACAGTTGATCATGCACTATAAAAAAAAATATTCATTTGATCAAATACAAAAAATAAAATAAAAAGATCATTTCCATGTACACAGCACAACATAAAGAGATGATTCAATACACAATCGTGAATTTCCATTTCAGTCAGTTCCTTTTTTTCTGAACAGCTTTGTAGTAAAATCTACACATGGTTTTCAGAGCTACCCTGCCTTTTTGTGCATCTTTCTACATTTTATTTTGTTCTCTGCTGTGAAATTTTCATTTTTTTTCTCTCTCCCTCCCCATCCTCCCTTAGAGAAGTCTGCAATTAAATATACACACATACACATATATACATATATGTCAAACCATACTATATATACTTCTATTTATCAGTTCTTTCTCTGGAGATAGATAGCATTGTCCTTCATAAGTCCTTTATAGTTGGTTTGAGTATTTCTGATATTCAAGATAAATTAGTCATTCAAAATTGTTCTTAGAACAAAATTTCTGTTGCTCTAAAGAATGTTCACTTGATACTGCTCATTTCACTTCTCATTATTTCATGGAAGTCTTTCCATGTTTTTTTTCTAAACTCAAACGGCTCATCATTTCTTATAGCACACTAGTCTTTCATCACAATTGTATACCACAACTTGTTTAGCCATTCTCCAATTGGGAATGACTTATAGTCATACAAATTAGAAAAATGATTTATATATTTGAGAGATGAGGCCTTTATGTAAGAAGCTTAATATTTTTCCCTAAATTTTCTGCCTTCCTTTGAATCTCAGGTACCTGCTATTATTTGTAGAAAAACTTTTTTTAAAATTTAATATAATCTAAATTATCCATTTTATACCTCCCAATGCTTTCTACCTTTTGTTTTTTCAGAAACTGTTCTCCTAGCCATAAGTCCAATACTAATAAGTTCGATGTTGTCTTAAGTTTTGGTGATATATCCCTTTATTTCTCTATTTATATCCATTTTGATCTTGCCTTGGTAAACTGTTTAAAATATTATTCTATGCCCAGTTTCTACAGATTGCTTTCTAGGTTTGCCAAATGTTTTTAAAAAATAATGAATTTTTATTTTAAAAACTCAAATATTTACATTTGTCAAACACAAGGTCACCATAATAATATACTACTATATATTGCATATCTACTGTATTCCATTGGTCTAGCTTTCTATTTCTTAGCCAGTATCAGATAGTTTTGATAATGACTGCCTTATAATACAGTTTAAGATCTAGTCCTGCTAAACCCTTCTGTTGCATTTTTATTATTTTTAAGGTTCTTGATGTTTTATTCTTCCAAATTGATTTTATTATTATTTTTTCTAATAGTATTTTTGGGCAACTTAGTTGGGATAGTATTGAATAAATAGATTAGTTAAGTAAAATTACTGTTTTGTGTTACATTGGCTTTGCCTACCCATAAACAAGTGCTATTTCTCCAATTATTTAAATCTGAGTTTATTTATATAAAGAATATTTTGTAATTATGTTCACATTGCTACTAGATCTAATTTAGTGGGGAGACAAATATCTCAGGTATTTTATACTATGCAGAATTATTTTAAGTGGAGTATCTATTACTATTTCTTCTTGAAGGATTTTGAGGATGAAATATAAACATGCTGATGATTTTCTGGTTTTATTTTATATCATACTAGTTTGCTAAAATTATTCATTTTCAACCAACTTTTCAGTTGAATTTGTAAGTTTTTTTCAAATGTATTGCGTATTGTCTGCAAAGATTTAGTTGACTACCTCATTTCCATTGTGATTTCTTCAATTTATTTTTCTTCTCTTATTTCTACTGCTAGCATTTCTAAAATAATATTGAATAAAATTCATGACATGTAGCAGAGTTTTCCTGTTTATCTCTTTTAATTAAATCTATTTTAACTTGAACTTTTCCGGAGTTCATGATTATAGCCCTGCTTTTTTTTTTTTAACTTGAGCTGAAGCATAATAAATTCTACTCTAGCCCTTTATTTTAACTCTTTGTATAGCTCTCATTTTGGTTGTATTTTTTGTAAACAACATATTGTCAGATTCTGATTTTTAATCCATTCTAATATCCATTTCCATTTTATGGGTGAATTTATCCCATTCACATTCAAAGTTATAACTGCTACCTGTGTATTTCCATCCATCCTATTTTCCCTCACTAGGTATCCTTCTTTTTCTATTTACCCTACCCAACCTCATGTGTCTAACTTATTTCTAAGAGCTTCTTTGCCCTCCCACTCCTTAATCCTCCCTTGTCTTCTCCCCCCCCCCTTCATAATTCCTTCCATTATTCCCTGGCCCCTCATCCTCTTATTTCTTTATAAAGTTAGGAAATTTCATACGCCCTAGACATGTTCCCTCTGTAACTCAGTACCAAATAGAATAATTTCCTAATGCTACCAGCCCTCAACTCCACTTGCTTCCTCTGTAACAGTTCTTCCTTTCATGCTTCATGTGTATGAGATAATTTTTTCATACCTCTCCCTACTCAGTTTTATTTTTTAGAATCAAAGAATCATATTTAGCTCAGGTCAAACTTTTCTTTTAAATTACCCAATTAATGAGGACAGTCTTAAGAGAATTGATAAAATTTGACATATAAGAAGTAAACAGTTTGACTTGATTGAGTCTCTTATAATTGGTCTTTAATGTTCACCTTCTGTCTCTCCTGAATTTTATATGTCAAATTTTGCATTGAATTCTGGTCTCCTTGTCACAAAAACCTGAAAGTCTTTCAGTTCAATAAATATCTTTTTTTTTTCCTTTCAGGATTATACTCAGCTTTACTGGGTAAGTTACTTTTGGTCACAATTTCTTCTCTTTTGCTTTTTGAAATATAATGTTCTAAGTCCTTCAGTCTTTTAATGTAAAGGTGTAAAGGTGCTAGTCATGTCGTACTCTGATTCTACCTCCACAGTATTTAAATTGTGTGTGTGTGTGTGTGTGTGTGTGTGTGTGTGTGTTGCTTGGAATGTTTTCTCCTTAATTTGGGATCTTTGAAAGGTTATGATATTCCTATAAGTTTTCATCCTGGCATATCTTTCAGGTAGTGATTTTTTTTCTATTTCTGCTTTGCCCTCTCCTTCTAGAACTTTAGGGCACTTTTCTTTAATATGTTTTTGCAATATTGTATCAAGACTTTTTTTATATCTTTCAGTTAGTCCAACACAATTCTTATATTTTCCCTCCTCAATCTTTACTAGAGATCATTTTTTTTCTAATGAGGTGTTTTCCACTCTCTTCTATTTTTCTTCATTTTTAAAATTTTGTTTAAATATTTTTGGTGTCATAACATCACTAGCTTCCCTTTGCCTAATTTTAGTTTGCAAGGAGTTGCCTTCCTCCTTAATTATTTTTGTATTTCTTTGTCCATTTAGTTGACTGTCTTTTCATAATTTTCTCAGTTTTCTTGAATTGTTATTTGTTCTTCCTGATTATACTTCTGTCTCTCTTATTTGATTTTTGATATCCTTTTTGTAGGTTCTTCCAAGGACTCATTTCAAGCTTGTATAGGAGCATCTTTTTTTTTTTTTTTTTTTGGTTTCACTTTCTTCCTCAGAATATGAACCCAGATATTCTCTATCCCCATAGTAGATGCCTGTGGTTGGGTTCTTTCTCCTTTGTTTTCTCATTTTATTTTTATTTTAGCAGCTTATTAATGAAATCAGACTCTTGTCTCAAGGTGTCCTTCTTACCATTTTTTTCTGGCCCAAAGGGTTCAACCTTGGGCATTCCTCTCCACCCTTAAGCCATAGCAAGGGCCCCAGGCATGCTATTCTATAAACACTCTTGCTCCTTGCTCTGAGCTAGAATGGAAATGAAGGACTATTCAAATGTGCTAGGTCCCATAGAAGCCCCACACCTCTACTACCACACTAACCAGGTGTGTGCTCCCTCTCCCTTGCCCATAGCCACAGTCAAGGACCATGAGTATCAGTACAGTTGGACCTGGCTTCAGAGACAACAAAGGGTACTTCAGTTTTCCCCTACTCAGCTGTCTGACCCCAATACTGTCTGTAAGGAGAAAGCCTCTGCTGCTAAGGCAGTAGTCCTACCCAGCTATCCCCAGGATTTTTTTGTTGATTTATAAGAGTTGGCCTGGAGGTATTTGCTCTTCGCTCTAGCCAAACCACTGCCCCTGGATATGGGGTCTTTCCAAGGTACCCTCAAGCTGTCTTAGAAGTCAGCTGCATTGCCCTGACTTTTATTTATTTCTGCTGTATTGTGTTCCCTTTAGGCAATGTTTTATCTTATTTTTTGAGGAAATTTAAAGAGTCTGGTATTTTCTGACCTACTCTACTATTTTCCCAGAATCCTTTATGATCATATACTGTTTACAGAATCTCTCTTGGAATGTGATAACAAATTAAAGTAAGTCTCAAAAGGCTCATCCATCCATAAACTTACATAAGGCTAAAAAAAATAAAAATATTATTCAAGCAGTATATATGAAATGCTCACATTCATGATATTGGTATTGATAAGATTATTACAAATTAATATACTCCTTAAGATTTGGTCTTTGTACCAGTTAGAGTAACTAAATAATATCAAATTTTAAAAATCATTGCTGTAACTATTAGAAATTGCTTTAATATAAAAACAGCTTTGAAAACACAAAACAAAATCATACTATGTTTTCAAATCATATTTTATCAGCGAAAAAATGAGAAATAACTACTCTCCCTCATACAAAGAATCACAAACAATTCTCTGATTAATACTGAAATAACATTTGCTAAATAATGATCTCCATGTGATCTTCCATGGAGCAGGAGAGTAAACTATATTTCTTTACATTTACTTTAATATTCAGAAAAGTTAAAAATCAAGTCCAAAAACATAAGTGGTGATTTAAATTCATCTCATTCAAAACACTGGAGAAGAGGAAACTTATTTTACACATTTAAAAACATAGTATTTCAGTCTTGACATTTTTGCTGAGTTGGCAATTTCATAAATGTGTCATTTATTTTGTAAGAATAAATCTCACATCTGTTTTGAATTTGTGGTTTTTCAAAATCTTTTGTTTCTTTTTTCTCATCCTAACTGTATACAAAAAATGTGGATCACTGAAAAATTACCTCCCTGTTTCACATTTTCTATTGCTTGAAGTCTCTAAATACGCCCTTATATGCAAATGGTTAATTTATAGTTTTTGTCATGCATTTATTTTTTGTTTGCCTTAAAAAAAAACTGTATATGATCAGTGATTATGCTTAATTATAAGAATACACTTTTGTGGTATTCAGGGTTTAACACACTCCACTAAAAAGCAAAGAAAATATGAGGCCCACGCAAGGCACTCAAAATGACTTTACAATAAAAGGGGAAGGTATGATCCCATTTAAACTTTCTATTCTCTCTCTCTCTCTCTCTCTCTCTCTCTCTCTCTCTCTCTCTCTCTCTCACATGCACACACACACACACACACATGTACAGCCCAACATATTTGGTTCTTCTATGTAGTACAAGGTAAAAATCCATTTAAGGTATTTGGATTGCTTCTGAACAGGTAGATTGTTTTCACATATTGGCAAGGATAAAAGTCAAAGGGGCCTTAAATGCAGACCTTCTGCTTTGAGGCTTATTCCTCACAGTGTTTCCTCTCATTTTCCCTGTCACATGTAAACTTCCATCAAAATTTAAGAAAACTCATTAAATACAGCAAGGACCAAACTGCCTTTTTCTTACCCTTGTCACTTGGGAGTAACTGCTATAGAAGCCTTGAGTGTAAGCAAGGCAAAGTAAATGTTTCCCTTCTCTTTCTGTAATCCCACTTCTATTCTGCCCCTAACAAAACCATTTTCTATTGCCTGGCTTTCACATGTCATAAAGTACTAGCCTGCAGCCAGTTTCACAGCAACTGTTCCAGCCACTTTGTGTGCTTGTCAGATGGAGAGCTGCCACAGCTTGATTTATGAAGCCTGGCTTCTAAAAACCATTAGATGATAGAACTTCTCCCTTCATGTCAAACTTCACAGTTCCTTTATGAATGTAGGGAAAAAAACCAGTATCATAGATTTCTGGTCCTTAAATAAACAGAAAGGACACATAGCATCACTGACAGATGAAAGGGTTATTAAGAACATCAGAAAATTGGAGATTTGCCCCTGGCCCTGGCCCCTGGTTGGCTTGGGAGGCTCCAGCCAGCCTTTTGTTCTGTTGTATCTCAGTTCTTTGAACCCATTACAGGAGATGAACTCTCTGCTCCCTCACTCAACTGCTGCTTTTCTGCAGCTAATTAATCATCGAGAATGCACTATATAAATATGCATATTATTAATGAATACAGGGAATTTAATTAAAGTCAACACCCTTTTATGCCTTCCTCATCACTTTCATATCTCACTCATATTGGCAAGCAAAAGATTTGTCTGTGTTCAAATAAAACGTATTTATGCAAGAAGCAGGAACAGGTCACTAGGGTAAGGGCAATGTTCTCTTCACCTTTTAAATGATCAGCTTCTACTTATCTTAGTAAATTAAAACTTGGAATATAATTCCATGTTGGGTGATCAGTTCCTGTTCACAAAGGCTGTTACAAGATATACTCAGCATGATAAGATTCAGCTATTTGATTCTAAACTGTTCACACGTGCAGGGATGGACATAAGCAAAACCAGAAGTGTACTAGCAACTTGCTTTTGCTTTCTTTTTGTTTTTTTGTATTGTTGTCATGTATCACTCTTCCTATTCCTGAGAACCACACTGTCTGTGAGATATTCCTGGCAAAGATTTTGGAATGGTTTGCCATTGTCTTTTCCAACGGATTAAGGCAAACAGAGATTAAGTGACTCGCCCAGAGCCACACAGCTAGTAAGTGTCTGAGGCCAAATTTGACTTAGGTCTTCTTGACTCCAGGTTCACTGCTTTATCCACTGAGTCATTTAGCTGCCCTCCATTGTACAGGTTGTTCTAGAGTTACTTATATTCTAATTTCATTATTTTAATCTTTTGGTCTAGCATTATTTTCTATCATGATTATGCACCCCTTAATTGCCAAGGGACACTAGCATTAAAAATCACAAAGGTGGAGCTTTAAGGAACCTCTAAGATATTCTGGTCTAACCAGTTCATTTTACAGAGAAGGAAAATAAGGCCCTAGAATACTAAATGACTTACCCAAGGCCACTAAGTCACTAGCCATTATGCGTGTATTCGTCCTTCATTGCCAAAGAAGACCATGCCATCAGAGAAATGATGACATGATGTGCACTTGACTTTGTTTTGAGTGAGGGAGGGCTGTGAAGGTCACCAGTCTCACTTCTCCTCCAGAGCCATCTGAATTCAGTGACCAGATATTTATCAGGATGACTGAAGATGACCCAAGATGAAGCAATTGAGGTTAAGTGACTTGCCCAAGGTCACACAGCTAGTGAGGATCAAGTGTCTGAGGTGAGATTTGAAGATATTTCCACTTCACAAAATCCATTCCACAAATGATACTTTAGTTTAAACTACAATTTCCCTGAATGAGTACTACTACGGGAATTTTTTAAATCAATTTATAAGCACTGTTCTAGATCCTGGAGGAGATACAGAGTTGTTAGAACTCAAACTATTCCCTCGTAGAACTTGCATTCTCATAGGAGCACTGGAGTAAAATACAGATATCTACAATAAACTAAATTACATGATAAATGGATTAGAGACACAGGGTGGGGAATTGTGTGTGTGTACGTGTATGTGTGCCTGTGTGTGTATGTGTATGTGTGCCTGTGTGTGTATGTGTGTGTGTTCAAGCCCCTTCTTTTATTTCAGTTTGAGTCTTTGCTGAGTGCCTTTTTTTCCTAATTAAATTTATTTATTTTCAATTTTCAACATTCACTTTCATGAAATTTTGAATTTCAATTTTTTTCCCTATCTTCCCCCTTCTCCCGTCCCAGGAGAGCATGTATTCTGATTACCCTTTCCTAAAATTTACCCTCCTATCACTGCCCCTATCCCTTCCCTTCTATTTTCCTGTAAAATAAGACAGATTTCTATACCCCATTGCCTATTTTATTTTTAAAGCTTTGAGTTCCACATTCTCTCCCTTCCACCTCCCCAACCACCATCATTGTAAGCAATTCAATATAGGTTATACCTGAGTAGTCATGCAAAACACTTCCACAACAGCCATCTTGTGAAAGACTAACTGTATTTCCCTCTAACCTGTACCACCCTCCATTTATTCTATTCTCTCCTTTGACCTGTCCCTCTCCAAAAATATTTGCTTCTGTTTACCTCATCCCCCATTCTTACATCTCTTCTATGGTCCCACCACTATTATTCCCTTGCACCCCCCCCCATTTCCCCTGCCCTCACTTTCCTGTAGAGCAAAATAAACTGCTATATCCTTTCTCCCAGTGCATTCCTCTCAAGACTTAATTTTACTTTCTTAGATGCCATCCCTTCCTATTCAATTCACCCTGTGTACTCTCTCTCTCTCTTTCTCTCTCTCCCTCCTTCACATATAGATATACACACATAACATATGCACACAAAATACACACATGTGCATGTACATGTATACATGTGCCTATATGTATATCTTTACATATGCATGAATATACATGCATATATAAATATACATGAATACTCATACATAAATACATATAAATTCACACACTTATATGGGATATACTCACACATTGCTATGTCACCTTGTCCAAGAGTAGGTAAGCTCCATGAAATTAGGGATTTCTGTATTCTTTCTCCCTGAATCCACAGCTTCTAGAATAGTGTCTAGCACATAGTAATAAATGCCTGTTCATTGATTGAAGATTATTAGAAATTGAGTAGATCAATTTAGGCTTCATAGGGAGTTGGAGATTGACTTGAATTTTAGCAGAATAGAATTAGACAATCAGAGGAATGCATTCCATTTTAGTTATCAGTAATGGTATAAGAAAAAACGTGTTGCTAGGAGAGATGGAGCATATTCAAAAAGTCATAGAGTAGTTCTGTTAGAATGTGATATAGAGGGAGATAATATCATTAGTCTTAGAAAATTTGAGAAAGTCTTAGAATAGGTGACACCAGGTTGTGGAGATCCTTGAACACTAAATAGAGGAGTATGACTTCACTTGTTAAACAACTATAAATAACTAAAAATAATATGATTCTTGAGTGGAGGACTGCTAATCAAATCTATGTATGCTGTACACACATATATATCTATGTAGACATATAGATATATATGTATGTGTGTACATATAGTTATCCACAACTCTCTATCAAATCTTCATTCTCTCCTCTTTTTGCTGGCTCCATTTCTATTACCTACAACTTTAACCTGGTCTCTCCATTGAAAAACAAACACCTCATTTGACCTGCCCACCCCTTTCAAGTTATTTTCCTATATCTCTCTTCTCTCAACTAGATTACTGAGAAAGCTAGCTATATAATCCTCACTTCCTCTTTTCTCAATAACTTCTCAACACCTTGCAATCTGACCTCATCACTCAGGTGAATCTTCCCACTCTCTTATTTGCTTCATTTAACACCTCTTTCTCAGATCATAATTTAATTTAAATTTGGAAATCGCTTTTGAAAAAAAGCCTTCAAGCCTGTATTTTATTTTGCCAAATTAAATTCTTTTAAAAGGTATAATAAACCAAAAAATTAGCAAATTTTCTTTTCTTTTCCTAAGTCAGCCCTGATGTAATGATAATGAATATTATGACTAGGATGAGGACGATGATGTGACTGCTAACAGTTACATAGCATTTACTATGTCCCAGGCTTTTTATTACATTTTAAATGTTTTTACAAATGTTATCTCATTTGATTCTCACAACAATGCTGGGAAGTAGGTGCTATTATTATCCCCATTTTACATTTGAGAAAACTAAGGCAAATGGAGGTTAAGTTACTTGTCCAATGTCACACAGCTAGTGCTATTTTGAGACTTGATTTTTAGCTGAGGTCTTCCTGACTCAAAACTAGGCATTCAATTTCCTGGACTAGCTAGCTGCCCATAAAGATATATTTTGCCATAGAAAATTTCTTTTGAAACCAACTTTTGAAGACAGGTATCTATCCAGTCCACCACCTAGTTACCTAGATCAGGCTTTCAAAAGAACTTCCTTATCATTTGAAAGATGTTTTAACTAAAGGCTAAATAACCACTTATTGGACAGTTATAGAGAGGATTTCTATAGAAACAATGGCTACACTGAATGCCTTCCTTCCAAATCAGAAGTATTTTTAATTATGTGACTAATGAATATGATCTGATTCTAAAATGAAATTATTTTTATAAATTCAGAATATTTTCATAACATTAAATATGTAATTTAGTTTGTGATCATACATAAGCAAATACACTCATTTATAGATGTTCCCCTCAAACACGATTCTTCAGTTTGTTGAAAATGTATTGTATTTTAATTTAAAATTTTCTCGTTTCTTATAGTTATGATATGTCTGCTTTCTTTTAGCCTTGGTACAAATTATATCTTTTTTTTAAATGTAATTGAAGCTTGAAAGAATCAAAGTCCTAAATTATTTTTATTTAATAGCTATGACCTATGCAACTCCTAATAATAACAATAAGTAATATTTTATTCTCTTAATTTTGGATTTTTTCTTTGTGCATTGGTGCTGCTGATCTTTATGTGATTTGTTACTCATAGTTTCAAAGACTATATTAGGATGGAAGTCATGCATATTATGAAGAATTACTGATTAGCCAACACTGCACGAAATTATCTTTTTTTATTGATTATTGGTCTATGTAAAGTAAGGGTTTTTTTTGCCACATACCTGTAGAGATGATAAATATTCAATTCAACCTGAAGAAAACAATTTTCAAGGTTTCTTTCCCATTCTCCTTACCTATTGTCATATAAAATAAGTCCTAACAATAAATCAGTCATGCTGATGTGATGACTGTATTTCCTATAAATATCTCTATATTTTGTCAATAAGGCTTACCAGCTATTTTTTTCTTGCAACTTGACATTTTCTCTCTATATACTGTTTTAAGTATAGGAGGCTGAGTGTCTCTCATATGGTTCAATGGATGTCAGTCTGCACTAACAGCATTTGACAAGATATCCAGTTAGCTTGGATCAAGAATAGGTACTAGGAAGAAGAAAGCTGCATTGCACTGTGCTACAAAATACGCGTTGATGGAATAGTATATAGCACAGAATAGTAGATTTCATTTCAGATTTTGCAAATCAGGCCTAATATTTCAACGGAAGCTTTTGTAGAAAATGAATTATCCAGACATCAGGAATCAGGGGTTGCAAATAAGGAACAGAGGCTTTATTTAGACAGAGAAATGTCTCCTCTAGGCATCTTTGGTGAATTTTAAGACTTCTCTTGATTTTTGTTTTTTGTAGCTTCTTGCTCCTCCTGAAAAATAATACTATCCACCAAGAGATCTGAATATCTAGGATGCCCAAAGGCAAGATGCCACTTACAAAGGAGTCATTCTTCCCAAATTGAACAAAGAAATAGAAAGATGGTAGACTCATTACTGAAGATAGTGGGGCAATTTATGAAACCAAGAGTAGGTGAATTCTTTTTGCATGGATTTAAATGGCAAGTCTACAGAAGACTAGAAATGGAAACCCATTAGCAAAGAAAAAAGCTGTGACTCAATTTTCATACAAAAGACAATCCTACTACTGCCCATTTGTTTTCATGTTCTTACATCCCTGTTTATAAGGACTATATCTGGTCACTGGAATCAGGTGGCTCAGGAGGAGAAGGGAGGCTGGTGACCTGCACAGCCCTTCTTCACTCAAAACAAAGTCAAGTGCAAGTCATGTCATCATTTCTCTGATGGCATGGTCTTCTTAGGCAATGACGGATGGACACAACAATAAGACGGGCTATAAGAATCAAACAAACATTAAAACAATGGTCAGAGGACTTACAGGCAAGATTCATGGAATGAAGACTTCCCACCAAAGAAATCCTGGGTTGTCACCATTGAGAGTTTCATTGGCATGGAAATTAAAGGTTACCATTGTGTGACCATCAAAATGAGTAAAATAAAAATTAGAAAAAAAATTGAAATAAGGTAGCCTGAAGCATTTAAATTATGAATAATGAAGGGTAATACCAAAGAATGGAAGACAAACAAGTTCTGCTGGATTGTCTATACCGGCAAAAAAAATAGGCAAGATTTTCGTACCATCACAACTGTTGAGTTGGTGTTTATGCTACTGCTATTTGAAATGCACAGTATTACAATGCATTGCCTTATTGTTCAGGCTCTTGTGAAGGGCTCCTGAAGATCATATTCATGGACTTTGAATTCTACAAGGTACTGTCATATTCTGATTTCTCTTCGAATTATCATCCAAGGAACAGCTATGAATAGGGGTGTGGGTAGGAGGCATTGTTTGATTACAGAAGCTTGCAAAATTATCTACAAAGCCACAAAAGGGTCATGATCTGTACCAGTAGAGGTGAATATCCCTACCAATGAAATCACAGAAGATTTTAATGAATAAAATTTCACATGAAAAGTTAATTAGATTTCCTCAAACTTTCTTCAAATTCTACTGGATTGCTACTCTGATAATTTTTAAGGGTGGGAGATATCCAAAATAAAAGCAACATTACTGTCTACATTTTGGGTTTTATTTTTGGATAAGACAATTTCAGCTTATCTGAGTTTCAGACTGAAATAGATATTTGTTAGAAAGATAATAAATTTAACATTGCAGAATGTCAATATCAATATTTACCTAAAAAAATATGATACAACATGACTTCAAAGATTACAGAAAAACTAAACTCCTAAGGATTAAAAGTTTTTGTAACAGACACTTTCCAGACTTCTTGGCATTCATATTTGAAGTGTACACATGTGTGTATATATGTATACACATACATACATATACATATATGTATCTGTATAGGTTTAATCATATTTAAATTTATTGAAGATCTTATGCTGTCTTTCCAAAAGAGGAGATATATTTTAATTTCTTCTTAATTCTTCAGAAAAAATACTGACCTTTTATTACATTGGAATACATTTTGGTGATGATATTTCATGTTCTAAGAAAGGTGAGATATTTTTGAGAAGGTACTCTGAAAAAAAAATTTGGCTTACCAATTATTTGAGAAGCAGTAAGGGACAGTAGAAAGAGTGATAGCATTGGTATAAGCAGACTGATATTCGTATTTTGTCTCTTTAGTTGTTATTCAGTCATGTTCAAAGCTCTGCGACTGCATTTGGGAGTTTCTTGGCAAAGACACTGAAGTGGATTGTCATTTCCTATTGCTATTTTCCTTCTGCAGCTCATTTTACAGATGAAGAAACAGGGACCAATAGGGTTAAGTCATTTGCCTGGGGTTATAGCTACAGTGTCTGAAACTGGATTTGAACTCAGGTCCTCCTGATTAAAAGGCAGGCACCTGATCCACTGAACCACCTATGTGTCTTTGGTCTCTTTTACTTAGCTTTGGGCAATTCACTTAATACCTCTGGGCCTTAGTTTCCTCATATGTAAACTGAAAGTGTTGAACATCTAAGATCTCTTCTAGCTCTAAATCTTTGATCCTGTATTCAACCAACTTCCATAAGCTGAATTCCAAAGTCATTAATCATAAATAACTTATTCATTCATGTATTGACTTAAATATCTATTTTTAAAGACAAATGGCAAGAATAGATGCTTTGGTATTTGTTTGTATTTACTAAATCTCCTTCTTTGAAGTCTATGATATCTCATTATAGTTCCTCTTCAACATCCACCAACTTACTAGGCTTCTTTATTACCCATGACCTCAGTGCCTGCTCATCCACTTCTCTGTATCAGTACCTACTATCATCATCCTAAACTTTAACATTTATGTTGATTACCCTTCTAAATTTGTGACCCCATAGTTCATCAATCCCTTCAAATCTATTGACTTACTGTCTAATTTAGTCATATCCTGATGTGATGACATGACTCATCATCACTTGAGAAACCACAATCCCAGATCTTTGCTGTTTGATAAAAATTTCCTATATTTTTAACTCTTGTATCCATACTTCATTTAGGACTTGCATTTCTTCCTTATATTTCTATTCTTCCAATCTTTGACACTATTATAGTTTTACTTCTTCCTCCTCATAGACAAGCCAACAATCAACAGTTTCAAAAAAGTGTACTTCCATTATTTATTTCTTGAAATTTCATTTAATACCCAATATTGAATTTTTACACCCACTCTTCAATTTATATGCTCTTATTGGACTATGTTGATAGAAATTGATGGAAAATGTCATAAAACCCTGAAGGATTCAGATGTAAGCCAATAAAAATGCATGGTATTTAAACTCAAGTGGGCCATCATAATTCAATAGTAATCATTTTATTCAAGTTAGCTTAATTCCTTATCACACTAAAACAATCTTTTATTATATGCCTACTGTGTCAGACACTGTACTAGGCCTTGGATATACAAAGGTCACTGTTTTTTTTGTTTTGTTTTATTTTGCTTTTTTGGCTTTTTCAAAGAAATTTTCTTCTGTATGACTATGACTTCCCACTGACTTCCCACACATTGAACCTCAAATCATAACAAAAGTAGGCAAGCAAAACAAACAGCATACTGAAAACATTTAACAACCCATTCCTCACTTTTTGCAAAGAAGAGAACAGATTTCACTCTTTTGTGATCCTGTTATTGTATGACTATCTGCCTTCTATATGAAAGATTGTTGCATTGAAGGATACACCAGTGTTTTCCACATTCATTACTAATTTGTTTAAAATATCATAATATTCCATAATACTTCTATAAAACAATCTGTTCAGCTGTTCTCCAGGTGAATAGATACACATCCTATTTCCATTTTTTGTATCATAAATCTGCTTATGTGTGTGTATGCATACATACATGTACATAAATATTTGCATATATAAACATTCCCTCTGTCTTTTATTTCCTTGGATTTTATCTAACAACGGTATCATTGGGTCAAAGAAAATACAAATTTAGTGATGTCCCCCATATTCATCCATTTTTTCCAGGTTCTCCAATGGTTACTACTTTACTATCAGATCCATTTGTTTTATTATTAGTGATCTGGGGTATTCTTTCATAGGATTATTCACTTGTTCATGGACAACTATGAGAAGAGATCCTCTGACCACTTATTTATTGAATTGAATTTAAGATTATATATTTGTTTTAATTTCCTATATAGCATAGATATTTAATGTGAAAATTTTTTCTCAATAAGTTCTTAGTCACACTGAATTTATTTGTGAAAAAGAATATACACATGCATATATTACCTGTATACATTAAACATATATAACAAAGACACGCACACACACACACACACACTTACACACACACATATACTCAACATGGTCTACATCATCTTTTATGATCATATCTTTGTCTCATCTGCTAACTTTCCTTCCCTTGAGATATAATGGTGATGTGTAACTCCTTCCATTTCCCTTTAGTTTTAATGATATGAACTTTAATATTTAGATTACATTTCCATTTGAAGCTTATGGTATTATAAGGCATAATAGGATCATCTTAAGCTAATTTAAGAACAAGCTAAGTGGTATAGTGGATACTTTACTGGACTTGGAGTCAGGAAAACCTGAATTCAAATCTGGTCTCAGAAACTTACTTGCTGTGCAACTCTAGGTGAATCATTAACATCTATCTCAATTTCCTTATCTGTGAAATGAGGATAATAATAAAATCTCTCAGGGTTTTAGAGAGGATAAAAGGAGACAAAATACTTAGAAAATTTTAAAAACATTGTATTAGGATTGTTGTTAATTTTTTTTATTATTATTTCTGTCAAATTGATTTCCAATTAACCTAAAAACCCTGGTTGAATAGGCAGGCCCTAACTGGTATTTTGTACTCTTGGGCATATCAAATACTATAGCCTATATTCAATGGATCATCAATTACTTAGACTTCCATTTACATACTTTTCTATTTTATTACAATAGGAGAAGATTTTTGAAGATTACTGTTTACTATTATCACCTGAGATCTGGTAATTGTAACTCCTTTTCTTCCTCTTTTTTAATTATTATATTCTTAGTCTCTTGCTCTTTTTTATCAATATTAATTTTATTATTTTAATTATTTCTATAGTTTATTAATGTGAAAAATATGTAAATTCATTTAGAAAAAATCATAATTTTAATTATACTGATGCGAGTCAAACATGAACAATGAATATCTATGGAATTATTTAAATTTTCATCTATTCCTAAAAAGTATATTTGGTACTTCTATTCATATAATGTCTAAATATGTCTTGGTAAGTGAACTGTCAACTATTTTATGAATTTTAATATAAATTTGATTTTTTTTAACTATCTCCTCTTGCTGTACTTTATAAATAATTACAAAAAAAGCTAGAATAGATTTCTATATACAATATTAGATGAAGTTACCATATAAAATGTCTTTCTTTTCATGATTACAAGGGAGGCTTCAGAAAAAAATATTCATCAGAATGAATTTCAGAAATAATTATGATTTTTAAAGCATCAATATGATCATTTTAGTAGTTTGTTTTTTTTATTTGGCTAAGCAAATTGCTCAGTGTAACTTTTTTATCTATTCTGTAATGCTTTTTTCACAACCATGGTTATAGCTATTTGGTTTATTTCTTTTTCTTCATCACATTCTTTTATTTATCTCTTGGTGCTCCATCTCACCTTCTTCAAAGGGAAGTACAAAAACAACAAAATATGGAAGTAATACAGTCGGGAATGATATCCATATCAGTATTTGGAACAGTCTGATAGAAATCCTTCTCTTCATTCAGTCCATATCATATCTCTGTTTCATGCTCTCTCTTATTTATTATTAATTTTAGCAATTATCTCTCTAGAAGTTTTCTTGTTTTTCTTGTGATTTCCCAGTTGTACAATCTCTTTCTTAAACTCCATCTCCTCCCTTTTTTCCATCTCGACACCTCATTTTTTTCATTATTTGTCTGCACAGTGTTCATCTCCCCCATCTTACCTTCTCAATCCTGACAGGAATGATTAATGAGATTTTCTCATTCCCCAAACTGAAATACTTTTTTCTTTAGCATTTCAATTATGAAAAAAAAATTATTTTCCCCCATCCCCATTCCTTCTATAAGGTATGCTTTTCCCCCTTTCTTTTTCATTTTTAAATCCCCAGGCAGGCCTTGAATTTGCCTTTATTTATTTTCTTACTGATACTTACAAGATTAAATAGATCATTCACACTAAGTTACTCTCAATGTAGCTCTTCATATTTTGCATATTGGTATATCAGATTCCAATATTTTCTCTCCTTCTTTTTATTTGGCATGAAACAGTGTAATTTTTATCATATTATGCATCCTGTCTCTTTTTGGCCTTTTTACATATTTTTTTTCTTTTTAATTATAATTACTTTTTTGAATTGCTAAAGTTGGGATTCTTTTCAGATTGTTTCTATTTTCACTTTATCCTCTGATTCAAATCGTTCTGGACCAATTTCTTCTATGGCTTCTAACACAGTATACAGGTTTCTTGTTTCATTAACCCAGTCATTCTTATTTTTCCTCAGTCCATATTCCCAATAATTTTAATAAGAGGCATAATATGTTTCCTTCATCCTTCTCACTTTTTGATTTATCACTATTATGTATGACATCACTGAATATTTGCATTTCCTTCATTTGATTTTTCAAAGTACTCAATATTTCAAGGATTTTCCATCTTCTATGACAAACTTTATTTTCCATTTGAGTTCCTCTTCAAAATCTCTAATTTCATTACTTTCCCTTATCTCTCCTTTAATTTCTTTTAGTGACCTTTCTACCACTCTGACAGTCTCCCTTTAAGAAAGGTGTTAACTCATAGAATCTATGCATGGATATATGCTGGCAATAGTGTTTGCAGATACACAGCTGCACTGGCATAATATTTTTTTTTCATGTCAGTGCAGCTGTATACCTAAAAATAATATCTTACCAACTGCTACCTTTTTTTCCTCTATACCTATGTATTCCCCCCAATCCCCTGTGTGCCCTGAACCTTGTTATGCAGGTTGGCCAGCTCCAAATAATCAACCAAGATCAAGGGACAATTATCCCATTCTCAGAAGGGCTCTTTGTAAGTACCCTCTTCTTGCTGAATGATCTCTTGTCTCTGTGCTCCCAGTGCAGTGTCACCTCATATTACTTTTACTCAGTGTACATGCATGAGTTTAATGGTGGGTCCACTTTTCCCTTTTCCATTTTCCTCTATTCCACATTTTTGGTCAAGAAAACTTTAGATTGAATGTTTTCCATAGGTTTACATGATATTTTTTAGCATCCACACTCATAAAGGGCTTGTTTTCCTCAACATCCCACAGAGGTTTATTTTTCAGAAACAAATCAAGTTTGTGGACAAGGACTTAACCTTTTAAGAGTTATGTCTATGCTAGAGGAACATGGCCCTTTTGAGACCAGTGGTAGAAAGCACAAGTCAATAGAAGAAACCAATGTATTCCCAAGATGTCCTCTTTTCCTTGGACATAAACAGTGTATACAGACACGGACCTAATTTATTAGTGGCTGTGCCTACACTGAAAAAGCTTGGTGTTGTGGGTCTAGACAAAGAAAGCAAGAGTCAACGGGGGAACTCACATCCTTCCTTTTCGGGACTCCCTTATGCCAGAAACTACCACAAATGTGGGTCTAGTTTTGGCTATCACTTTTTACATCACTATCATTATAGTGAAGTAAAATTTATAGTCAAATTTCACAGTGGCTATTCCAAACCTTCTATTTTCTATCATAAGCTATCGAATCAAATTCCTTCCTCAGTGGATGAGTTTGCCTCCTATTTAACTCATAGCTTAGGAGAAACTTGAGGGAAAAGGTCATGACTATGAAATAACATGGAAGGCTGATTCCAGGACATATAAGACAGAAGTCCTTTTCAGAGTTTAGGGGTAGTGTCCAGGTGCTCCCAATGAGAAGAAGCACAGAAAATGCAGAATCCCTAAAGTAGTAAAGGTGTTATTATAACTCTCAATTCACATGAGGAAACTCAGGTTTAGATATATTAAGTGACTTTCTTGTATAACACAGGTAGCAAGCATGTGATATGATACTCAAAGTTAGGTCCTCCTGGCTTTGCGTGACACATTTAATTATCCTAGATCAGCTCTCTAAATTAATCTTTGAGTGTTTGTCTGTGCTAGATGCTTGGGAAGAGATGCTTTAGCATGTACCATAGAAGACTTTTAGTTTCACCCTAGAACAACAGTTCTTGATACTTATTTCACTATATGGAGTGAGGATAGGATTGACAGGAAGAAAAATACACTGCATTCTATAAAAACCTTGTGATGACTGAGTAGGAGAAAGGGATGTATGGATTCATGTTCAATTTCAATCTGTAATCCATAGATTCAAAAGATAAATCCCTTGATAGAAATTGAGAAAAAGTCTAATAGCTTAAGATCATATTTATACAAGTCAGGGAACTGAATAATTTATACCACTAATTTGTGCCTTTATGTATTCTTAGACTAGTGTATGTGTAAGCATCCAGATTGACTGTTCTGTCTGGAACGGTTATTAATTCAGTTATTATACATCTCTTAGTGCTTTTAAGCTGGAAAGATACACATCTGTGGCCTATTTAAGTAATTCATTGCACCCTTTGGAACCATAAAAGACTACCTACTGTATTCTGAAGTGTATTGTTTACTATCTTAAAATGTTCAAATTTCAATATACAGCCTTGGCCAAAGGGGAAAAAAAGGTAATAGAGTACAATGACCTTCCTAAAAATAAACTACTTATTCGTTTCCCAGATAGAAGCTCTACAGTATAAGTGAAAAAAACAAAATAACAACAACACCAAAAGAAAACAAAACACTTTTAGGGGGGCAGGATGACTCAGTGTCCTATTTTGATTTAATTCTTTGGTAATGGAAAAGAGGATTCGCAATATTATCAGGTAGGCCAATAAATGCTTGTAGCAACAGGCCTTTCATATGAAGCTTTTTAATTTAAGGAAGGCAAGGCTTATTGCCTTAAGATATATCTGCTTGTGTTTTCAAAAGAACGACCAGGGCAGGATATGATCGGGGAAGGAGCCAATATCTACATATCAGGATAGTAACTGACATTATCTACAGGTTAGGGAAACCCAATAGAAGTGTACATCCCCATATCTGGAAAAGGAGAGTGATATGGTGGGGGTACCAGATGATAGAGATGGATATCACAGATTTAGAGGGAAAGGGCAAAGTCTGAATCAGGTGCATTTGCTTGATTCGCCATTACTGGTGTTATAGGAAGGTAAGAAGTGAGATCTGACCAGGGAAGCAAAACGTCTGAAAGTTTCCAGAAAAAGAAAGGTGATAGTATTAGGTAAGAACTGTAGATGATATAATCTTAATTTCATTTGGATCCACACTATTATTAATTAGTTGTAGACTTAATTCTTTCCTGTGAGTCTCTGTGTTAATAAATCTAGCATACTCAGTATATCCACTGTTATCAAGTCCTGTATCTCTCATTACTGTACCACAAAACTCACATAAATATTATTAGTTTATGACCTGATATTTTAGTTGATTCATAAGATTGAGATCATTAGTTGTAAGCTCCCTTACTATCCTATGTCTCTTCTTTGAAATATTTCTCCCCCTAGCCATCTTATTTTCCTCATAAAGTCAAAATATTTTAACAATGAAATCCTATGACAAGTCACATTCATTATTACACTCAATTGACTAAAGAGCTAGAAGCCATATAGTATACAGTAAGGTAAATGTATGTAAATTTTGTCAGAAAGATTATAACTGATGATGACTCAAGAAAAGGTGACCAAATAATTTATGTTTGACAGCCAAAAAGAAAACTAATTTCTTTATATGAGTAATAAAACATGATTTATTGCTTATATATACATCAAAATATAGACTCCGATCATTCTAAAATGAAGAGGTAGAATGGCATAGATGTAATTACATTTAACTTAGCATCAAGAAAGAAATTTTAACCCCACCCTTAACTCTTACTGGATGTCCAAAAATGGTTAAGTCCTTTATCTTGTTGGAAGCCAACTCATATAAAATAGGGCAGCTAATCTGCAAAGACATTCCCACAAAATGCATATTGACTTAGAAAACCACAAAAGAACATTAAATGCATTGTATTTTTATTGTTTTGTTCAATATTCCCTAATTAACTTTTAATGTGGTGTAGACTATACTGAAGAGGATTGCTGGCTGCAGTGCCTCAGGAGCATGTTTTACACCTCTGCCTTAAGCTCTTTGAATGTGTTTTTTGTTGTTGTTATCTTCAAAACTGAGATAATAATACCTCAAGCACCCAACTCATAGCATTATGTGAAGTTTGAATTAAACAATGTATATACAGTGCTTTGCTATCTTTAATGTATTATGTAAATTATTGTCAATAAAATACTATTTGTCCATTATAGTACGTCCATAGATAAAAATAGTGTATGCAGAGAGAAAAACATCTCCTTGGAGGTTCATCAAATACTTTACTATGAAAGAGCAAGCAGATACTTTCCTTTTTCAGGTGCTCCATGTGTGTATTTGTATATACCTGCATATGTGTGTATAAAAACATACACATAATAAACAAGTATGCCCACACATATGTGTGTTTAGATACATATGCTATTATCTACATGATCATATGATCATGACACATACACACATTTTATCTACCTAAAATTGAAATCTTCTAGAGGACAGTTGACTCAAACTGGGTAAGTTTCAGTGTGCTAGGTCTATAATTCATTCTTTTTAATTTTAGTGAATATTTATCAAGCATGACGCTATGCAAAGTTCAATGTTTTTTGCTGTTAGATCCCCACTCCCCCAGCAATCACAAGCATTATAAGTATCAATGTACACTGATCAAAAGAATTAAATGCTTGACCCTCATTATTCCTCATTTGACTGATATACAAAGTAAGTAATCTCATTAAATATAATGTTTCTCCAATATTAGATTAATATTATCAATATTATCAATATTAGCATCATATTAGAAGCTGAAGGGAAGGAAAAAAGAATGAGCAATTATACAGTGACTACTAGATGCCAGGCACTGTGTTAAGCATTTACATTTTTTAAAAATTATTCCATTTGATTCTCCCAACAACCTTAAGAAGTAGGTGCTATTATTTCCCCTATTTTACAAAAGAGAAAACCGAAACAAATAGGTGTTAAATGACTTGTCCAGGGTTATCTAACTATTTGAGGTTGAATCTGAACTTAGGCTTCCCTGACTCCAGGTCTAGCACTCTATCCACTATGGTATCACCTGTCATATAAAAATAATAAAGCAAATATTTATTACAATAGCAGCTTGATGTTCTGTTCATGTATTTCCTTTTGGTCTAAAGATATATTGGAAAAAGCGAAATGTATAATTTATGCTTAGATCCAATTCTGAAGACTTTTCAAAGTATATTAACAGGAATTCTAGATGCAGAGTCAAAATGGTGGAGTAGATAAGCATGCACCCAAGTTGTCCCAATATTCACCTCCAAAAAAGTTTAAAATAATCCTTACGATCTAATTCTGGAATGGCAGAGTCAACAAAAGTTTAGAGTAAGACATTCTTCCAGCCCAAGACAATATCAAAAGTTGGAAAGAGGGGTCTAGGACATGGAGCAATAGGTAGATTCAGAGTCCTGGTGGAGGAGACATCAGTGGTGGAGACAGAGGGAACATCAGGTCTGGGATTTCCCAAGCCAGAGATGATAAGGAGACCTGGCAAGTGGTCAGAAAGAGATTGAAAGGTAAACCTTTGCTAGTACTGGATACAAGACCAGATGTTACTTGGCAATTTCACTGTTTATTATACCCACCTCTGGGTCATAGTTCAAGGGAAGTGAGGAGCTCTTTCAGTAACATGAAAGTAGAAAGGCTGAGGAGCAACTATTTGGAAAATCTATTGCCTGTGCTTAATTTGGGGTCACAATTCAAGGGGAGAAAGGAGTATTTTCACTCAATAGAGATGGAAAGCTATGAGCAGCAATATCAATTGCAATCCCAAAAATCAGTGACCCTTCTTGGGTAAGGAATAGAATGCATCCTAAAAAGCACTGACCACACCTCTTCCCAGATCACACCATTTTGGAAGCACCAAAAACGTCCAAACCTAGAACTAGCTCTGAAAACAGCAGTACAAAAATACACGCACACACACACACACACACACACACACACACACATGCACACACAAGCACACCCTTTCAGAGATTCCTACTTTAACATAAAAGTTCAAAATTAAGAAATGGGGCTGAGGCAGGGGAGAAAACATCAATGAAAGACTCCAACCATAAAATGCTACTGTTGAGCCATGGGAAGATCAAGATACAAACTTAGAAGAAAAAGAAGAAATCAAAATAGCTACCAGCAAAGCCTCAGAGAAAAAAAAAGTTCATTGGACACAATCCCAACAAAAATTGCTAGAAGAGTTAAATTAATTCCCAAAATAAAATGAGGGAGGTAGTGGAAAAAAAGAAAATTAAACAAAAGCAAAGTTAGAAAGTCATTAAAAATATTTTCCAGCTTGGTAATACAGGAACAAAAAAAAACACCTTAAAAAAGAATTGGCCAAATGAAAATAGGAGTACAAAAACTCAAGGAAGAAAATAATTCCTTTAAAATTAGAATTGGACAAGTTGAAGCTAGTGACTCCACTAGACATCTAGGGGGTAGAAAAATCAAAGTAAAACAACAGAAAAATAGAAGAAAATGTGAAATTATAAAACATTTGACCTGTAAAACAGGTCATGGAGAAATAATTTAAGAATTATTGGATTTCCTGCAAGCCATAATCAAAGAAAGGGTCTAGTCACATATTTTAAGAAATCATCAAGGAAAACTGTCTCAATATCCTAGAACCAGAGGAAAAAATAAAAATGGACAGAATTCACTTATTAACTCCTGAAAGAGATCCCAAAATGAAAACTCCCAGGAATATCAAATTCCAGAGCTCCAAGGTCAAGGAGAAAATACTTCAAGTAGGAAGAAAAGAAGTACTCAAATACCATGAGGCCTCATTCAGGATCACAAAATATTTTGCAGCTACAAAAGATTTAACAGCTACCACATTAAAGGAGTAGAAGCCTTAGAATATGGTAAATTTAACTATAAAATAAATATGAAAGTGGTCAATGAGATTAATAGAAGCTTCAAAAAGTTAGATACGATAGACCTCTGGAAAAAAAAAAACTGAGTGGTAATAGAAAGGAGCACACCTTTTTCTCAATTGTACATGACAATTTTAAAAGAATTGACCATGTATTCAGGCATAAAAATATCACAATCAAATGCAGAAGAGCAAAGATATTACAGGAAACCTTTCTAGACCATAAGGCAATAAAAATATATGTATTTAGAAAAAAGGGACTAGGAAAGCATAGATTAAAAATCAATTGAAAACTATATAATCTACTCCTATAAGAATAACTAGGTCAAAGAAGAAATCATAGAGACCAATAATTTCATTAAAGAAAAAGACAATAAGACATCATGGAAAGATTTATGGAATGTGGCCATAGAAGTACCCAGGTGTAATTTTTTATCACAGTGCACATGAATAAAATAGAGAAAGAGTATATCAATGAATTGACATGCATAATGCAAATTTCTTTGATGACACAAATGTGTTTGGTAATATCTAAATCAGAGAGAGCAAAAATTGGCAAAGAAAACAATAGACCAATTTCTTTAATGAACATAGATCCAAAAACTTTAAATAAAATACTAAGAAGGAGATTACAAAATATATTAACATGTGTGATTTAAACCAGGAATTCAGGGCTGGCTCAACATTGGAAAAACAATCAGTATAATTGAACATATCAATAACAGTATCAACAAAAGTCATATGATTATATTAATAGATGAAGAAAAAAATCTTTGCTAAATTACAATACCCAAACTTATTTTAAAAAAAACAACACTAGAAAGCATAGGAATCAATAGGAGAATTCTTAAAATGATAATTATTATCTATCTAAAACCAAGAGGAAGAATTATCTGTAATGGAGTATAAACTTGAAGCCTTTCCAAAAGGATCAAAAATGAAATATGTTCATTATCACCACTATTTTTGAATATTATACTAGAAAAGCTAGCGATAGCAATAAGAGAGAAAAAAAAGAGATGGTAGGAATTAAAATAGTCAATGATGAAACAAAACCATCAGTCCTTGCAGAAGATCCAATATTATACTTAGATAACCCTACAGAATCAACTATAAAACTAGTTGAAACAACAGCTTTAACAAAGTTGCAGATTATAAAACAAATCCACATAAATCATCAGCATACTACTGGCAGAACCCAATATTAAGAGAAAGAAAATTGCACTTACAATAACTACACACAATATAAAATACTTGAAAATCTATCTGCCAAGAAATATCCAGGAATTAAATGAAAATAGTTGCAAAATATAGTTCACATCAAAGAGTACAGATCTAAACGACTGGAGAAATATAAATTTTTCATGGACACAGGCTGAGCTTATATAATAAAATGACATTCTTGTCTAAGTTAATTTACTTAGTGAGTAACATCCAATCAAACTACCAAAAAATTATTTCATAGGGCTAGAATAAATAGTTACAAAATTCATCTGGAAAAACAAAAGTCAAGAATATCAGAGGGATCAATGAAAAAAATGTTAAGGAGGACAGGAGAGTAGTTAAAGATATCTAACTATATTTCAACATGGTAATCATCTAAACAATGCAGTATTGGCTCAGAAATAGAGTGGTGGATCATTGCAATCGATTAGTTATAGTAATGCACAGTAATAAATGGCCATAAGAACAGTGTGTTTGATAAAATCAAAGATCCAACTTTTGGGGGGTGGTAAAAACCATTTGACAAAAATTATTGGGAAAACTAGCTTGCAAGAAACTAGGCATGGATCAACATTTCACACCATATACCAAGAAAAGGTTAAAATGGATAAATGACTTCAACATAAAAGGTGATATCAAGAGTAAACCATGGGAACATGGCAAAAGTATTTGCAAGGTTTATGGATAAGGAAAGAGCCCATAACCAAGTAAGAAATAGAGACGATTATGAGAAGTAAAATAGATATTTTTGATTATAAGAAATTAAAAGGCTTTTGTACAACTAAATGTAATGAAGCCAAAACAAGTAGGAAAATAGGAAACTGGAAAAATTGCAGCAAGTTTATCTGACAGATGTCTCATTTCTCAAATATACCCTGGGCAAATCATTCTCTTTTTCTAGACCAAACTCCATCCTTCATAAAACAGGCATATTTATAAGTGCAATACTACCAAATCACAGGAACACTATGAATAAAGTACTTTATAAACTTTGTCACTATGGAAATGTGAACTCTTCTTGGTAGACCCAAGGGTTACTAAAGGTGAGTGATGTCCAATCTATGCACGGTATTTATTTGGTAAAGAGATACCACAAATATTTTTAATGCTATTTCCAAAGGCTAAAAATTAGTCATGATTACCCACTTAAAGTAAAGTAATGACTGTTGCTTCTCAAACATATTCTGTCCATCTTAACGATTGTGGGTAAGTCACTACTCCCTCAGCCCCCTTCTCTTATCTTTATAAAAGGGCCTTGAGTTTTCTTTTCAGTTTAATAACCCTATAGGGAATCTGTTAAGGTTCTCATTCATTAAAAATCCAACCTTTAATGTTCATTTCAGGAGCTCCTGAGGGGGAAATGAATAGTTTAGAATAACCAGTAATTTACATATTATAGACTCATCCACAACTCCTCACCTTGTCTCTCCTCTTTCCCCAACCTCCACAAAATGCTTTGGTTGAAACTCTATTTTAATTTCATTCACATTCTGCTATTGCTAGTAAAGTGGCCTGAAGCAGACAGCAGAGGAGAACACTAAATGGAGCACTTAAATCACTTCTTCCTCAGCTCCATGGCAGATTTAAGGAGCGCTCTGGCACTAATGTGTGGAAATAATATACTGTCTATCCTGTCACAGCAGAGACATTCAGTTTCTTAGGCTATGAGAGTCTAGGTGACACTGCAATTACAATCAGCTTCTCGCCTACCATGTCAGTGACCAATGATGTCTGAATGATAGCTGTAAGACAGTCCCCCTTGAGACTTCTGAGAATACAATACACTTTAAAACAACAACAAAAAACTATTTTATAATTAAAACGTACCACATGCTCATTGTTTAGTGCTCAACGAAAGCTAAGAAATTAATAATACGCTAGTTATATTATTATAAAACAATATCTATCCATAAATAATAACACCAAATATTATTCACATATAATTATTATACAGCTAAATATGCTCAGCACAAGCCAAGGTCTTTCGAAGAAGCAGAACTAGTGCCCAGTCTCTAAATCACAGGACTCTGCCCAAATTCATTATTAGATCAAAAGCATATGATCAAAGAGGTCACAAGTATCCTGCCATAAATGTTTCTTCACTTTAAATCTCTTTAGGTTTTTAATTATCTATATTTTTATTTATTAATTCTTATTCTCTAAATAAAATGCTCGATATGAATTTACAGACTCAGTGTGAAAATGTGAAGGAAAATGAATACTCTGATTTATTAAAATGTTTGGATAAATGTTTAAATACATGCCTTCAAAAGTAAAATTATTTTGCACATGATAATTCCTTCATTGACGTCCTACTCTAGCTCCTTCTCATAGCAAACACTAGTTTTCAAAGATTAGGTTACTTTATCACTAATGCCAGCAGATCCTACCAAGATGGCAAGGTTTTGGGACCAGTATAGACATACAAATATGACATATAAATATAGGCCTACCAACATCACCAGATCACCAGCATAACTAAATTTGGGTAGGCTGAGAAATTGTGTAACAAAGGAGAATTCTAGCCAAAGAAAATATTAAGATTCCAGGTCTGGAGATGGTTATGAACACAGCATATTCATAGACCAGTGACAAGAATCAGGTTCACTAAAGTATATACCAAAATAAGGATGGAGGGAAGCTGACTTTGAGAGAACAAGGAGGAGTTTGAATCTGGGCATTTTGAGTTTGAATTGACACTGAGACTCAAACAGAAATGTCTACAAATGCCTTTCCCTTTCATTTTAATTCACTGAATGTATGAAGGGTTTTTATTTCTTTCTTAAAACCAAATTGAACAAACTAAGACAAAAATTTGCCTTTATATAACAAGTCAGCTTTAAAATGACTTCCTATATTAAAAAAAGGAAAAAAGCTTACTTTTTTTTAATGATTCAAAGTTGACAAATGTCTTTCTCACATCAATCATGTAAGGTACAAATTGAAATTGCTCTCAGATGAAGAAATTTAAAGGTTGGTTGAATAATTTATCTAGAATCACATAATAAATATGAAGGCAAAATTAAAATTCAGGTTTTTGGCCTCCAATGGCCATATTTGCTCCACTTTATTATAACGATTCTCGTAAAAAGACACCCATAAAGGAACATTCTTAGGATTTGCTACTTTGTAGGTAATTAATATTAACAGTGGATCATGCTATCTAAGCAGAACTCCCCAAATCTGTATCTTTTAGCAATGTATTGTTCAGAGATTTATGGAACAATATTTTTAATGCTACATGATATTTTGTATAGTTGTTGGTTTTATGAATGATCTTTGTGCAACGTGGGAAAAAAATTCTATTGATTCAGAAACAACTGGGAAAGTTTAAAATACTTTTAGCAGATGATTCCATGTGTATAGTAGTCTATTTTATATGAATTCTACTCCTCAAAAGTCTTGTACATGTCAAAACATATTTCCACATAGATTGCAAAGATTGCATTTGTAGGTGTAGTCAGCACCTGAGTGCCTGAAACATGGTAGGCACTTAATATTCATTGACTGATCAATTTAGGATTTATCATAGATTATCAATGCCTGATAAGTTTGTTCATTTTCTGTTGAGTAATTAAGGATCACATTAGTATTTTAACAGAATTATATATTTAAAATAGCCTTATCTAAAATTGTACATTTTAACTTCAAATAAAATTTATAATATATCTAAATGGAGGGGAGAGGAGAAGGGGAAAAAACAAAATAAAAGAATATACAGCAGAGAAGAAAAGAAAATGTACAAGGAAACAAAGAAAAGATGGACAGCTTTCAATACAAGTGTAGTGTTAAATATACAGGATTCATTGAAATGGAAATTCATTTCTATATATTTTGAATGTCCTCACACTCTGCTGTGCATATGACTTTTTTATTTTACATTTAAGTTTATAATAAGTTTCTTTTTCTTTTCTTATTATGCATGAAATTTTAGTAGTCAAGTCTAAAAGGAAAAAAATGAGCTGCTGGGGCATTAAAAGCTTAAGTGGTTAACTGAAGTCACACAGCTGGTATATGGCTGAGTTAAAGCTTAAATTCAATAGTTCCTCATTCAAAGGTTCCATGATGCCATGGGTTAACTCAGAATTATGTTGGGCATAATGATACAGTAATCTATTGTGAAATGAGAAGAGGAAAAATGAGGAAGAAGAAAAGTAGGAAGAGGAAGAGAAAGGAGATGAAGAAAGAAGATGATGATGGTGAAAGACACATTTCACAAATGTTAAGGTTCTTTTTCACCATCTTTTATGGGATATTCATCCGTGTCATGTCCACTGACCTTGTGTGTTTTACTGGGTCCCTTTTCTCATCTCCCACTATTTTATTTCATTTAGTAATCTCATAAGTTCCTATGTATTCAATTTTTGTCTCTGGCCTGATATTCTTAAAATCACATATATAGCCCTACCTTCTATCCTAAAGTACAACCTTCCATCTCCACCTGCCTTTCAAACATCTTAAACTAGATGTCTCATTGACATCTTAAATTTAACATGTCTAAAGCTAAATTCATTATCTTTTCCCCCAAACCCTTCTCATTTCTATACCTCCCTATTACTATTGAGGGCACCACCAACTTGCCAGTCCCCTAGGCTCGCAATATGTTAAACATGTGAGTCTTCACTCTTCTTTATCAATTCCCTATTCAATCTATTCTGAAGTTCTATTCATTTTGCCTTTGAAATAACTTTGTAATGCTCCCCTTTTCCCCTTTGATACTTGTACCACCCTTGTGCAGGGCTCCATAATTGAGCTAATGCAATAATCTTCTGGTTGGCTACCACAAGTCTTTCTCCACTCTAGTTCATCATCTCTTTAACCACCAAAGTGCAAGTTGAACCATGTCATCTCCCACCTTTTTCTCTTATTCGATAAACTCCAGTGACTCTCTATAACCTCAAAGATTAAACATAAAATCCTCAGGTGTTCAAAGCATTGCTTAACCTACACCTCATTTTTCCAGTCTGAAACCCCAAATATTTGTTGAGCCACACTCCAGTGACACAGGTCTCCTTGATGTTCCTAGAACAAGACGTTACTGAAAATGACCTCTTTTCTGTGGCTTTCTCTCATGGAATGCTCCCTCCTCATCTTTGCCTACTGATGTCTTTGGTTTCTTTTAAGTCATAGGTAACATTCCACCTTCTACTGGAAGTCTTTCCTAATCCTAAATTCTAGTGCCTTTCCTCTGTTGCTTCGTTTCTCTTTATTCTGTATATGGTTTGTTTTACACAGTTGTTTAAATATTTCCTCTATTAGAATGTGAGATTTTCAAGAACTATTTTTTTAACCTATGTTTGTATCACCAAGACTCAGCAAAGTACTCAGCACATTGCAAGTGCTTAATAAATGTTTATTGACCAATATAGTTATGGAATCAACCTTGTTGGTGAAATTCACCACTTTAAAATAATGGCCCCATTTTGGCAATCATGTGTATAGAATGTCAGGTAGCATATGATTAATTGATATCACAATGATTTGTTTCAATCACCAGTACAGCATATGTAAAGAAAATTGCATAAATGAAGAATTATTCAAAAAAATGATTACTAAGAAATTTCATTCATATACTGAAGAAAAATAGGAAACACAAAATTCAGGCTTAGAATTTGAGGACACACATAGTATGATCTATTCTAAATAACACAGATTCCGGGGTTCCAATCACAGCTATATTATTTATTGACTGTATTATATTGGGCAAAGTCTTTAATCTTTCCAATTCTGTTTTCTTGTTCGGAAATGAATACAATCAGAATTGTATTATTTACCTTAAGTGGATTTTATGAAACTTAAATGAAATGAAGTAACTCTAAATCCTTGGTAAAACTTTTAGCATAATTGGTCAAACTACACATTCTGATTATTTAATTTGCAACACCAATTAAGAAGCTACTATATTATCTATTAGATACAAAGTAAGAACTCAGGAGTTGACAACAAAATTCAAACATGTTTAATGTTACTCTTCTGAATCACTGAAGCTAAAAATGAGAATGCCTTTCTCTTCAGAGAGGGAGAGTATATACCTCTTCATCTTTGATGAGTGCATAATCTTTTGCAAACTTTGTCCCAAATTTATCTGTTCCATATAGGATTTTTTAAATAATACTTTAAATGACCCATTTTATATAATTTTATATTTTTTGGAGAGAAGAAGACAAAGCACAAAGGTCCCACAGCTAATAAGTGTTAATTGTCTGAGTGCATATTTAGGTCCTCCTAACTCCAGGATTGATACACCATTCACTGTGCCACCGAGCTGCCCCCATAATTTTATATTTTAGAATTACTCTTAAGTTGTTAGTATCTTAAGATAAGTTTCCTCATATTCATCACAAAAAATTAAAAGAAAAAGTATGGTGAATTTTGTTCAAGAATAATGTAAAAAAATTAATTGTTCTCTCTTCATTCTAATTCTGATTTTATCCTATATAGTTTTTTTTTATTTGGAAAATCATTGAGAAACTATATATTTTTTAAAATATAAATATCATTACCCAATTGATCTTGTGAATTGTGAGTAGATCCATGACTTCTGGAGATGATCTCACAGGGATGGAATGCAGTTAATTATAAATATGATTAGCAGAAAGGAATTCTGGGATGGGTAGATATTAATATTTCTTTTTCAAGATTTCCCTTTTGCATTCAGTCAGGGTGTTGTGACTTTATTGTTGTCACAGGATCGTATGTTTAGACTTTGGAAGGATTTCATCACATGGGCAGTGAGTTTGTTGCTCTAAAGCTACTATTCAAAATATATGTAAATGTTTCTGAAGTGCCTTCATGTTTTACAGAGAAATAATTTTTAGATAATATATTTAAATGTTATTAATGATAAGGGAAATGAAATATCACAGATCTGCATGAGTTTTAAAATGTTCTCCCTCATACCCATGTATTAGTACATCAACAATAATTTGTAATTCACACCTGCTAATAAAATAATATACCTCCTATTTCCTTGAAAAGGTGGATATTACCTGCTTCCCAGTGCTTCAGGCAGATAATTGCCCTATCCTAACCTCTTGTAAAGCAAACATGGTAAGCAATTTATCACTGTCATCTAACTTCATTCAACTTCCTTGCAGAATGACAGCCATCAAAAGTCTCTCATTATGGGTTTGTTATTGGGTGACAAGGCAATTGCACTATCTAACAAGGTCTCAAGGAGGAAAAAAAAAACTTTTTGAACTCTAGAATGCAGAGTCCTTTGCCCACTGGGTCATGAGCCAGTGTGTGTGCCCTGCGTGTGTGTGTGCCCTGCGTGTGTGTGTGTGTGTGTGTGTGTGTGTGTGAGAGAGAGAGAGAGAGAGAGAGAGAAAGAGAAAGAGAGAGAGAGAGGCATAACATTTTTCCTAATTTGTTATAAAAATGTAAATGCCTAAACTTGTTAAGTAGAGGAAGCAAAAAACAACTTTCATTCAATTTTTTTCAGGATTGTTTTTAGCCCTACTGTCCATATAAATATTTAATTTCCTTGAAATTAATTATTAAAAATCAAGTGTCAATCAGCAAAGTGAAAAGAACAGGCCATAATACATTCTGTAATATGCTAATATGAAATCATAGTTTGTTGGAAGTGGCCTCTTTATGATAAAAAATGCCTTAACTAACAAACTGAGATCAATTGCTGTCAACCAGGTGCTAGAGAAAGTTAAACTGTAGTTATTTATAGCAAGATCATAACTTCAGGAAAACTATAGAGAAACTACTGAGTAAATTGGAATTAATAAAGCATAGATTAAAATATTATACTCTTAATGCTTGTAAAGGAAGTCTACGCTAATTTAATCATCACTGATATCTACCATATATCATGAAATATTGAAAAGGTTCTTGGGAATTTCTTAGGTATTTATTAAGAAGAAAAGACAGGCCAGTTTTATATTCTTATAACTACAGACAAATCAATACATTCTAGAATTTATTTGGACTGGAACCTATAAGTTGAAGAGAAAATAAAATCTAGAAAACAACTTAGAGATGAAAATAGGAACACTTTTACTCTTGGTGGGGCAATCTTTAGTGGATTCGAAGGGAGGCACTGAGTGAGACAAAGGCCATTTTCCATTATAAGAAAATGAGATATTGGTCAGTTATTTTCTACTGAAGTTGTTTGGGTTGCCAACTATACAAGTCCTTGGATCTAAACTGAAATGCGATCTTAAATTTTGGAAACAAAACTAAAAGCTATGACCAAAACTATTATATTCAAAGGGCTGTGCATAAATTTGCACGTGTGTTTATATTTACACATATCTTTGCTCTGGAATATATTTGTATATTTTGTGAAAATCATATTAACAAACCATATAGGAGAACTGAGATCTTAAACAATGTCTTGCTATTTTAGTTCTTGTTCCTTATAATTAGAATAATAGCTGCTGGAGAAATAAACATCTGCACAGCTGAGTCATATTCATGGTTTTCCTGATAGGCCCAATTCATCTTTCCATGGAGACCCATTTGCTACCAGTGGCAAGAAAAACATAGGGAATCTGGTGCTACAGCTGTATCAACTCCATAAATGACTGTTTCTTTCCAAATCTACTTCCATTCATCTTCATAAGCCATCTCTAGGGAGACAATACAGTATATAGATATAACTAGTGAGAAATAATTTTACAACTGTGGTCTCCTATAAGGGATTAGAAACTCTGCTACTATGAAAACTAACCATATCACTGTTTGCTTTGTCTCTTCAGATCAATATGAATAATTCTTCCAGGAATCTCAGCATTAAGGAGGGGAAGGAATTCCCAATATTATCTTAAATCAAAAAATAGAAATTATTTTTACTAACTTTATTTGATTTTCTGTTATTATATTATATTGACATAAATCATATTAATTTAAATTTTTAAATGGCAGATCTAGTTAATTCTATACTAAAGACTATTCTCCCCCTTATCTTTTTTATAATTGCAAGACTACAATAAATGGATAGAGAGATCACATATAGCATTCAAGAAACTGGGCTAAGCATTGAAGACAGAAAGTCAAGAGCAAAACAATCTTAACTGTGGAGAAATCATGTGCATGTGTATGTATAACTATATACATGTGCAACCCATATATGCATGAGTGTTGTTTATATGTATATATGAATACCATATATTTATGCATATGATCTCACTCATATACATGCATACACACATATATATGCATTATATATATATACACATATACATATATATCTATCTTTATAAAAACAAAATAATTTGGCAGAAAAAAGTAGTAGGAGTTGGGACAACAGTCCTTCAGCAGAAGGCACCACTTGAGTTGAATAGAAATCAGTGACACAGAGATGTGAAAGTGAGTAGGGTGAAAATTCCAGGTATTGTGGACTATCAGTATAAACAATTAGAGACGAAGTTTAAGAGTCTTCTGCACAGAGATAAAAACTGAACCCATGGTAGCAAATGAGGCCACCAAGTGAGAGAAAGAGATAAGAGACCAGGGAAGAGCTTTGGGGAACACACATATGGGGTGTGACATAGATGAAGGTTCACTAAAAAAACGACTAAGAAGGGGTGGTCATACAAGTAGAAGGAGATCCACAAGCAGTGGTGTCATGAAAACCCTTAAAGGAGAGAGAGTCCAAGAAGAAAAGGTGGTCTGTACTATTGAATGCTACATGAAAGATCATGATTTATGTTCATATTTCAAATCTAATGCAAACTAGCTATGTGACAATAGGCAAGTAATTTAACTTTTCAATTCCCCAGATATTACTCTGATTTTACAAGTTCTATAATAATCATGGTTAGAAGTATGAAAACACAGATCTGAGGGAAAAATAATAATGAAAAAACTAAAACAAAAATTAAAACTATAATTAGAAAGATTCAGCTAGGTCATTAGAATAGCATATCAGGAATAAGAGATGTTCAGGGTATATCATCCAAATTCATAGAGATATTTCTTCTCCACTATTTCAATTTTTTTAAACCATATCTCTGATATCAATATGAACGTTTTCTCCTTTGCTTCAAATTGCAACACATGCATGTATTCTTGCCCTGTGAAATTCTTTTTCATATTCATATCGTGGGGATTGACTGTGATATGATAATAAGTCCATGTGAAATGGAACTAACTGTTTTGTGGGGGTGCCAGCATACTGGTCCTTCCTCATTTTTATTCTATCTTAAAATACTGGGAAGGAGGTTTAAAATGTTGTACAGGCATCAGAAAATGCCAGTTTTTATTCTTGTTCTTCAAAAAGAGGCTAAAAAATCCATAATAAAAGAAATTTTACAGGGAAAGAGCAAAGGCTTGATGGAGTGCTTAGAAAACAATTTGTAGGAATATTTCCAAAAGTCCAGTGGTAAAAGAAATAAGTCCATTGTGAGGCTCATCAGTTCTTTGAACAAGATAATCTTAGCTCTGGCAATTTTCTCTCTCTGCCTCCCATGCCTGGAATGCTCAACATCCTTCACTCTCACTATGGACCTCTCTAACTAACTTCCTTAAAATTCTAACTAAAATCCTCCTATAGGAAGCTTTCCTTAGCCCCTCTTACTTCCAGTGTCTTCTCTCTGATAATTATTTCCTATTTATCCTCTGTATAGCTTGTTTTTTGTATATATGTATGCATGTCACCCCACCCCACTCTCATTAGCTTTTACACTCTTAGAGGAAAGAGGCTATATTTTGACTTTTTTTTTTTTTTAACTCTAGAGTCTGAAATAGGGTAGGTGCTTAATAAATGTTATTGAATTTAATTGAATTGAGAGGAGAGAAGACACAAAGCAAATGGCAGCTTTAGCAAAGCAAATCTTGACCTGGGTTAATGAATTAAAGGTGGATCTAAAAAGGTCAAAGTACCAGCACTAATCTTCATCATTTGATTTTACTTTTGTAAAAAAGAATATAGGCTGAAAACTTGGTTGAAAACAGCTGAAAACAGCCCTGGTTCAACAGATGATTTCTTTGTTCTGTTTTTTGTTCCAGAAGTCTACAAACACGTAGGTTAATAAACAACGATGCTGCAATTGAGCTGGCAGAAACTGTTATCAGAAACAATGTCAAAGAGCTGGAAAACTGTTGTTAAGAAAAATAAACATGCTTTCAAATAGATAAACCAAAATACTTCAACAGTTATCTCTTCTTTGAAAGCTAATACAATGTAGTTAATACTAGACTTAACTTCAATTGTTTTGAATCTGCTTACATAGAAGCCTTCTTCTGATTCAACAATATATTTTAAAAATAATTTCCTGTGTTAAATATATTGATATTCATTTCTACATAAGCAATGTAATATTTTGCTAAATATCATATTACTTTTTCCTGATAAACCTTGAAATAATTTAATACCTACGGTATGTTTTCCCTTCAGTTTGAAAAGTGTACAGATGTAGATATACGTGCAATATAGGTGAGCAATGATCCTTATAGATGGTTCATCCTCTGTACAGAAAGACAATGATGACTTAAGATTAATCATATCAAATGAACTAGGCTTCCATGATTGTTTAATGTCTCGTATAAATGTCACAAGTTAAGAATAAAGCACATTGTCTATATATATATATATATATATATATATATATATATATATATATCCATCAGTGTAATCAAAATGTACTTGTGTGGAGACAGATATCTTCAAATTACATATAATTACCATGATATACTATCTTTACATACATTAAAATATAAAACTTTTAATTTTCTAGGTGAAAGAATTGAGAGAAAGTCAACTAGAGTGGTAAGAAAAGAGTAGGTGAGATGAGCTTTCTGCATGACTTCTCTGGCATCTCTGTCTATATAGAGAGCTGTGTTCAGGGAGATTATTTAGGAAACAGCAATGGCAGTGTTGCTGGTAAGGGAAATTAACCATTCATCATTCTGCTGTGATAGGAGGATGATACAAGTAGGGCTCTAGTTAGATCAAAGAAGCTCAGAGACCCTGGTGATCTGCCATTCAGTATATATGTCAGTGTGTCACTGATATGCCACCTTCTAGAGGAAGACATCCAAGAAAGTGGTTGGTGTTTGTGTTGTCTCTTAGATGTCTTGTCCGTTTAATAACTTTCCTGAGAGAGAGAAAAGTCTGTAATGTGTTCAGGTTCAACAGAAACTGAACCCACTGCCTACCTGACAGGTAATGTAATTGTAAATGATACTTTCTAAAACACTGGCATCTCCTTTATATTTCATACTTTGTTATAGCAACAGTATGATGCAACTCTATTATCACTGCCACTGTCAACATGCATTTGGATGTCAGTTTCTCCCTACCTCAACTCATTTCTTGCTACAAAACCAAGCTTCACAGGGATTAGATGATCCAGAAAGTGTTTTCAACAATTGCTCTTTTAGACTCCTGCCATACTTTCAATCAAGGAAACTGAACAAATTCCACTTAATAACGTCATTATGGTGAAAACATTATCAATATGGCAACAATCACTATGGACCATAAGATCATCAATTTAGAGTTAGAATAGAATTAAAAATCATGTAATGCAGAAGTGTCAGAATTTGCAACATTCTGGAGGGAGGTAGCAACCAGACTAAAATGCAACTGGAAAATGCTTAACAAAACAAACCAAAAACTAACACAACATGGATGATGAGAATTCATGGTTTTATAAGTCAATGTGGCCTCCAGGAATTTTTTTTCTATTTGATTTTGACCCCAAAGATGTAATTGAAACCCTTTATTTCACATTAGAGGAGAAGAGGTATGAAGCAACTTGCCCAAAATCACAGAGGTAGCAAGTTATACAGCCTGGATCCAAACGCAGATTTTTCTGACCCTGAATATAATGCTCTCTGTGCACCATTCTGCCTCTCCTCAAGTCATGCAAAGGCTTTAAAAAGTGCTATAGTGCATTCTTTAAAAGTTGTACTTGCCCTTATTCTTTCACATTAAGACATTAAGCCAACTCACCTAGCCCAGCTTTCCCTGTTTTTCTCTTGTCATCATGGGAATAAGCATTCTTAGCTTCAATTTCTAGGACAGAATCAGAGGAAAGTCATTTATTTGGATGAGAGACCTCTTTTTTCAAGCGCCAGACAGGGTCAGCTCAGACTGTTCCCTTCTGCCTAATTCCAAGGAGATGGCTATTTCTTAACACATGAAAGAGGACTAGAGATGACCTGAGCTCCAGACAGTTATGAGGGTATAGCGATCATACCTTTTCTTTCTTCTTTTTTCCTGTCAAGAAAATATAACATTCCGTTTATTCCCAATGTGAAGTTTGTGAACAGTCCTCTGCAACAAAACTGATAGGGCCATAAAGGTCACTTATGATAGCTTAGTTTTTGGCTTGAGAGTCACTCTGGCTATTGTCATTTCAGTTAAACTATTCACCATCAGGTAACCAAAGGGTTTTTTTAAGGCTCAGTTTTGTCTGTCTTGACCATGTTTGACTTAAAAACATTGAACTATAAGAAATGTTACTCTAAGGATGGTAAAGATCTCACATTCTTGCTGGCCATCACTTTTTATCATATCATGTCGGCTTATTTGTACCATTATTACATATTTCTCATAAAGTTAAAGAAGGAATCTACCTGGGTCACATGGAAAGCTGAATCAGGACTTTTTTTCTTTATGTTGGTACTACACTTAGTTTAAGGAGATTTTTTTAAATTTACAAGATCCTTAGACAAATATGTGAAAAATGGAGTGAGGGGTAGGAAGAACACTAAAAGCTTAGAAAGAGAAAACAATAAGTAAAGAATGTCTCTAATGTATGAGGAAATCAAATTAGTCCCAGACTGAGCATGGAGGGGAAAGGCACAAACTTAGATATTAGGTACTAGCTTGTCATTTTGAGTTAGATGGAATTGGAGTAAATGTAATGTGTAGAACTCAAAAGCTAGATAAGAAATTGGCAACTTTTGAAAAATGATATGCTGAGAGTCCAGAAGCATTAGTTCATCAAATTTGGAACTTAGAGTCAGGAAGACACCACTTCAAACCCCGCCTCAGATACATGCTAATGGTGTAACCTGGAAAAATCTTTGAACCTCTCTTGGCCTTAGCTCTTTGACTGTGCTTAGCACAGTGCCTAGCCCACAGTAGGAGCCTAATAAATGTTTACTGAATTGTATTGAATTGAAATATAAAATAAGTACCTGGACTGAGTGGCTTCTAAGGGTCTCAGGGCACTTAGGTGACAAACTGGATAGAGTACCAAGCCTGGAGTCAGGAAGACTCACCTTCCTGAGTGCAATGATGACCTCAAATATTTACTATCTGTGTGACCCTGGGCAAGTCACTTAGCCTTATTTCCCTGTTGTATCATCTGTAAAATGAGCTGAAGAAGAAAATGGCAAATCACTCCAATATCTTTGCCAAGAAAACCCCAAATGGTGTCATGAAGAGTCAGACGTGACTGAAATAACTAAACAAGGACCTTTTAAGTTTGAAATTCATGATTCAATATTCAGACACCTTTCCTACTCACATCTTCTTGGGGACATGGAAGATTACAGACCATGAAAGGACAGACCATCATCACCTAAGCACAGAAAGACAATAGCCACTGTCTGGAGAAGGAAATATTGTGGCAGCAACAAACTCCCTCACTAACAAAACACATCTATGAACTATCTACAGATGTAGTTAGTTGTCAACAAATGAGGCAAATGAAAGAATTAAAATAGTAAAACAATAGTATTATCCTAGTTGGAAATACATGGAAGCATATGCTGTGGTTAAAACTAGAACTGGTTTTCCAGGGTCATAGAGACAGTATAATATAGAATAAAGCAAACATTTATTAAACGCTTACTGTGTGACAGACACTATGCTAAACTATGGGGATATAAAAGAGGAAAAAGAAAGTTCCTGCCCTCATGAAGTTTATAGTCTGATGGAGGAGACAATACGTAAATAAACACATGCAAAGCCAGCTATATACAGGATAAAGAAGAAATAACTAAAAGAGGGAAAACACTGGAATTGAGAGATTAGGGAAGGATTCTAGGAATGTCGGTATTTGAAGAGAAGGAAGGAGAATTGTCTAGGCCTGGGGGACAGCCAGAGAAAATACCTGAAAACCAGAGGAAGTTCTTGAAAGCAAATCTTCTGGCTTCAAGTTTGGATCTTGGTCCACCACACTACGCTGCCTTTCTTACTAGCTTTAAGTGAATGAAAGTTCAGGAGGAGTACACTTATGCTTACTTCCTACTGCCATATATGATATATATCAAGCTTTTAAGATACTTATTGAATTATTAAGCTCCAACCACATTGACCACTAAGTAAGACAGAGTAATAGAAATTTTCATAGATTTCTACTGAGCATGCTCAGGAGTTGTCTAAAATGTCCTTATCGTCTATGTTTCAAAGTTAGCCACTGGAAGTCTTCCTCTATGAAACTAAGCCACCTGGATAGCTTCAGCTTTCCTTCCATGCCTCACAGAGCTGTGAAGGATGAATGTGACAATGCCTATGAATTGTTTCAAACGCCTTGGGGACTGCTTTTACAAAAATGCATAGAAGCATGATTTTGAACAGTCAAGCATCTATCCAGTAACAAACCAAATATCACTTTCAAAAAGGTAACATTTCTTTTTCCCTTTATCCTTTACTAATTCAAAACATTCGAAAAGACTGTGTTCAAACTTCCCTGATAGCCTATACACACAACGCAGACCCACTCCAAGAATGAGCCTTCTCAGGGTCCCCAGCAGACTGAAAGCAACAGTTCCACAACCGAAGTGTCACTGCAGCCTAACTATAGCGATTCACTACTGTGAAAATTGTAATAACAGATGCTCACAGATGCCTGGTGGGATGAATCAATGAGGTGAGAGGAAGAAAGAAAAGTAATCTGTCTGTGTGGGGAGAAGGGGAAGTGAAACACACAAGAGCAAACAGATGGCAATAATGAAGGCATTTAGGGACAAATTTTGCTTTGTGCACCCTGTGGATTTCCTTCCTCCACGGAATTCTTATTGACTTTAAAGCCAGCTCTACTTATGGACAAGATAACACAGAAACAAAACACAGAGGAAGAACAGAAAAAAGCAGTCCTCTTCTACATATATGCATAGTGTCTGCATCTCTGGATATACAGACAAATTTGGTTAAAAGTTAGAGGAGGGATCCTAGTGCAATCAAATTTCTAGGCTATTAGAATAATTCCAGTGAACACCAGTCTGTTGCATAGTTCTCCTTCTTACTGGACCTGGCTTTACATGTTGACTCGATTTGAATTCCACAAACATTCATCGAACTTTTCTACAAATGCAAAATATTTAAATTGCACACATGCTACGTCAATCTCACTTATTCACTTTTCTCTTCAGGTTACCCTGGATCATTCTGTTTCTGGAAATCATTTGTATTCTTCTAACCTTATAAATGATACCTTACATTTATATAGCGTTTTTAGGCTTACAAAGCACTTTCCTCACTTTGAAATCTGATGAGCTAGCTAATATAAGGAGTATTACTCTCCAGATAGAGAAGTGATATCGTGTAGCAGATCCAAAGAAGAATAATGAAGATAATGGAGAAACTGAGCCTAAATGAGGTTAAGTGAATTCTCCAGGGTCATACAAGTAATATGTATGGAGCAGAATTGGAATTTAGTTGCTTTGGAGACTGAACCCACCGCAGTTTCCGCTGCTCCATGAAGAAGCTTCATAACCACTATTTATACACTGCCAGAATCTTCAGGAGAGAAATCAGTCTTCCCAACGCACTGGCTGTGACGCGCTATTGTTTGTGCCAGTTATGGTGTCAGGTAGACCTGGGCTGAAGAACTTTCTCTGATGCATGCTGGCTTTGTGACTGTGGGCAAACCATTTAAATTCTCTATTCCCCCAGTAAATTCACTAAGGTTGTAAGTTGCAGAACATGTACAATCACAATTGGTAGAAGCACTTTGCTCACTGGAGATTTGTTTTCACTATTATATAAATAATAGAATATAGAATAAAAAGCCATAGAATGTCAAAATCAAACTTATGATCTTATCAATTGTTTCTCAAAATGCAAAATAAACTAGGATGGTAATGAGGCAAAATTTTAACTTAACTTAGATATTTAACTTTAATCCTTATAAAATGCTATGATAATGTTGTTTGCCATAATAATAAAAGCAAAAACTAAGATTTATATAACACTTTCAGGTTCATGCAGCATTTTATTCATAGTATCCATTTTATCATTGTGGCAACCCTGTAAAGCAGATGCTGTCATTCAGATCATCAGATGAAAAAACTGAGACCAAAGAAAGATAAGTTAGTTAACTAAGAGCCATAAAAGTAATATATATGAAACAGGATTTAGAATTCAGTCCTTTCTGAACCTAAATCCAACAGGCTAATCACTACTCCATGTAGAAACTTCATAAACATGACTTGTACTATCAGGATCTTGATCAATTGAATTTATATTTAAGCTATACTTTCCCAGAAGGGCATTCTGAGTTTAATAAGTCAGGCTTTCTGATGTACTGTCTGAATGCCTTATTTTTGGTCACATCATCCTCCATTCAACAAATGCTTATTAAATATCTATGCTATGTACATGGCATTGTGCTAGATGCTACAGGTCATACAAAGATCAAAAGACACGAATGGTATAATTTAGCAGGAAGAAATGGCACACAGACAAAGAAATACCCACTATGTAATATAATATGACATGTGCCCCATGTGATGAAAAATAATTAAATGAGTTGAGGAGTAATATAAATCACTACACCTCTAGCCCACATAGATCAGAATATGAATTATTTATGTATATTTTCAAGTAATTTTACAAACAATCTTCAGAAGTGAATTATAACATAATTATTTCACTGGTGGGTATCACATTCTTCTGTACTCACACAAAAGTGAGGGAAAAGAGCAACCTTGAATATAGCAAAGTAGATTGGAAAGGGAAGAAGTGAACAGTGGTTAAACTTAGGGCATTTTTGGAAGATTCTTACAAAATACTTGCAACTGAAAATCCTGAAAGAAATATTCCCATGAGTACATCCCTCTCCTGTGTCTCTTTCTCTGTACTCAATGGTATTTACATTGTTGGTTTCTTCCCTTGTCAACAACCTCTATTACTCCTGTAAAGAAAATTATGATGAAACACCAACCCAAAGATCCAAAAATATTTACTAAAATGGCACCAGTCATTCACTGAATACAATTGATGCTCCCAGGCTGCAAGAGTAGGTTTTGCCTTTACTGCTTGGCAAGTAAGAATTTTTAAAATGGTGAATTCCAGTGTCTTACTGTCAATTGTGATGAACTTTTGGCTCAATCAGAATAGGACATATTTGTTGAACAGTATAATCTATATAGCATGCCTCTTAATGTACTATATATTGAATCTTAGACATAATTTTTCTATCTTAATAGAAAGGCTTGCATTTATACCTTGGAGGATGATAAAAAATATTCATTTTGTACAACCTCTATAATCATCGGAAAGAGATGGAGTGAAAAGAAATACCAAAATAAATATGAATATAAATTATACCTATAGTAGGATGGTTGCTTAATTTTGAGAATGATATCTTAATAGGATAAGACCCCAGAATCACAAGATAGGTTCAAATATAACAGTGCTCCAGAAATGGGATGCCAGTTGAATGGAACGAATTGCAACTAAACTTTCAATAGTAGACAGAATTTTCAGTGAGGAGCTTTATCTACCAATGCAGAGCAGAGTCTTCTCTTTTATCTCAGAGGGTTACCCAGAGTAATGAGAGGTTAAATTACTTTCCTAAGGTCAAACAGCCAATATAAATTAGAGATGGACCTTGAACCCATGTCTTCTTTGTGTCCAAGTGCCATGTGTCTCTCCATTATATAACACTGTCTCATATATGTATACTTCTTATATCTGAAATCTTAGCATGTGAGTCTGTGACCCTAGTATATCTTTGCCCAGACATCTTCCCTCTCCCACGGTTTCATCTCCTACTAAACCTGATTGTCAATGCCCTCTCCCCATTTCGCCCTCTTGTATAGATCCAGTTGATATCCCATTGAACATTGGAAAAGTCTCCTGAATAGTCACTCTATTCCGGATCTCAGGTCTATCCCCTAATCATTTCCAAACAAAAGTCCTCAGTACAGACTCCTCCATTTCAGCAATGCAAGATAGACAAAGTAACTCACATCTATTCAACATACAGAAACTCACCAATTACAGTCTTTATGGTAAAGTACACGAAAGTACCTTAACATTTGGCCTGTCTCTGTACCCTCAGCACAATCAGACTTCACCATTTGCTCTGCAGATGAAGAGTTGTCTCCTAAGTGAAAATGTGAGCTCCTTGAAAAGAGGGAAAACCTTACTTTTCTATTTATATCCTTGAACTGGAATATTGCTTGATATATGGTAAGGATTTAATAAATGCATTTGATTTCATTCATCCATTCATTCATTTTCCTACAAATGCCTTTCCTGTGAACCTGTGTTTTATTTTTGTATTACCAACACCTAGCATAGTGATTCTTATGTAATAGATGCTTGAGTAATGTTTATTGACTGAATCAAATTAATCATGTTCTGTTCATTTTTCTTCTGACTATATGCTAGCAGAAAGTGACTTCTGCTAGCAAGAATATTCAAATTTGAACTTAATTTTCCTAATCTATTTTGGAGTTCACATTATGATAGACACAATTCCTGATGTTTTAAAAGTGTAGCATTTGAGACAATAATAATTTAATCAGCTTAGAGAAACCTAGGCAAGAAAAAAAGGCTATTTAATAAATTATAAGATTACGTATAAGTTGATTTATCCACAGAAAACTCCCTATTTCACACACACACACACATCATAGTTCATAAAACTTTCTCATTGTATAAAGCAAAATCTAAAAACTATTTTTAAGTAACATCTAAATATTTTACTTTTCTGATTTGGGGTCAAATTCACAAGGAATAAGTACACGGAGGTAAGAGAAAAAAACATTAGAGTATGACTCAAAATTCAGAAGTCACAGTTGAACATCATTAAAGGTGAGAATTAAGGACAGTGCCAAGAAGGATATTAGAATGGAAGAATTCTATCTAATTAAATCAATGATAATAGATACAAATATATACATACACATATATATGTATATATAAAGAGATTGAATACTGAATCATATTATTAGACCATATACAGTTCATATAAACCCTTATCATCATCAAATGAATTGAATAATAAATACATGTGATATGTGATTACACTACTAAAATTTTCAAGAACTGAACATAACTATGTTTTATTACTGTCAAAATTTCTCTAGAAGTCACTGAAGCTTGATTGATGTAAGAGTAAAGGAGATGATTCAATTATCACTGAATGAAGGGGAAAATGATGGTATCTAAAAAAAACTGGCAAGCCTAGCTGAAAAGCTGGCTTTGGAGGAAATATGTATTCAGTTTTAGATCTGATTTACATATGTTGAATTCACGGCAGGAATGGAGATAGGGCTGTATAGCAGACAGCTAGAAATGTGGAACTGAACATTTCAGAGAGATCTGTTAGAGATGTCAGTCTAGGAGTTATAAAGTAATAGTTGAAGCTCTAAAAGCAGGAAGGAGAAAAACAGGGCAACAGGGTCCAGAGTCTCAAAGGAGAATTAACATAGTATTTAAAAGTAGAGACCAAGGTAAGCGCTGATCTATGGATGGATGCTGTTTGTTCTGTGTCCTATTTTATCCTGCCTGCTGGGTTTGAGCAGCCCTAGGTCCACAGGTGCTCCTTTAGCCAGAAGGAGGTCAATGACCTAGTGCATTTCTGCATGATGTCCATTTTTTCAACTACCCCAAAGTGGTATTTTTAGGCAGACATAGCAGAATCTGAGGAAAAATAAGACTTTAGCTAAGCAAATAAAAAGACTCTGGGATTTTTATAAAGATTATTAAATATGTAGAAAATAGTGATTTCTAAAAATCTCACACTCAAAGGAATCAAAATCCATTTCATAGAATTGAGCAAACTAAAATTTTGAATAGAAAAATATTTCATTGCCAACTATTTAATTAACATGTAATTAAAAATAGGTAAGTTGTATATGGATAATATAATGAATGTGTTAGAAGTCTAAAATAGAATTTGGAACATTTAAAAAATGATATTTATGTCTCTAGAAGAACATAAAAGCAAATCTAATTCTCTTTGAATGTATAGATGATAAAATACTAAAAGCACATTTTTTTTTTGTAAAAAGTATTATTCCCAAAAATATCTTTAGAAAACAGAAAAGTAAGTTCTGGTAATTTTTTGTTACTGCTATTGTTTTTAAATTCAGCACTACAAAACTCTTTAGTCACTATGCAGAAGAACAACAACAAAGGACTTAAGTAAATTCATTTTATCTTGTTTTTCCATTCTCCAGCCAAAAAAATGTCGATATTAAAGCTGAGCCAGCCCTGAGTTTGCCAAAACTTTGATCTTCTTGCATACTTTCTGATAATATATGATAGAATCAAGTCACTCTTCACACTCCATCTAGTGCTTTAAATCTTTCTGTGAGGACATCTCAGAAACATACTCTCTTATGGACGAGAACAATTAGGTGATATTAACAAAAGTTGATGTAAAGAAGTAGAAATAAGCACTAGCTTTTTATGTCACTTTAACACACTTATAAATACACACATATATACATACATGCAGACACAAGCATATATGTATATCTGTGCATATATATGCATATATGTAGATTCACAAAAGCATCCGTATATGTTATATACAATTATTTATACATTATATATGCTTATAATATATTATATATAATTACATATATACATAATATATGATATACTAGTATTCTTCATGTATTCTCAGTGTTCTTACCACATTCATGGTAGTTCTTATTTTACCCAGGTATTTATCACTACTTCATCCATCCAATTAAGATTTACAAATAAATCTGTTTGCTTCCCAGGCCACTATGAAAGATATACAAGGTGACTGGAAATGAGGAAGGCCTAATATGCCCACGTGGATAGAATTCCCAAACCAATAAAGTTCAGAAATAGGACAGTAAACCAGAAGCGTATTTCGTTTAAACCAGTGGCCAGTAGGGTCTTTAATTATATCAGTGTGGAAATATCTGACAACATTATTTTTCCAAGGTTCTATTCAGATATTAAATTTCAGGAACCATTTAAAATGAATTTGAGAATTTTGTGAGAAATCAGATGTTGATTTTTTGTAATTTGGCCAAAATCTCTGTTTTGATTCATTTGATGATGTCACTGAGAATAAATACTATAAGTTAAGTTAAATCAGCAAGATTTTAGTTACAGGTATATTGGCAATAAAATTGTATAACTACATTGTGATACCAATCAAGTTATGAACAATTTATAACTAATCTAATGTACACTAATGTGCATCTTTCATAGGTGTTGGTAAGAAGCATTTCTGTAATTATATATTCTTTATGACCACGTGACAGTTAAAAAATTCATTCATTGTTGGGATCTTTTTCAACACACAGAAAAGCCCTGTCTCAAGGTGTACCACCACATCAATACCTGTGCATGAAATGATCACTTGTTTGGGTGATTTTATTCTCGGAGAGAAACTCCATCTGTAATGAAGCTGTTCAGCCTTATGTCTGAACAGTGAATGCAGAAACTGACTTCATCAGTGCTTAAGAGTTACTGGGGCTGAGAATGTTTTCCACTTGAGCATTGTTCCAGTTCTTTGAACCAACTGCCACAGATTCCAGGAGCTTGACCACATTACAATTTTCACACTTAGCAACTGTAAAATTGTTAAAGCGATATCTTTCCACACGGTTGCTCCGTTATTAGTGCTTAGTTTGGCATACCACCTTAGTTACGGGCTTTAAATGCCACTTTCAGCACTTCCCAGGGTAACCTTGGCCATGAAATCGGAAAATCAGATCATTTTCTGGTCTGTTTTCTTCTTTTTCTTTGGATGAGATTAGATTTTGCTACGCCTGACTGACAAACCTCATTTAGGATTCAAAAAAAGACCAGAGCCCTGACCTCTTTAAGATATGGGAGGTAAGATGTCTAAGGCCATGATGAGAAAAAAGGGACCAATTTCAACTCATCATATAAAGGGCAATGAGTAATTAATTCAAACTGTGAGACAAAAATATTTGTAAATGTGTGAAGAGTCTCTGGGTGTCTGGTCAAAACAGTGTTTAAGACTCTAAAAATAGCAATCAAGAGCTTCTCCATGTTTTGTTTTCTTTTCAAATTATATTTCTAGGTGTATTCAACAAGACAGAATAAAGCAAAGGTTTATTTTAGATGATTAAATTCCTCCCACAGCTAAAGGGAGATTTTTTTTTCTTTTCAAAATGAAACATTTGGAATATGCACTTTTCTAAGTGTATATTAAAGTCAACCTTTGAATATTCATCGTTCAACATTTAGCTGGTCATTATTCAAGCTTCTACATTCTCCTCCTCCCTTACGTTTTGCCTTTTGGTCATTTCAATTTCTCATTAGTGTTTTCATGAGGGGATAGGCAGGAAAAGGAGAGAAAGGAGAGGAGAAGTACAAACTAGGTGATTTTGCTACTTATTGGTGTAGCTCAAAAGGGTAGCTTGGTGATGGGGAAAGGTCTGAGAGTTCTTATTATCTGTCTGTGGATTTGAAATCTTAATGGTCATCTTTTCCAAGTGAAAGTGTGCCTTGGGAAAACTGGGTCACACTGCCAAACCTCACCCTAGAATAATGATGACAGATTACCAACTTAATAAGCAAGTGAGAACTTTAACTGCTATTAAAACTGGTAGGTGGTCAGTGCAATCTTTTCCCTGTAGGGAGCAGTATTATAAAGGAAAAAAAAGCTCAGAGGCTTGACTCAACAACATGCCAAAAGTCTCAGGCTCTGTCATTACAAGATGTGTGAAATTAACCTCTGTTTCCCAAAGAAAAGAGAAGGTTGTACTTAATGGCTTCTAAGTTCTCCCTCTTCCGTTTCAGAAATTCTGCAATTTCAAACTTGAATGAAAGTTTCCCTTTCCCAGTACATCTGACTGTCTTTGACATTCTCTACATTCAAGTTCACATAGAAAGGTCTGTAGGTCTTTCAGAAAGACTGTCTACTGGATGCAAATCTTCTGGCTATTAATCACCCCTCTGAGTATGATTATTTCAAATCAAGGAAAGTACTTATGTCTCCATCTGATGTGATGAGGAACTATAGTAAAATGCACTGTGGAAGAGCTATTTGAAAAATTACTTCTAAAATTTGATAATAGGATACATGTGTGAATTGCTATGACTCAAACCTAAAAAAAACCTCAACTCAATACATAGCATTTGAAGTTGTGCAAAGCACTTTGTTAATGACAATCATATAGGTCAGATAAATATTATTAGTCACATTTTACAAGTTAAAAAAAATGAGACTTGGAGAAATGACTTGCCTATTGCTCTAAACTCTCAAAGCTTATCCTTTATATCATAACTGCTGAATCCAGTGTTTTTTTTTTTCTCTCACTCCTTATTTCCCTTGACATTTCAGCAACATTCCACATGGTTGCATACTGCAGAAGTCTGTCTTCCTCTGGTTTCCATAACATGGCTTTCTACTGGCACTGTCTTGACCATTTCTTTTTGACCATTTTTTTTGTTCATTCCTCATCTGCTTTGGGACCCAAAGGTTTTTATCATCAAAGACTTTTTCCTAATCTCTTACATTCTCTATATATACCAGGAGTTCTTAATCTGATGTAATGGACAACCAAGAAGATTCACAGCTATGTTTCAGGGGGTCTATGAACTTGGAAGATGGGAAAGATTTTCATTGTCACTCACTGTTAATTTCCTTTTTAATTCTCTGTATTTTATTCTATACACTTTGAAACATTAGCCTAAGAATAATAAAACATTACTATGTTTCACCAGACTGCGAAAGGAAGGGGTTCACAACTCAAAAAAAGTTAAGAAGCCCTGATTTAAATATCTTTTAGTGATTTCACTTGTGTGAGTTACCTCTACAACAAATCACTCAAAAACTCAGAATCCCCAGCCTTAGCCTCTGCTCTGAGTCCTGAACACTTTTCCCCATTGCCTGATGGATGTAGCTCTACCTAGATATTCTTCAAGAACTCACACATTCACAATGAAATAAACCTCTTCTAGCTGATAAACCAGCCTTCTCTCCCAATGTCCCTATTTCTTTTGATGGTATTACAAACATCCTAGTAAGGCATACTAAAAAACCTGTGAAATCTCTTTGATGAGCCCATCTGTCTCATTCCCCACATTTAAAACAGTTGCCATGCCACAACATTTCCTTCTACAAACTCTTTTGAATCCTTCACTTCTCCACTATAGTTCTTTATCACCACTTGTTTGGACTAATGTAAGAACTTCCTAATTGGTCTCTTTGCCTCCAGTTTCTCTCCTTTTCAATCTGTCTTTCACAAACCTGCCAAATATTCTTCCTAAGGCAGAGGTATATTTCCTGTTTGAGAAAAAAAGTCAGTGACTTTCTATTGGATTTGAGTCAAAAAAGAACTACTTAAGTACCCTGGTATTTAAAACCCTCCAAAATCTGTCTCCAAATTTATTCAAACACATAGCTCTCTACCTACTCCCCTTTATGCACTCCACAATTCATTAGCAGTCCCACAAACTCATCATGTTATCTCTGTACTCCTTGCTCATCTCAGGAATTCACTCCTTCCTCTGTTTTGTCCTTCAGAATCATTCTCTTCCTTCAAGAATTAGTTTAAAGCTGATATCCTTCCTGGTAATTTACCCATGTCCCACCCCCTACTCAAAATCACAAAATTTAAAAGTGTCTCCTACCAATGAAGAGCAGGATTTTCTCAGAAAAATCTGGACTGATCTGAAGTAAAATGAGCAGAACCAGACAACATTGTATATAGTAACAGCACAATTGTATGATGATCTACTGTGAACAACTTAGCTATTCTTAGCAATTCAATGACCCAAGATAATTTTGCATGACTTATGATGAAAGATGCTATCCATCTCTAGAGAAAGAACTGGTGGTGACAGAATGCATATTGAACATACTTTTTTCCTTTCTTTTATTTTTTGTCTGTGTTTGCTTTCATAGAATGACTTACATGGAAATGTGTTGTGCACGAGTATACATACAACTATGATCAGTTGCTTACCCTCTTAATGGTGAGGGGAGGGAAGGGAATCTGAGAAAGAATTTGACACTCAAAATTTGAAAAACAAACAATGCTAAAATTGTGGTTATATGTAATTGGGGAAAAATAAAACATTAAATATTATTTAAAAATCTTCCCTTCTCAAATGTTCCTAGAGCATTTTGAGTATATCTTTCCTTTGTTCTGCTAACCCACTTTGAGATAGATAGATGCAGATATCTATACATATATGCATTCCTATTGCATCTTGGGTCATCTCCAGTCATTCTGATGAATAATTGGTCATTGGATACAGATGACTCTGGAGGAAAAGTGAGACTGGTGACCTGCACAGCCCTCCCTTACTCAAAACAAAGTCAAGTGCAGGTCATGTCATCATTTCTCTGATGGCATGGTCTTTTTCGGGAACAAAGGATGAGCACAACAACATATATGTACACAGAGAGATATGCATCTATCTATCTATGTATCTATGTATCTATGTATCTATCTATCTATCTATCTATCTGAGGTAAGTAATTTGGAGACTGATTTTGGAAGGATTTAAATACCAGGCTAAGTAGTTTTTAATCCAAATCCAATAGAAAGTTCCATTACATATTTATGCATATATATACATATATGTATGCATATATATATATATATATATATTATTCCTCAAATTAGATATGTTTTCTGAATGCAAGGATTGTTTTCTTTTCTCTTTTCCTCAGTCACTTAGCATAGTATCTTATCCATGGTAAGAGCTTAATGAATATTATTTTAATTTAATGTCCTTCAAATATGATCACAGAATCATAAATTTATAGCAATAAGGGACCTTAGAATTGATGTAGTTCCATATTTTCCTTTTACATGAGGTCACTGGGGCCTAGAAAGATTCTAAGGGACTGGCTGAAATTCATATAGCAAGTAAATATCAGAGCCAAGATTTGAACATACCATCTTTAGTGTCCAAGTCCAACATTCTGTTCACAACATCATGCTCTCTATAGAACTATAATTTCTGAGACAGGAAATATTTTCATCCATAAGGTTCAAATGAAAGGATTTCTAACTGCTTTTTAATTACCAAAACAAAACAAATACAATCCACAAATCATGCCAAATTGTCTTTTTGACTCCAATTATCCTCCTGCTCCAAAATTAGGACAATTCACCAAAAAAAAAAAATTTCTGTTTTAAAAAACTTGAATGTTGCCTGTAATGATGTTCTTAGTAAGAAATGGACAAAATAAATATTATGATGATAATAAAAAGAATGAAGCATCTTCATTTGAATTGAAATAAATGTCAAAAAGAATTTTCAAAGTCAATATCTAATTGGAATTTTTGTGTAATTGCTTGCCAACATATATCTATGTATATTCTTCTTTTTCAAAGGGATGTCAGTTTAAGGATATGGGACAATATTCAGAGAAGAGCAAATTAACACTTGCATTATGATCCCTTGTTATTTCTGTTCTAGAAACCTAAAGGCTGTTCTTATCCTATATAAATGTGTGATTACTCCCTTAGTATACCCCAAATAACCTCTCAAAGATAATGGCCAATTTATTATACCATAGATACAGAGATGAAAGGAATCTTAATCACTTTAAACACCAAATATCTCATTCTACAAATAATCATGCTTAAGTACAAAGAGTGTGACTTGCCCAAGGTAATGCAGGTACTATGGAGAAGAATTGGAATTTGAACATAGGGACTTTCACTTCAGATCCAACACTATTTTGACAGAACCATGATGTTTCAGTTGGAAAACTTCATCACTTTTCCTGTAAAAAGTGATTTGTTTTTAAATGTTTATTTCTAAAGTTGAAATTGATTTTCATAGAACTTTTTGTCATATTCTCCTTTGCAGAAGGATCTTTCTCTGATTTTCTTATATGCATATACTCTCAAAGGGATTTATGAGTGTTTGCTCAGTCTGGATTTCAGTCTGCAGACTAGGATTGGGATGTAAAAGACAACATATAACAGAAATTTGGCAGTTGTTGGCATTGAAGGACCTCAGGCCATTTTGGAACAAACTGTTATTGAAATGCATTGGTTTGGAAATAGTGGTGTATGGATCCAGTCAAGAGTCCAGTCTCTAAACTCACTCTGACACACAATGACTTATTCATCAGTTCAAGAGGGAATCTGTCAAAGGAAACCTTATCACCTGTCTTTTAGAAACAAATCAGACTTGCTTTGTTTTGAATTCTCCGTATTTCATTAGTTGGACATGCTTTTCAATTCTCAAACACCAGTCATTATTAACCAGCCTTTTAGGAGGTGATGTAATTGGAACATACTGACAACTGACAATAATCAATTATTTAGCATGAATTTTGTACTTGGAATCATAATGCCCCACTAATAAAATTGGTCAGATGCCTACTGGATTTTAGACTTATTAGACCAGATAAACACCATTCTTAATAATCAGCTAAAGTACTGAGATAATAAGTATTTCCTCCACTATTACCTTGGGAAGTAGGTACACCAGGCAGTATCATACTTAGTTTACACATAAAGAGAGACTGCTACTCATGCAAAGTCACAGAGTCATAAAGCACCTTAACTAGGGCTTGAACCCAAGTGCAATCCTGCACTCTAGGTAGACTTTGTAGGAGGTAGGAATTTCATTTCCATTTTCTTTGTTAATTTCTTGTAATTATATATCCATTTCCATACATAAAATATGAATGCCATAGTCCTCTTGCCACACTTGTGGGATATATGTCATGCTTGTCAGTAAATACATTGAATGCAATGAATGAAAAAAAAGGCTATATAAGTTGTTATTTTGCAGATTAGAGAAAAAAAATAGGCCTTGGGAAATATTCACTAGCCTTCCAATATTTTATTAATTAATGTTCACTGACTTTTTTTAACTGTGTTATCAACTGAATTTCTGATGGAAAGAAAACAGCAGAAATATTTTGAAGCTTGTAATGTGCTTCAGGCTTTTCCAATTCCTACAAATATTTTATCATGTCACAAAGACCTCAACACTAGATAAGATGTCAGGAGGTATTTCTCATAGAGGAAACATATCTTTCTACTGACATATCATTTTTAAAAGGCATAAACCCAGTATGACTGAAAGTAAGTATACATTACTTCACAACCAGTCCCATTTAATGGGACAGTCTCAAGTAACTCAGAGCAGAACTATTACAAAGTCGATAAAAAAGTTAGTCTGTGAGTGGCAGGGCTGAGCTGAGGACAAGCAGAACTGCCTCTGACTAAGGATCTCTGCTTCATACATAGATCAGATAGCAGGATGAAGAGAAAGACTACCCCTGACTGCAGTATTTGACACTTGCCTGGAAGTCACACCCACATGATATTTTACCCTAAAGATTATTATTTGGTGCCTACTGGTGACATTCTCCCCAAAAGAACCCAATTCATGAGTATGGATTAATAGTCAGTGGAAGATAATTGTATTAATATCTGTACCAATCATGAATATTCTTTTGGGGCTCGGGGAAAATTGTTTAATCTCCCTGTAAAGTGAAAATGGTGATCCATACAGTAATGTGAAAGTAAATTACAATAAATTTTGAAAGATAGAATCTGCAGTTCTACACTTAGTTTTTAATATCATCGCTATATCTTCTATATCAGATATAAGGCACGTTTGGGCACCAGATATGTTTCATCACTGATTTTGTTTCATCTCGACCATGAAAGCTTTCGCTATCAGATAATAACCTGGATTTATAACACTCCAGCACAAGGAATAGCTCTCTGCCCCACCCCAATACAAAAACATACACATGTGCACATGTACAGAGGTATACACATATCTATGTACTGAATCATGATAGCATTTGATAAAAATAAATAATCTATGAAGAATAGTAAAAAGATAGGAATAAAGATGATAACTTGCTAATAATGAAGCTTCCAAAGAAAAAAAAAACATAATACAAAGAACAAAACTTTGTATAAATTGCACAATATTTCTGATTTTCTCATTCTTTATAACTTTCAGTCTCTCCCATCATCTCCATCTCATTTGAAGCATGGCACAACAGTGACCACTGGACCTGGAGTCCAAGAACTTGGATTTAAACATGGTCTCTAAAACTCTCTGACTGTGTGATAACGAGGGAATCACTAAACCTCTCTGAGATTCAGTTACCCTCTTTAGTAATAGTTCTTGTACTATCTTACAGGGCCGTGGACACCAGAAATTACATTTCTAATAAGTATGTTACAAATGTTACAGAAATAAATGAATGTCAATTATTATTTTTCTTTCTCCTCTTTCTCTCCTCTTGGCCTTTCATTCTCTTCCCCTCATTTCTCTGTGTCCTTTCTACTCATTTTTTTTCTCCCTAATACTTTCATTCCTACCCCTGTACCTTTTAGAATGAACCAAAAGGTCATTTAGTCCAACAATCCTTCTAATACAAGAATCTCTTTTAGAATACCACCGAAAATAGCCTCACATCCTTTATGAGAATACTTTCAGTGAGAAGGAATTTACTGCTTCATAAGGTTGCTCAGTGCATCCCTATATCTTTGACTCACTAGTCTTCATTTAGTTTTCTGAGTCCAACCAATAAGAACCATCCCTCTTTCAGATGAGCAGCCACAGAATATAGATATTATGGCCTGTTATCTCTTTTCAATGTTATTCAAGCTTTGTATCCCAAGTTTTTTTTTTTCAGACAAACTTTATATAATATAGTTCCTACATCCTCATCATTTTTGTTTCCTGCAATGTCCAGTGGACATGGTGTAATTCGTTAAAGTTACTTCTAAAATTTAGTTCCCAGAGACAAACACAGAAACCCATCTTGAGTGTGGCTAACAAAGAACAGTGATTACGTTGGATCTTTATTTACTACTATATGAAGTGGAACCTGAGCTAGTCTAAAAAATAGTAAGAAGAGTGGAGTTATGCATAGTTAAGGCAGGGATATAGGGCTAGCCAGCTACACCTACCTTTTCTTTTTATTTCATTAGTATGTCCATCAAGGTCGATTTAAGCAGTGAGATGGATCTTACTGCCTGGACCTCCCTCAGAGATCCAGGGACATTTTAGAGGTTAGTATTCAAAATAGGTTTGGGAGACAATTAGACTTACAAGGAATTAATTATGAGGACTTGATCAGAAGTCAAAGACCAATCTGCACCAGCAAGCTGCCCAGTCAACACTGGCCAAAGGGTAAGTAAGACAAATCTATTTTTAGCCTGGTACCATTCTCTTGATTTCAATTTCTTCCTGGTCTGGGTTGCCTGGGTCTGGGTACTTACAAAGCATTACCTTTTCCTTACTGAGGAGAAGCTTTCTAGTAAATGCACCTTATTAGATGGGAGCAGAAAGTAACACATGGCCCAGAAGAACTGAAACCCAGAAGATATTAATGGAGGGTAGCTGAGGTGCAACGAAAACTTTAGATAGAACTAGTGTGTGTGTGTGTGTGTGTGTGTGTGTACATACACACACATATATGCATGCACACATATATACACACATACATATACACATGTGTCTATATGTATATAGACACACAATACACTTAGATGCACACATGTAACACATGCATGTGTGTATACATATATGCATACACACATGCACATGCACACACATACACACACATCTTCCACTGATGATATAGCAAATTGTAAATGAGACTACTTTATGTTTGTACCCAGTATCTCTTTTTCTCCATTTAACTCCTAAGTGATTTGTTTTGAACTGGTAAGTCCTTCACTATCTTGTGAAGTAAACTTCATGACTAGGGTTTTTTGAGCTGTGTTTCTGCATAGGTACTGTTGCAAAGAGGGCCTAAGATCTGACATGGTTGTTTGCTGGGGGCCCACATGTGAAGAAAGCTCTTCTATTCAAGAAGCCTAAAATTAAATTGAGCATTTTATCCTGTGGAGAATATTTATTATCTTACTTTATCATCTAAGGAATTAGATATTTCTCTCTTCTCTGTACCATCTGTTAATCTGATAAGTATGCATTTTAGATCTTCATCCAATTCAATAAGAAAAAGTTAAACAAGGGAAGCCTAAGCAGAGAACCTTAGGACATCTATAAACTATTCTCTATTGTATGTGCAAGTGGGAGTCCAGATTAAAATCATAAGCATTCAAATTTCATGGCTTCCATTTATTTACATAACCCAGAAGAAATATTGCATTAAGGAATGTCACAGCTAACACTTCAATCCTGTGCTTAGTAAACTCAAAATTATTTGTAGATTGTCTGAAAGGCAAAGGAAAAATATATTCCTACTCATATTCATTTTCAAAAATTATTGCCCTTCCACAAATGCAATAGCTAAAAATATTTTATCTTTTTTCTGTTTATTTTATTGCCTTATGCTTTCAGAATTCACTGAATTACTTCAAAAAGGCATTATGTTAAGATGATATGATTTTGAAATTCATTTCACACAAAAGTTTTATTCTAAATAATTCCATCCCACTTGGCCATCTGAAAACAAACAAAAATATTCATGGCCTTATTTTGTGTCTTAGAATGTAGCAAAATTTTTTAATAGTCAAATTTTTAGTTTCTTCCCCAAAGCAGAAATTTTTAATAACATCCAGGATAGAGGAGAAAAAGGAACAGTTATATTGCACAGAAACTGAAAAAGGAAGGCATATCTCTTTAAGTCATAAAACATTTTTAAATACATTGGGTAGTCTTAAAATATAATCCTTTATAACCAGTATGGTAGATAGAAGCAAATCACATTTCAAAAACCCTAAAGATCTTGGAATGGAAAGTGTTACTTTTGTAACAAAACATGATGCAATCTTTCTCATTTAAAGTAACTGTACCACAGAATGTTGGGGTAGAAAAATATTGCCAATTGTCACACTAAGTCTTACACTATACTTTTACAGAAAGAAAGGGTAGGCAGCTTAGCTGACTGCTCAGAAAACATCACCCAAAAGAAATGATTTTAACATCTATAACATATGCTATGAAGCTACTGTCCTCATCTCCACTTGTACTGGCAGCCTAGGCTGGACCCACAGTTCCTGGATTATATGGCCCTTGGATAGAATATAAGAGTAATCTTGAAAGGACTGGTGCATTTTCCAATGTTATAGATCGTGATTACTGATCGTTGTATTTCCTCTATCCAATGGTTATTAGGTTGTATCAATTATTCAGATTTAATTAGATTTCAGAAACTGATATTTAATATCACTATCAGTACAAAACCACTGGTCCAGTAGATGATGACAAGCTCTCCAATAAAGACACAGAGAGTACAAGAAAAAGTGAAATCAAGCTTAAAGCACATGTGGAAGAGGAGGTATCAAAATATTCCCCCTAGATATTTTGCTATCTTTTCCTTGAAGATCATTGAAATTGCCTTTCCTCATCACTCTTAAGTTTTTCTCTCCTGATGTAGACCGTGTTGTCAGTTATTGTTATTCTATGAACTCTGGTAGGACATCATCAAAAAAGTCCAAATTCTCCTGTCCTCTGAAATTAATGAGTTCTTCTTCTAAATAAGTTAGGAGAGAGTATAGAAGAACAAGGCTGAAGAGATCTTCCCCAGGTGATTCTTTGTCAGGGGCTTAGTTGGAAAGTTTTATCTGTTGCCAGATTCACCGATCACTTGGACTGACCCAGATGTCATGATGCAATCTCTAAACCACTGGTATAAGACCTATAACATCTCATTGAAGTTTTGATTTTTTGATTGATTGTGATGGATTGATGTCCACTGTGCAAACCTAGTTCACCTGATAAAGTACTCAAGCCTAGGCAGGCGGGGTGTTTGTGACCCTGACTCCTGCCATTATACTTTACTTTGACAGTGGTTTCACTGATATTTTGACTATGTGAGAAGCAAGTTAAGAATTCCAACATATTGTGCAGACACTCCGTGGTGAACTTATGGGAGGACATTGTCAATAGTCAAGCATGTAGTGGGTTAGACATGGATGGTTTGCAATCTGTTTCACTGAAAGGAACTCACAGATTGATGAGATCACAGATCTATTTGCATTTGGATATTCTAAAATTTATTTCTCAAGAGAGAAATACACCTATCCCTAAACATATAAAGGTGCAATTCTAAGTAATATAAATACTATCAGAATTTATCAAGTAGCAGGGAAATGAAAGTCTCCATCTTCTGCTCATGGCAAAGCTGAAGATCAGCAGAATCCAGGCTTTGAGAAAAGAGCTAGGAGAGTAAAATTCTGGTAGATTACACTATTGAGATATTCAGTTGATACACCATGTTTCCTGCTAATAGAAAGATACCAACTGAGGATAGTCACTTTATAGTACCACAAGCCCAGCCTTTACTGCTTGGCAGGTGCATAGTTATCACTGAAAGCACTGAAAAAAAATTCATCCCAACAGAGAGAATAAACCATGCTAACAATCTCATATTTTGTCAGTACTCAATTCTGTTCCTTGAACTCTTGTTGAAATTTACAAAATGATTGACTATTTAATGCCATTCTTCCTTTTTATGATTTATGGTGAAATAATACAGGTTCTGTCTAGACTGCTTCAATAAAATTGGCTTAATTTTGTTAAAGCTGCATCCCATATTAACCTCAGAGTCCTCTATTTTTCCTACCTCAGAAAAGGTTTCATAATATGCAGCCACAATTCTGTGAATGCTCCCCATGAGTGAAAATAGCTATGTTAATAATGTGCCATTTGTAACTGCTCCATATAAAAAGAGAATGGAGGTTACAACAGTAAAGACTTGATCGATTTGACCCCAGAGTGTAAAACTCAGTGAATTATGTGGCAGAATATTTAAGAGATGTGAAAGTTGGGGAAAGGATGGAAGGGACTTTCTAATCATTAGGGTTATCTAAAAATAGAATGCATTGCTTATCAGTTTTCTTGAAAAAAAGAAACTAGACTATGAACTGATGATAATGGAGAGAGGGATTTTTAAGGGTGTAGGTAGAACTAATTGGTCTTGGATGTCCTTTTGACCTCAGAAATACCATAAAATCTCAATAGGCATTTTTATATTGGTTTTGAGGTGGGGGATACATATGATTGGGCATGATGATTCCAGGCTAGCACATATGTTTTTTGTTTTATTTCACAACACCACCAATATATTGGCCTTAGACACTTCAAACTTATTGCATAGCTACAGTTATTACAATAGCAAAAGTGCTAGTGAACAAACAGTTCATTAGATTTGATGGACATTGGCAAAGGCATTCCTTAATGATTACTTATGAAAACATCATTAGATGAAAAAAACAGAAAAGTTAGATGGAGAACAAAGATTTCTAGGGGAAAATTTACAAGGATAGAATGCAGATTTCAAGTCAGAAGGAACCTTTGAAGTCATCTATTTCAACCCTTTAATTTATAGATGAGGAAACTGAGACCCCCAAAAGTTAGGAGAATTATTTAGCTTCAAAAAGATAATTAAGTGACAAAAATCAGATCTGAAACACCCTTTATCCTGTACCAGGCTCTACTTGTCTCAGCAGCCCAAACCCCAGAGAATCCAATGAACAGCAGAACTTTGAGTCTTTGGGAGGTTAGAAGTAGAAAAATTTTCTTTGGTTTTCTAGTACCTTCCTTTGATATAAGTAAAGAGCCCAGAGAAGGTCCAAGCTCTATCTTTCTTCTTGATCTCCCTCTCTCTATGTTACATGTAAGAGCTAGAGTCCAATAGTCTTAAAAGCTCTAGGGCCAAGGCAGGGACAGAGTTCCCATTGTTTCAATATAAAGAGTAGACAAAATTGAAGATTACTCTCTATTCCATTTTAGATGTAAAGATATTAAATATAGTTGATTTTCTAAGTTCATGCAATAAGTACATTTTCTTTACCATCTGTTCAAATACAAACACATGCCATTTTTGTTATTGTGAATTTGTGAGTTTTGTCTTCATGCTATTTAACTTTTAGTCCAATAGTGATTGCCTTGTACTAACCTGGGTAATAAGCTCCTCATCCCAGGCACTGATAATTGAAGCCTAATGTCAAAATCAGTTTTAAAACCAGAAGGAACCTAGAGATGATCTACTCCAACTCATTCATTTCATAGATAGAAAACACAGACCAAGAAAGTTTCAATAATTTGCCCAAATTTATATAGCTAGTTTGAGACAAAGTTGAGATTGCTTCTCCATTGTTTTATTCATCCAGTTATTTCTACCTCCTTAGGTTTAATAATTTTAGTATTGAAACTATTAATGTCTCATAGTGTATATGGTTGACATTTACAGTAGCTATATTTTAATGTGGCACGTCACTATCTATATTAATGAGAATACAGCAACTAAGGCAGAAGAAAAGGTATCCAAATGGTAACAGGATGATTGGATTAGAATGAAGCCTCCTTGCTAATCTTAGTGCACTGACAGTACTTTCTGAGTGTCATCTCCTTAGGTTATGCTATGATGTAGTGAGAAGTGCACTGGATTCAGAAAACTTGGGTTTAATCCCTGGTCCACACTCCTTCTGTAACCTCGGACACATAATTTTGCATTGTGGTTTACTGAACTGTAAAATTAGGTACCTGGAATACATGATCAATTTTTGTTGTTATTCACTCATTTTAGTCACGTCTGCCTCTTTGTGACTCCATTTGGGGTTGCCTTGGCAAAAAAATATTGGAATAGTTTGCCATTTCTTTCTCCAAGTTAACCACTAGGGTACTTTTTAGCTCTAAATCCTAACATTTTCTTCAAGTATACTCCAATATCTAACTTAGCTACATATACAAAGGCAGTAGTTTCTAAACCTTAACTTAAAAGAAACTGAGGAGTAGCAGTTGCATTTAGAGTGCAGACCCTCTGGCAGTGCTGAGAAGGCAGGTAATTGGCAAGGGATGCTGGACAGACCTCAGTGTTTCCTTTATTCAAGAACAGTGATCTTTTGGTGCAAATCGTAGTATAAATATGAACCAAGTCCTTTCGATTCTGCCTCATATCAAACATAGTACAATGCCTGGCACATAGTAAACACTTCATAAATGCATATTGACTGTCTCTTCATTTTCTCTGATCCACTTCATACAGAAAGCAATGGCTTTGATGGCAAAGCAAGCTTTGTCATGGTCTGTCTGCTGCAGTTACAAGATTCAGAATTTCTAGGTCTGACATTTCACTATTAGGAGAGGAATCACCAACATCTTCATGATGTGCACATATGTTTATAGATTACTTTTAATAAATAGATTGTGTGTCTATAGAAGCTGTTTTGTTAGCTCTGTATACATGTATCAAACATATATGTTCCTTAAATCTATTTTTACTATCTTAAAAATGTATGCATCTGATCAATTTTGGGCTTTTGGCTAGGGGTTGTTTTGTAGGGGTTTTTTGTGAGAGTTGTAGATGGGACAGGTCAGAGAGCCAAAGAAAGAATGAGCACATTAAAGCGTATTTTGTCCCGAGACCTCAATTCTTAAAACTTCAGAACTGATTGTAAAGATTTTATAGATGTTTTCATCTACTGAGGACAAAAAGTTCTGATAGCATCCTGATCTGAAAAAAATTACCTCATCTATAGTGTTTTTTATATAAAAAATAGCTCCCATTATAATATTGGTAGAAATATTACTTATATACTAATTAACTACATGTAGGCATATACAATAAGAAGAAACATTAATTCAATCATAATTTACTAGCTGGGATTTAAAAATTTACTATAATTTACTGTTTACATAATTTATTAACTTATTTGGTCCTTAGATAGATTGATCTACTTACTCATGAAGGTCAAGTGGATTAAACTTTGAAAAAAGTAAATTTCAGAGTCAAGGAAAAGGTTTATTAAAAATGAAAAAAAAAACAAAACCCAAAATAACTTTTTACCATTGAAGTCTAATACTCCCATATTATCAATGAAAGGACATTTGGGAGTGGTTAACAGATATTAATGAAGAGCTTCCTATCACATATCAGGTGTAAAGAAGTCTCTAAGAAATCTCAATGTAGTAAAAGGGTACCAATCTTTGTTCTAAGTCATTAGAAAAATATTTTAAAAGGAAACTTTAAAAGATCTACAAACCTATACTTAAAAGAATAACGTTGTAGAAGGAAGCAAAACTTTTAACCAATCAATTGAAAAACATATACCTAACAGCTACTATGCATCACACATTGTGCTGGGTGCTAGGCATAGAAGTACAAAGATTCTCTACTTGAAGATGTCTTAGATTCTAGCTTCAGAAAAAAACAAGGAGAAATATGAGTATTTGTGTCATAAACATACATTGAATGAATATAAATAACTACAAATGAGTTCAATACAAGATACGGATAAGTACTAGTAGTTGTGGCATCCAGAAAAAGTTTGATTTAGATGAAACTTCAATTGTATCTTAAAGGAAGAGAGACACTCTATGAGATGGAGATAAAGAGATTGTGCATGAAAAGCATGTAAGGCAGCAATTGAGAGGGGACGTGTAATGTTCTATGTACAGAAGAAAGAGAATGCCAGTTTGGTTGCATTATAGGGTGAGTAACCTTAATTGAAAATGAAGAAGTAGGTTGTGAAGAGATTTAAAAGTTAAGTAGAGAAGTAAATATTTCATCCTATAGTTGATAGGAAATCCCTGGAGTTGGCTGACTAGGGGAGTCAAATGGCCAGATCAGTACTTAAGCAACAGTGGGTAGGATTGACTAGAATGACAGGGAGAGCTAAGTCAGGTAGATCAATGAGGAAACTGTCATACTAATCTAGGCAAGATATGATGAGAGCCTAAACTATATTGACAGCTACAGAAACAGATGGAAGAGAAAGAAGATATTGTGGACGCAGAAAACATAAAATTGGATAACTGACTAGAAATATGGGTTATAGGAGAATAATGAGGTAATGATAATGCCAAGATTTTGGTACACTGGACGCTAAAAGAATGATGGTGCTGCATAGAAATATAGGTCAGTCTGGAAGAGTAAGGTTATCAGAAAAATGGAATGAATTTGTTTTTGGACATGTTTGACAAGATTAAAGATAAGTAATGGTGAGAATGATAGAGGGGGCAATCTGCTGGAAAAGAAAAGATAGAATGGGGTTGCTTGTACATGTCAAGGGGTTTGTTTTGGCAAAGAGAATGATTATCTTCTTATGTGATAAAAGAGAAGAAAGGAGATAGTGAAAGAAGGCATATACATAATATGAGATAAGGAAGAGAGGAGAAAAGGAATCTCCTGGTGAATGGCCTTAATTTCTAAATGTGAATTATCACTTAAGATATTACTGGTATAACAGAGCTATTGGGGTAAGCCTTGATTTGTTCTAAAGGCAATTAAGGAACAGAATAATATACTCTTATCAAAAGGAATTCTCCCTCTATGTTCTATTTCACAATAAATAAAAATGGTCAAATGATGCAAACAGGTATTTTATAAAGGACCAGAACTATGCTATCAACAATCACAATGAATTTTTTTTAAATGCTCTAAATAATTAATAACTAGAGAAATGCAAAGTAAAACAACTTTGAGATTCTGCCTCATACTTATCTGCTGGCAAAGATGACATAGAGAAAAATGAAATAGGTTGGCAGGACTATGAGAAAACAGGTAAAACTGTTGGGACAGGGGGGTCCCAACATTTTGAAATTTCATTTGGTGCTATGCACCATAAGTCACTAAAGTGAACATACATTTTTACTCAATCCTATAGCTACTAGACCTATAGCTCAAATAAAGTGAAGAAAGATTTTTAAAGAACTGTATGTATGCAAGAATTATAATAGCTACTGGCCGTGGAGTCAGAAGGACCTGAGCTTAAATGCAGTTTTAGACACTTACTAGCTGTGTGACTCTGGGCAATTCACATAATCCCAATTACCTCAAAAAAAATAAATTAAGAGTGTTTTTCTTGATAGCCAAAACTTGGAAATGAAGAAAATGAAGTAGATCCTATTGGGGAAAACCTAAACAAATTTCGATATGAGAATGTAACTGATTGTTACAGTTCCATGAGAAAGAATGAAATGGACAGTTTTAGAGGAAACAAAGACGACTTTGAATTGATACAGAAAGAAGTGAGAAGAAATGGGAGAAAATGTATGTAATGATAACATTTATTGAAAAATGACTTTGACATATTGCAGAACTCTGGTCAACACAATGATGCATCATAGAGTCAAAAGAACAAAGACTGAGAGGATTCTAGAAAGATGGTAGAGCAGGTCTGAAAATTCTAAGCTATTGAAATTTTTCCCCACAAAAGAGTTAAAATATCACCTTAGGGTGAATGAAGTGGGTAGAGATCAAAGAGAATAGGGGCACAATGGGGTCTTCAAGCAGAAAGTCTTGGGGTTATTTGATGTGGGAGGCTGCATCTGCCCCAGCCACGGGAACTTTTAAACTCACACAGTGGGGGAAGTTGGGTGTTTGAGCCTGGGAAGATTGAGGGAACCTCTGCTGATAATGAATGCCTGACCAGCTGTATTGTGAAGAGCAGTGGGGTGAGAAAGAACCAGTACATGCCTGGTGAGTACAGAAGCAGTGGGGCACTTACAGAAGGTTGGAGGTTTGGCTTCAGTTCCTAACTTCAGGGGAGAACTAAATACCTGGGGCAAGAGGCACCATTTCATTTCCCATACCCCAGGGCTAGAAGTGATTGCAAAAATTAAGGTAGTATCACAAAAAGAATACACAGGCAAAGGAGAAAGAATCCAATGATAGAAAACTATTATGGCAATAGAGATGACTGGAGTTCATCTTCAGAGGAGGATACTGAAGTAAGGAAACCCCCCCAAAGTAATATCAAATGATCACCTTCCCAGAAAGAATTTACAGATCTTTAAAAAGACTTTAAAAATTGACAGAGATATAAAAACAAAATAAGAATAATCCAGGTAAAACAAGAAGGTTATGAAAGGAAAGTCAACCAATTAGAAAAGGAGATGGAGAATCTTAAATAAGAAAATGAAACCTTGAAAATTAGAATTGGGATAAAGGCTTCATTTCTGGAACATATAGAGGACTTAGTCAAATGTACAACAATGCAAGTCATTCCTCAATTGATAAATGGTCAAAGGATATGAATAAGCAATTTTCAGAGGAAGAAATTAAAAATATCTATAATCATATGAAAAAATGCTCTAAATCACTTTTGATTAGAGAGATGCAAATCAAAACAACTCTGAGGTACCACAGCACACCTATAAGATTGGTAAACATGACAGAACAGGAAAATGATAAATGTTGGAGAGGATGTGGGAGAGTTGGAACATTAATTCATTGTTGGTGGAGCTGTGAGCGCATCTAACCATTCTGGAGAGCGGTTTGGAACTATGCCCAAAGGGCTACAAAAATGTGCATACCCTTTGACCCAGCAATATTGCTACTAGGATTGTATCCCTAAGAGATCATAAAAATGGTAAAGGGTCCCACATGTACAAAAATATTTATAGCAGCACTCTTTGTAGTTGTCAAAAACTGGAAATCAAAGGGATGCCCAACAGTTGGGGAATGGCTGAATAAGTTGTGGTATCTGAATGTAATGGAGTACTATTGCACCATAAGAAATGATGAACAAGAAGACTTCAGAGAGGCCTGGAAAAACTTACATGATCTGATGCTAAGTGAAAGGAGCAGAACCAAGAGAACTTTGTGCACAGCAATGACCACAGTGTGTGGGAGTTTTTTTCTGGTAGACTTGGAACTTCGTAATAATGCAAGAACTTAAAAAAAAATAATTCCCAATGGTTTTCTAAGGCAAAATGCATTCCACACTCACAGAAAGAACTATGGAATTCATTTGAAGAACGTAGTAGATCATGTTTGTATATGTGTCTGTGTGTATTATGTTTTTATTTGCTATATGATTTCTTCCACTTATTTTAGTTCGTCTACATAACATGACTATAGTGAAAACATTCAGTAAGAAAGTATATGTAGATCCTATATAGAATTGTTTGGCATCTTGGGGAAGGATGGGGGTGGTGGGGGGTAGGTGAAGGAGTAAAAATCTAAGTTTTTTGGTAGTGATTGTAGAACATCAAAAAAATAAATAAATAAATAAATGAAATAAGAAAAAGGTAAGTCAACAGGAAGAGATCCTGAATCAACTTGAAAAAAAAAAAGAAAATTAGAATTGGGCAAAGTACAGCCAATGAAATTATAATAGATCAAGAAATAATTAAACAAAACATGAATACTGAAAAAATAGAAGAGAAAGTGAAACATCTTATAAGAAAAACAACAGATTTGGGGAATAGATTGAGAAAATATAAAAATAATTGGACTAACTGAAAGTTATGATCAAAAAAGGAATCTTGATACAATAATACTAGAAATAATTAAAGAAAATTATCCTGAAACATTAGAAAAGGGAATAGGAAGAGTAGAAATAGAAAAAAATACATCCATCACCATTTAAAAGAGATCCTTTGAGGAAAACTCATAAGAATATCATAGTCAAATTTGAAAACACCCAACTCAAGGATAAAATATGAAAGTATCAAGATTAAAACAATTTAAATATGATAGAGTCACAAAGAATTACACAAGACTTTGCAGCAGAGACATCAAAGGACTGCAGGTCTTGAAACACTATATGTGTATACATGTGTGTATATATGTGTATGTATGTATGTATGTATGAATATGTGTGAGCAAAAGAACTGAGGCTCCTGCCAAAAATACCATATTCTGAAAAATTAAGTATTATTCGGAATGCAAAGAAAAATAGACAGTTGATAAATTCTTGGACTTTCAAGACTTCATTAAAAAAAAGTCCTGAACTTAATAGAAGATTTGACATACAAGCACCAAGAGACATATAAGGTGTATACCAAAGACTGATTATAAGGGACTCACAAAGACAGATTGTTTACCTTTTATACATGTAAATATAAAATGTATGTCTAAGACTCTTATTAATAATTGAGCAGTTCATAACAAAGATTGGGGTAAACCCGATTATGATATTAATTTTAAAAGTAAAACCATTTAGGAATAGCTATAAAGAGTATTTTATACAAATGAGATGCAAGAGGAAGAATTGATACAAAGGAATTCGATGGGGGAGGAGGACTAGTAGTTCTCATAACCTACTTTCACCAAGAATGGGTTAAAGAGGGAACACTACATATATATTTAAAAGAACATAAAAATTTTCTAAATTCAGAGGAAATAAAATGACAGGAGCATAGGGAAGGGGGAGGATAAGGGAAGGAAGTACCTTTAGAGGGGAAGTGAAGGAATAAGTCAAAGTGGTATAGAAGGTGTTTAGATTTATGAGAATGAGAAGATAGGGGAGGGATCCTTGGAGGGGGGTAGGCAAGTAATAGGAGGGCAAGGCAGTGAGCAGAAATAAAGTAGAGGAGGACAGAGGGATAGGAAACAACAGATATTCACAAGCATAAAAACCAATAATCAGGTGTAGAATACGTTTGGGAAAGTGTATATCTATATATGTATGTATCTATATATGTATATGTGTATGTACTTATCTATAGTTATAGAGAAACATATCTAAACTTTATTGTAACCTTCTGGAGTGGGGGGTAAGGGAGAACAATAAAAAAAAGTGCACAACAGAGAACAAAAGAATTCACAAGGAAGCAAAGAAAAGATGGACAATCTTCAACTCAAGTCTTATTTACCATACCGGCTTTCTTGGAATGAAAATATATAGTTAGATAATTTGAATCCTCTCTTATGTTCTGCTATGCACATGACATGTTTCCTTTTCTTTTTAACTTTATATTTAAGTTCCAATATTTAAGTTTATGATATGTTTTTGTTTCTTGTCTCTTCTGTATTTGTGTTCTGGCAATTGAGTCTAGATTTTTTTTTAATAAAAGAACAAAAATTAGACAAGCCACCCATCTCCTGATGAGGGGGATGAATTAAAAATGCAGTCATACATTTTCAGTATCAGTGCAGTACTTTGTTTTCCTGGATTAGTCACATACGTATCGAGGGCTTTATTTCTTAGTTTTGGTTTTGGTTTTTCTTTAATTGTGAGATAGTGCTAGGAACAGATTAATATAAATGGTTAAAAATAAATAAGTATGCAAATGAATAAATAAATAGATATTTTTCTTTGTTTTAGTCCTATCCAACTCCTTGTGACCCCATTTAAGGCTTTCTTGACAATTGCACTGGAGTAGTTCTCTATTACTTTCTCCAGCTCATTTTACAAATGAGGAAAATAAGACAAACAGGGTTAAGTGATAGGCATGGGATGGCCCCACAGTTAGTAAATTGCTGAGACCGGATTTGAACTCAGGTCCTCCTGATTCTAGACCCAGTGCTCTATCCAGTGTGCCACCCAACCACCCCAAAAATACATGAATAGCTGAATCAATAAATGAATGGATGAAGGAATAAATAAAAAAGAATGAAAGAATAAACAACTGAAATGAAGATGAATGCTACTATTTGAAATTTCTCCCAAAAAGGGACTTAAAACCATTTTGAAAAAGTTTCAGAAATTAAATGATTTGAAATGTCTGTGATGTTCCCTACCAAAATAGCATGACACATCCATTTTTAAAATAAAAACTTTTACAACTATAGGAAAATAAGATATTGATAATTTTTCCATTCTCAAATGCCCGTACCATCTAGGTGTAGTACAACAAGCTGGATTGGAGATTTGAAGCTGGATGATAAATATTTGAATTATGGCTCTCTTTATTACTTTCTTCATTTCTTTGGTCAAATCACATAATTTCTTTGAGGCTCGGCTTTCTCATCTTAAATGATGAAAAGAATGAAGGCATCATCCATGTCTCAGGGTAGTTGTGCAAACAGTTCTTTGTAAGTCTAAATATGCTGTGATTTTATTCACATATTATATATGTATGTACACATGCATATATGTCTATATATGTGTATAAACACACATATATAAAATACATAATCCCCAATCTCCTTCCCACAAATTGCTCTAACTAGTATTCTAATTCAAAAATTCTTTAATAGGTTAGCAAACGAATAGCAAATATTCCATAAAATATTTCCTAAGTGAGAAAGACAGAAAGCGAGAGAGAAAGAAAGAAAGAAAAGGAAAGAAAACTTGATAACTAGATTTACAATCATCATTTATCTCAGGTAATAAGGTATTTTCAGGATAAAAGAGATTTAAAAACATTTCAAATTCAGGCAACTAAATTTATATTTGTTAGATCAAATTCATATTTTGATAGCAATCATATTTTGAATAACAAAGTTCATACTTGCTCTCAATGAAATTAATTCTTCTTTCCCTAACAAGAGAATCTTTTTTTTAATTAGATCATCCAGACTAAGATAGAAGTATCTTGAAAAAGTAAAACTATCTTACATATTTATATATATATATATTTTATGCAAAGTTTCATTTATTCAAACATACATTTTAGTGACCTTAGGATTTTGAAATATGTAGCTTCAATATTAAATTGTATATGTCACAGAAAAGGTTTACTTTCCATATTATAATTAGGGCGTTGCTGGCATTCTGTTGTTATTCCATGAAATAAAATGAACAAAAAACAAGTTTTGTAATTAAGGACCTAATTTTGGTCACTAATGCAATGTGGACAATATGAAGATGTGAAAAAAATTATCTCCTTAACGAAACATGTTTGTCTCAATTATTCAAATCAACAAACAATTGTTAGGTGTCTACTCTGCTCAGTTATCAGACTAAAGTGGTGTTTGACCTCAAGTAATTAGAAAATTGCCATAATTTTTCACGCTAAGTTGTTTATGTGGTTCCAATCAAAGACTCCATTCAAAGTATCTTCTTAATTTTTTCAAAATGATCTAGTAAGAAAACACTTAGCCAAACTGGAGATTCTTCATGTTAGCTGAAGAAAATATGCTCCATTAGATGGAACTCTTTAGCAGAGTATGTTACTAATATTTGTATTAGTAAAGTAGCAATTTTTTAATTCAAAAAGTGATCACTTTCTTTAAAATTGCTGTTTTAAACATGACTATATCTAAAGTTTATTATTCTCAGAACTACAAAGTATAGCTGAAGGTATTTTCTTTTATCTGATTAAAGAATTGTACATTTCATAAGAAGCTATGGAGCCATAGATTTGCTGTAAATTTTGACAGTAATTGTCTTTGTTTCCCCAATGCTACTTTGTATTAGTAGACATGGATCTATTTTCATCTAGAAATAGCTAGAGAATTCATCATGCAGGTTATGTGGTTTTCCATAAGAGTATGTGATATATAAAAATACCCATTTCATGATAATGGACAGCAGTTAAAAGTCCTAAGATAAAGACCCAGAGAAAAGCACTTAACTTGTCTACTGTGAAGAGTATTATTATAAGCATAGAGCAGTGGGTGCTGAACTCTGAGGGCACACTCCAAAAATGAGTTGGCTGCTCTTAAGCAACAATTCATTTATTAAAAAAAAAAAGTTTTAATGATTCCAAGTCCCTACAGCCAACTCCAGGATCCTCTGTAGTCTGTTCTCAACTCATTGTTTTCACAATGATTTCACAGGCTACTAATTTTTAATACACAATAGCCTGCAAAAATGTCTGGGAAGGGACAAGTGTGGGGTAGTACGTACAGGAGGCTGCTTGCAGACAACTGAGTGTATACGGCTTGCATGTGAAGTATATGCACTCATTTCTTCCTCAACATATTCAATCAGCAGTTACTGAAAAATTTTGGAATGGTTGAAAGTTTTTGTTTTACATATTTCCTCTTCTCCTACAATCTCATAAATCTTTGTCCCAACTAAACTTCTAATTTTTCTTGATGATCTTGATGATGGATTTTTCCCAATTATTTCATCTCTTATTATATTAAATCAAAAATGAAAAGCATTCTCAAAAGAGATTGTAATAATCACTTTCTTATCACCTTCTCTTTTTTTCAAAAAAGCTTAACCTTCTTCTTTAAACATTTCTGTCTTTTCGTGAAACTTGTTTTCTTCTGTTCTGTTCCTGATTAACTTAAATCTTCATTTAGATTCAAGAAAAGTACTGGAAATACATTTCTAGCTCATGAGACGAAGAGTTAATTCACGATTCAAGCAATAATTTAAAGATCTCTCCAAATGTGATCTTTGCTTGGAGGGGAAAAATGACATTAATGAATCACTTTCATTCCAATCCATCTTTCACTCAGCTGTCAAATTTATTCTCCTACAGTATAGGTCTCACTGTGTCACTAGCCAAGTCAAACTTCTTATTGCCTGCAGGATCAAATATGAATTGTTCAAGTGTTTCCCACTCCAGTCAGTCCTTGACTCAGCAGTCAAAGTGATCTTCCTCAAGTGCAAGTCTTACCATTCCACTCCAGAGGTCCCATATCACATCAAGAATCAATGACAAAATGTTCTTTTTAGTTTTTAAAACCACTTCCCAAGTTGATTCTTTCCTCACTTTCCAATCTTCTTCAAGTTTACTTGCCTCCCCTGCTTTCTCATCATCTTCTATGACTCAGGGATCATCTCTACTTAAATACTTCAGCTTTAACTTCTCTCCTGACCTTCAATTTCACATCACCAACTCCTTACTGGGCACATTGAATTGGATGTCCTGTAGACACTTCACACTATATCACAAACCTGTCCAGAACACGTCATTTTCTTTACCCTAAATCCCTTTCCTCTTCCCAAATTTTGCTGTTCAGCATACCATCAACTCAGTTATATAGGCCAGGACTTAAACGTTTTCATCTCCAGACACCTTTTCCATTTGGGCAGTGTCAATTGGTGCTGCATGGCCTGAGGTCATGTGCCTGGCAAAGTGCATATGCTTTGTGTGCAGAAGCAAGGCTGCAGCGAAGTTCCATGAGGCAACAAGCGCAAGTGCTGCTGGAAACACCTCAGATTCATTACACATTTGATTTTTAATTACTGTTTGGTCATCATGCATTCAGAAACCTTTTACTGTTGCCAGATTTTTTGCTGCTCCATATGGGGTCATGACCCACGGTTTAAGAAGTACTGACCTAGGCTAATGACCTAAGTGTCATCCTCATCTCTAGTACTCAAGTACTTCCTAGTAACAATGTATATATTTTAATATATATAGTTGTTACATATTCTCTCCCATTAGACTGTAAGGTGCTCAAGGGCAGGCACTAATTTTATTTGGATGTTGTTTGTAACACACACAGAGTACAGTGTCTGGAATAGAATAACAGATTCACACATGTTTGTTGACTGACATCAAACTCAATTCTTGGAATATGAAAAGTTCTGAAAGTGAGAGGTATTTATAAACACATTTAACTAAAATTTATTATTGGTAACAAAATTATTTATTTCAGTTTGCTATCTCCAGGTGCCTTCAAGTATTACAAAATAAAGACGTGCAGAAGAGGTCTTCCAAACATGGCAATAGAACAGTAAAACATCTTATCTTGTCCAGTTATTCATTTTGTATGCGTACCTACGTACTCCATTCAACAAATAATTAGGCAAAAGAACATCATTGTTTCAATTTCCTATACAGATTTGCAAAGAGCTATTTTATTCTGAATATTCTGGCATTTTAAGTAACTTTTACTAATAATACAGTATTCCCATGCTCAAATAAATCTGTTATCATATGAATTTGGGAGTTCAGTAAAAACACGCAGAACACAAGCTATCTTTTGGTACTATTTTACCATATACTCCCCAAAGTTCACCATATTGTATTCATCCAAAGTGCTAGAAGCTTTATCCATTTTGGCTTTCTTGCTTTCTTTTCACAATGGCAGGCATGCAGCACTGTGACCATGTGTCTCACATCTTATTCATACATCATGATTAAGCCTATTTTCCCCTTTAATGACATCCCTACATTTTTTCTTTGAAGTTTCTTACTGCCTTATTGTGTTACAGTCTTCTCATACCCATAACACAATAAACTTTGGAATAAACACATGGAAATACATACCAGTTTTAATAAATTTTAAAATGTTACTTGTAACTCAGCAGGTGGATGCACAACACAATTACTTATGAGTTTGGAAGCAAATACCTTCCCTTTACCACCCAATAATTTTGAGTTGTTTGGATATATCTCTAACGTGTAGGTGACACTGATGGCCATTGAAATCATGAGAAAATTTTCTGTTCCTGAGAGTTTGTAAAAAGCAAAAAATAAGACCCAAATCTATCACTGGTTGCCCATGTCTCCTAAACTACTGATGTTCCTATGTGTCCACGTAACCTAGAAAAAATAGCAGCTCTCAGTTAACTATCTCATAGAGATGTTAAGAAGATGAATGAATTAGATAGTCTACTTTCAGTTTCTTCAAAAATGTTTCCGTCTTAGTGACTGGCCACATCTTATCCTCATGTGCCTACATGCGGAAAGGATGTGAGAAACCAGCAAGGCAAAAAATTAGGATACAATGCTATGTTTTTTGCTGCTTGTTCATTTTTCAAGTCTATTTCTTGACTTTTAACTCAACGCTAAAGTGGAACTCTGATTCTAGAATGGAGGGGTTACCGTCCTAAGCTTAAGGGTTTGTGTACATGTTTTCAGAAATATTTCTATGGAACTGTACACGCCCTCAGGTCTTCCAAGTTCATATGATCTAAGGGGAGGTGCATTTGCTACTCTCCTGGCCTGTGCTCTTGTCTGTGAGCAACCCCAAGGACTCTTTTTTTTTTTTTTTCCCTGGAACTAAAAGCAGGTCTTATTCCCTGCAGCTGTGATTTCTGGTATTCCTCCTTACTCTGGGAGTGCCACCCAGGACTGTGACTGGATCTGAGTATGAGCAATGCAACAGTGCCAGAAAGGGGACCCCCTTATTCTCCTTCTGATCAGTTGCCTAACTCCTTTACCATCTGTGGGCTGAGAGTTATGGAAGCAGCTACTGCCACCAATGATTCACTAGCTCCAAGTCCTGCTCCTGATTTGCTAGGGCTGGTCTACACTACTGTAACCTGCACTAACCTGCACTCCACTTTCACCCTAGTGTAACAGACTTTCTTGACACCCTTCTAAGTGATAGTGAGGTGGAAAATTGTTTCATCTCACCCTTTTGTAGGTCCTGCCACTCCAGAATTTGATTTGAAGCAGCATTTTAAGTTATTTGGAGGGGAATTGGGGAGAACTCAGGTAAGCTCTGCCATCTTGGCTCCAGTATCCAATTTACCTTCATTCTGATCTAATATCCAGTCCACTAGCCTCATGTATCTTTAAAGAAGATAACCATAATATTTGCAGCATAACAGAAAGAGCACTGGACTTTACTGTTTATTGGCCATATGACCTACAGCAAGTCCCTTCAGGTGATTCTGCTTCTGCTTCCTCGTTTAAAATGCGATATTTTTGCCAGATCTCTAGACTTCTTTTAAAATCTTTGAATCTATGATTTCTAGATCATTTTAAAACCAAAAGGAAATAGGGAGCCAATTCTAGCACTTAAACTTAATGGTACATATTGCCTCTAGAGAATTCTTTGTCTCTTTTTTATATAGAGTCTTTAACTAAATTCAAAAACCCATTAAATGCTTAATAGGAATGAAAAAGTACACACAGAGGGAAAACTTGTCCTTAATTTAAGTCAAAGTCATTAGCAAGGACCATGCATTTATGGGATGAATATCATTTCCACTGCACGTGCCAAATTGTTTTAATCCTCACCATTCAAAACATGCAATCTATGCATAATGGAGGGAGAATATCAGCAATAACTAGAGTTGGCATCTTAATAATGACAGAGTACACACACATGCAGAAATTCATTTTAGTTTTTTTTTTTCTAAAACACAAAGAGACTTTACTGGCCTAACCTTGGATTCATAGGTGAGAGGGGCAGTAGGGAAAATTCAATTTAGTTAATTATTGGGGATCAATTTCATGAAAGAAAGAGTCCTAGAAGTTGAAGATATTACGAAAAAGTTGAATATTCTTGCTTTCAACAACCTTACCATCTAATGGCAATACAACAAATATGAATTTATATGAATTGAAATTCAATTTACAAATATGAATTTGTAAGTGAATTGAAAGTGATTTGAAGAAGAATAGAGCACTGTACCAAAACGATCAGGGAAGACTTCAAAAAGAAATTGGCATCTGAATTAAACCTCAAAGATAAAGATTCTGAGAGGCAGAAGAAATGTGTTCCAGACGTGTAGGACAGTGCCAACAAAAGTGTGGAGATGGAAGATGGAATTCTGAAATTAAAGATATATTGGAATATAAAACATATGTAGAAAAATAATATAGAAGGTCTAGAAATATTGGTTAGAGCTACATTGGCAGGAAATTTCAAATGCCAGGCTGAGGAGTTTGTATTTTATCCTATGGACAGTAGGGAAATACTGAAGATTGTTTAGATTGTATTTCTTTAGAAGACTATTTTCACATATAGAGAATGAATTGGAGAGGGGACAAGTCTAGAAGAAGGAATGTCAAATAAAAGACTATTGAAATAAGTTGAACAATAGGTGATGAGGTGATAATGTATAGGTCATGTGCATGTCAACAACATATGAGACAAACAGGAGTAAATTTTTGATTCCCAAGCACCTCGGGGTACAAAATATGACATCCCTGAATTCAACCTGTCCTTTCCTAAGGTTAAATTGTCTACGTGCAATATCTTAGGACATATTCAATAATTAAGACAGTTGCCAGGTTGGTTTTCAACTTGTCCCAGCAACAGTTTGCTGAGTATCCAGTGGTCACTTCTTATCCTCATGTGCATTTACATGAAGAAGATGTGAAAAAGGCAGTAAGGAGAAGAATCAGGACAAAAGTCTGTTAGAAATAGGACACATTCTTTGGAATGTTATTTTTCCACCCCACTAACTGAATATGAGGATAAAAACATGTACAGCCTACTGTGTCACTCCCCATTCACCTTCGTTTTGAACTAATTTATTCCCCCAGTGCATTTAGAGATTATTGGCTCTAGTGGAAAATGTTACATTTGGAGTCAGAGAAGCTAGATTCAAATCCCATCTCTCCTATTTACTACTCATGTGACATTGGGAAAATCATTTAACTCCTCTGGGCCTCAGTTTCTTCCATTTAAAAACAAGGTAGCTGGAACTTGTGACTTCAGGTTTTCCTAGTTCTAAATATATGTTATGTTCCTGTGATTAAGTTAGTTTATATGTCCACTGGGATATATATATATATATATATGAAAGAGGCTGCTATAAACACAACAACAAAAAAGAAATGAAAAACCCACTCTAGTATGGCCTTTCCTTTAGAAAATTTTCTTGGTGCAATTTTCTTTAAAACATCATTTCTCAATACATCTCTTTTTCTATTCATAGGGTCAATCACTTGTGTGATAGAAGTCATATTCAAAAGCTATTCTCCACATGTGTTAGGTCTATATCTCTCCCATCTTCTGAAATAAAAAAAAATGACAAAGTCGTCCCTGGGATCTCTTGGTTTTTGGATATTATGGATTTCAGTTTCTTCGTTCCACTTCTGTTTTGGTAATTGTTGTGAGTATAGTCGATTCTGCTTATTTCAGTGTGTTAGTACATGTATGTCTTCCAATGATTTCCTTCTTTCTTCATATTCATAATTTTGTAATACAATAATTTTCTTTTACATTCATCTACCATGGTTTCCTCAGCCATTTCTTAATCAATAAACTTCCACTTTATTTGCAATTCTTTCCTACCACAAAATTATTGCTATGGGTATGTTACTACATGAAATTTTATTTCTGCATTTCATCTGAAGTATATGCCAAGCAGTGGGACCTATTGATCAATGGATATGTAATTTATTCCATATAGTTTGTACATTTACAATTTGTTTTCAGGATATTATTTCTGAGTAGGCCCATTTTACCAGTAAGTTGAAGTTCTACACAATTCGAGAACCATTGTATGACTTTGCTGACATCTGTGCTATATTTTCCCTGTGCTCTCACTAGATTGATCATCATGTGACACATCTCACCAAAGGGTGGGTTGAGGGATGCCAAAGTGACAACTCTCAGAATCAACAGGAGTGAACATTATCATGTAGGTACTTATTTTATGAACTTTAGCTTCAGGAATTCTTTGACATTCACTTCAAATGAATGACCAAGAACTAGAAGGCAGCTGTAGCTCAATAGTATTGAGAATTCCAAAACATTTCTGAAGATAGCTCCTTTTTACTAGGGGATATTTCCTGCAGAAGTGAGATTAACTTTGCCATACAATTGGAAACTATATATACCCCAATGCTGCATTTTCTCTTTCAGAAAAAAAAAATCATTTACATTAATGGGAAGTAAGACAATCTTTAGAGACCTAGGGTTGTCTTCTTAATGCAATTCATTTAAAATATAGCCTACATTCATAATGGGTGTTTGAAGCTATTGGAATGTATGGGCACAACATATGGTTCATTATGCAAAGGGTCATAAAGAATCCAAAGCAATCTTGAAACAAGCAAAGGATGAGTTTTCTCCCTAATGTTACTACCCTAATAGGCTAGTTTTATCATAGATATTTTGCTATACCACATCAAAAATATGCTACATTTTCACTCTTGTACCAATTAAATGACTATCTAAACCTGCCTTTTCATTAAATGCAAGGACATTAAAAATAGATAATGGGTTGTAGTTTTCTTTCTTTGAAGTATTTCTGGCACGATTTCTGCATAGAGCACTGCCTTTGTCCCAGGTTCTCATTTCTTATCTCCTTAAGGTCCCTACTGAATGGTTCACTTTTTTCTTCTTTCTATTACAGCTTATCTTTCCTGTCTCCCACTGCTTCAGTAAACTGTTAGTTAAGTGAATTTATATTAGCTCTTTGATAGTTTCTTGTGACTGAGTCAGTGTATTATTTCCTTAACTGACAGATATTGACTGACATATATAACTGACTCAAATTTGGTAGACTGTCTTTGAGACTTGCAATGGTGAGGTGGATTCCCTGTAAACAATGTGCTCTTGAGTCTGTCTTAACTTAGCTAACTCTCAGAAAATATACATCTATCCACTCCATGCCCACACTCAAAGTCATTCTACTTTGGAAAGGCATGTTGGAGTTTGTGCTCTACTGGCAGTCAATGACAACCAAGCTCATGCCCCTTCAAGTCTGGATTCCATGATATCTAAACCAATTTCAGCTTCCATACTGATAATTAATGAACTAATATTTTAAAGACTCCCCAGAGCCAGTTGAACTTAGGAAATAGATATTTCCTATTCCTGTGCCCCATGAAATATGCTTGGTAGAAGAAATAAAAATGTAAAACATGACACAATCCCTAATCTCATGAAATTTACTTCTATTTTAATAGTTACATTCCTCTGGACCATTTTGGTTGGTAGTAGAAATTTTAGCCACTATGATAAACCAAGATATTTGGTAGAGGATATTTCAAAACACAATATCACACAGCATAGATAGGTACTTATTAAACTAATGTATTAAGGTATACTCTGGGATAGAGGAGCAGAATTCAAGGCAACTGCCTTGACTGGAAAAATAAATGATGTTATTTTCTACTAGCATCCCCAACTGACCTACTTCAAAATTGCTCTAATTCAGGTCTAATGGTTTCTCCAAGACAAGAAACTCTGGGCTGACTTACCCAACTGAAAAAAAAAAAAAACAAAAAACATTGTGCATAGGCTCAAAGATAACCAGAATATCTGTTGCCCTAAGTATGGAAAGATCCGTCAACAGGTGAGATTTCATCCACAATAATTCAACTCTCAAAGACTATCTATCTACAAAATAGAGGATGTGGGTTTGTGCTGATCAGAGGAGGGAGATTAAATGAAATTATATTCATTTATAAAAATTAATTTACCTCTCCCCTTAAAATGTAAAGCATTTCTCATATATATATATATATATGTATATATATATATATATGCATACACACACACACACACACACACATATATATAACTCTCTACAATGTGCAGAAAATGCAGAATGCATATTCCATCATCTGAAGTACCAAACACCTAGACAAATGGATAAGCTTTACTGCTTTTTTTTTTTCTGTTTTTATAAACAAAGCACTGAAATCAAAACACATTGTTTGGGTTTCACTGGGAGCAAATAAAATTGATATTCTCTGTTTTCTTTCAATTTTCATTTCACATATAGATAAAAACCATCTCTCTAGTGAAATAAATTTTAAATAATAGCTAATATTTATTTAATGCTTTAAGGTCTGCAAAACACTCTACACATATTATCTCATTTGATCAACATGACTGAGGATTATCCACAACCCATAGTTTTATTATTATCTTTCATTTTACAGTTGAGAAAACTAAGGCTGACAGAGGTTTAGTGAATTGCCCAGGGTCACACAGCTGGTGACTATGAGGAAGGATTCAATCTCAAATCTTCCTGACTCCAAATCCCATGCTATATAATACTGTACTACCTAGCTTCTCCTAAATGATAGGAGTTAGAGGAATAGAGGAATTTGAATTTAAAATTCATATTTATGTCCAACTACATTTTAAAAAATATTACAACTCATAAAATTGACACCAATTAAATGCCTGCTTTTAAAGGATTGGAAATTTTCCACTACTATAAATATACTTTAAATGTGACTCTTCTCATTCTCTTGTTCATTTGTCAGGGTTAAATTCTAGACCAATTTGCTAATTATATTTATAAATAATTCCCAATGAAAGTCCTTGCTTTTGATCCATTATTTTCTCATAGTCCACTATTATAGTCAATCAAATTAGACAGCAAAATAAGTTTATATTCTCTCCATATCTTGTCCTCCAGTGCATATTTCTAGATCTTGGGATTTCATCATCATAGTCTATTCAAAAAAGTGTTTAATATTATTGCTGTTATTATTACAAATTCATGACAACTACACTAAGAAACATCAACTCTAAATATAATATTAGCCATAAACACAACTAAGAAACCCTGACTTTCATTCTCATTCATGGCAAGTCAGAGGATGCGAAACAAGTGTCCAAAGGAGTATAATATCTCACAATGAATCATGATCCCTTACTGAGGTGACTGTTAGACTAATACATAATTTAAATGTTATCATAATCACGCATCAACATCAACTTTAACTCTTTTTTCTCCAATTTGTGATTGGGGGGGGGGGGAAGAGGGGTTTATATGTAATGTGTGTGATGTGTCTGTTGGATTGCATTTCGCTCCACCCACGTATCTGTCAATCTATATATTTTGAGAGGTGTCATGAAATAGTGTGAGGAGAGCTGAACTCCGAGTCAGGAAAGAGTAGGTTCAAGCCTTGCCTCTAGCACATACAGTATGTGTGATGTTAGACAAATTATTTATTTCTCTCCATTCCCCAGGGAGCTGTTTAAGATGAAATTGTGAAATGTATGCCCATATAGAGGTGGAGATGATATCCTAATCTGGAACTCCCCAGACTAATGAAGTCATAGGTACAGACGAAATATAGATGTAGATGAAAATATAGACCAACACTCACACACATTTAATTTGTTTTCTCTACAACCCTCTTGAATATTCCCTTTGTGTATGGTAGACAGAGCAAACAAGCTTTGCCTAACTATGGGACTATATCAAGATTGATATATAGATTTCTCCTAGTCCTGGGATTTCATGGCTCTTGTTCAGGAAAGTCCCTCTGTCCATATGAACGGGCATCTCTTCCACAATTTAGTCTTAAAGGAGTTCCTGGGGAACTGAGGGAATAAGTGATATGCAAAGCATTATACAGAATATGTATATATATAAAAAAAAAAAAGAGCTTGAACTCAGTTCTTTCTGACCCCAAGAATTCTGTGATCTCTCATAAAGACGTAGATGGACAGAGATTCAGACATAATATGTATGCTAAGAGACACATATATATAATACAAAACAGACAGGCAAAATTATATGTAAAAATGTATAGGGCCCATACCCCCAAGTCACAGACCCTGAAAACAATGGGGGAAAATTAATATTAATTCATGATTAATGCAGTATTTAAGCTACATATTAGTTCTATCTAATTAGTCACCATAAGGACCTTCCTTATATAGAACTGTTTGCATTCTTTAATGGTTTACACACACATACACACACACACACACACACACACACACACACACACACCCCTTTTCATTTTTCCTTTGAGAAGCAGCATATGCCTCTTCTTTCATCTCATACTGGAGCTCAGTTTTGGAGAAAGAAATAACTGCTGTCCCATAACCTATCTGCACTAACCCCCTTTCTCTAAAACCCCTGCTATTCCCAGAAATGTCTCTCCAGTACCGTGCTGTACATTTCAACCAGTGAGATCTCTGTGAGACTTCAAAAACTGTGGGGGAAGTTATATTTTTATTACTTAACAAGGTGCAATAATTTCAACTCGAAAGGAAAAAAAAAGCATTGAAAAGCAGGTAGGCATGTGGGGCTAGCACACATTTACATTTACACACACACACACACACACACACACACATACAAACATGCATACACATATACTATAGGTGTGTGGAAATATCATTTCTCCCTGCTTGCCCACATTCCCCATTGCTAATATATACAAATCTATCTAATGATCTCTAATGCTACCATAACCTGTGCACTATAACTAGATTTTCCTGTCTCGAGTCCAGGTGCATTTAAGGAAAAAAAATAAACAGTCCCGAGTGTTTATATCAATTCTTCCTATTTATTCACTGAACAAAACCTATCACATAATGTAATGTGCCTACTCAGCTTCACTAGACAGAGGTCCAGGATCAGAATGATAGAGCTGTTGCAGGTCAAAATTTATATGCACTGGCAGACATTTGTGGGGAAGAGTGTATAACGCCTGCTTTCAGATTGAGTAAGCTCACTCTTCAGGTACACATGACAGATTTCAGCTCCAATGTTCCATTCCTTTCACATGCAATTAAATTCTACTGATATATCTGAGAGTTCCATAGAGACAAAGCAAACTATGTGTGAGTTTGCAAAAGGAGATTAGGATAAGATAAAGCTTTTGAGGAATTGACTGTCTACACAATGCCAAAACAACTAATCAACTCAGTATATTCAATGTGAAAAAAAATCAATCAAACCAGTTGTTTGATGTTATTAATGTACAGCTTTTCTCAATATTTAAATTATTTACTTCAGAGTACTTTCTGTGAAGAATTTAATAATCTCTTCACCAACAGGGAACTTCGAACTGTTCAGGAAGAAAAAAACTTGATGATGATCAATAATTTGAAAATGGGACAAAAATTAACATTTATAATTTAGATAAGCTTCATAGAATATTAATGTAATATAATTGTATAATGAAATTGTAAGTATTCTAAACTGCCTTGTGACCTTTTGAGTATCATCAAGTGACATATATGTGCATGCATATATAATTAAATTTTAGTATCTAGGTGAGTTTAATTCTATTTAAATTTCAAACATAGGTAATTTCTTCATTTCTTATTTCTAATATGTTTAAAGCAAATTTAACATATTTAATGTTCTGCTTGAATAAGCATTGTAAATATGGTCCTATTACAGGAATTCACTACAAAGAGTCTACATGTACTACAAGACAACAAGAATTATTTTTTAAAAATTGAAAAAGCATGATATACTATTACAGTTACCAATATGGAAGCAATTACGCAAGCTAAGTTGCATATACACTAAGCATTTTACCTTTTGACAAATCACATGCAACAAAATGGGTTTCTATATATGTTCAAGAAACTATTACATAAAATATCTTCAATGATGCTTTTCTTAAAAAAAGAATATTCACACATTATGTGGGAGTCATAAAAGAGATAAATTGAAAATATTTATGAACTTTATATTTTAAAAACAGAGTTGCACAAATATCTACTGCTTTTCATGCAGTCTGTCACATAGATTTTCATTGTTATTTAAGACTGGGGATACTTGTTGTCTAAAACAAAAACCATTGTGATTTTTATTTCAATATGTTCCTCTTTTAAGTTCTTTTTCTCTAATGAATGGGTGAAGTTCTCTAATAAGTAAGCCTTTTTTGGTGTTTTGTGATGATGTTTTTTTCTCCAAACCTTTTAACAGAGGTTTTGAAAACCCCATTGTCCTTTGCATTACAAAGAGACCTCTGTAGGGTCCCAAATTTGCAATATAGAAATATGGTAATTAAGAGCATCCCATCTACATTTTCTCATGGGCTCATAACATGGAAAACAATGGCTCCTCTCCTGTCTGTTTAGCAATTCCATTCATGTAACAGAGATGTTCAGTGTACATGTCACAATATAATAACAGTCTAAATGGATTAAATTGCAGTGTGTATTAAACACATAATTCTCCCTGGCAGACTTATTTAGATATCTTGCAGGGGTCCACTTAGCATTCTGCATATCCAGTGGTAAGGCACCAGGTGACACCTCAGAGGATGCCTGCAAAATTCCTCCCTTTCTAGAAACTCACAATGTTCCCAAAGCATCCCCCCATAACAAACTTTACCAGCAGGCCAACTGTGATGGCAATGATAAAAACAGAGACAGAAGACATCTTTCTTGATGTTTGCCAAATCATTTTCACACTATGTCTTCCACCAAACTCGCCCATCTCTCCATTTCTGTCTTTTTCCCCCCGCCTTTTCCTCATCATCTTCTTCCCTTACCCATCCTCCTTTCTCCTCCCTCTCCCCCTCCCTTCCTATGGAAATCCTGAGAGACAGAAAGTGCTACTCCAATTTAATTCACAGCAGTAGAGCTGGGTGAATGTAACCCTACTGCAGTAAAATGGCTAGAAACATCTGCTGTTAAGCAGATGCCTGGTCTTGTCAGTTGCATAAGCATTGTCTGCGGTGTACAGCTGATATCTTTAACAGGAGAGAATGCAATTGACAGAACACTAATTACTGTGAATCATCTTTCCTTTTTAAACTGCAATGACACTAAAGCATGCTTAGCAAAAAAAAAAATGTACATTGCTTAAGTTGATAATCAAGTTCTGACAATTCTGCACCTTAGGGTGGAGTTTATTTTCTTTCTCTAAAAAAGAATATAGAACTATTTTGCTTCACTTTCACTGACTGGTGAGAACATTTACAATAAATTTCTGCACTAATCTCATGACTATAAACATATTCTATCTATACAGTATCTCTATTTGCACATACATATGTACTCCATATGATGATAGTGATCATTATACATAAATAACACACACAAGCCTGAACAGAATTTATTTTAGTGGTATACTTTTAAACATTCTTTGTTGTTTACAGTTTATTCTAAGGCATTTGGCAATAGATGTTTTCAACACAATAGGTACCAATAGTATGAGTTAAATAATATAAATGCATACCTCATCCTTCAAGCTACAAACTCTCTGGAGCCTAAAACTTTCCTTTTCTTCTTCATGATAGTACCTTCTTTAGAAATGAAGCCTTTGCAAATAAAAGGAATCTCCTCTTCTTCAAATCTCTCATATTACTTTGTTTCAGTGTTTCCTAGACACTTGTTATTTTCTAATTTGTATTTAGTTATTAACATATGTGTACTATATCCTAGCAGATTATAAAGGATGGAGAAATACCAAAAGTTTTTTTTTTTTCATCAAATACAAGTGTAAAGACAGGATTCCTGAATTTCCCCATTGTTTACTCCTAGAAATTCTACAAGCAGCAATAAGAGAAAGGAACTAAAGGTATAAATATAGACAAAGTTACATAAAAAATTGCGAATTAGAGGAACTAAACAAGTCTAGAAAATCAAAGGAAAAATGAAAAAAGAAGTTGGAAAAAAGAGAGAAAATCATTTCTTAACTCAACAAATATTTCTAAAAAAATGTAACATTCACAATTGCTTGATACTTTTAAAGAAAAAACAAAGATCAGTGCAATATATAAAACAAGGAAGTTTTTTTGTTTTTTAATGAACTCTGTAACCCAATGTATGATACCCCCCAAAGATATATCTCATAAGAAAGAAATGGTATTTTTAAAAAATTGTGTGAAAACTGGAAAATAAAGTAGCAAAATTAGTTTTTAGACCAGTACCTTTTATCATATTCCACAATACATTCAAAATAGATATGTTAAAAACATAAAACAACAATCACCAGAAAAAAAAATAAGAGAATCAGATAAAACATCTTACGTTAATATTGCTAAGAACTTAATACTAAACAAGTGAGATAAAATCTTTTTAAAAATATAAAATAGATTAAATCAGATACATGAAACTTAAAAAGTTTTGTTCATAATCAAGGCATCCAGGAAATGTCCAAATTATAATATTAAGATAAATTTGAATAAAATATATCTAAGGGCCTAAAATATATATTGATATGTATATGTGCATATGTACATACACATAAGCACAATGAATAGAAGTGTGTGTGCTTGTATGTGTGTGTATGTGCGTGGACAAATACCTTTCTCCATAAATCAGTGGTCAAGGGATAATTATTAACAACTCTCCGGATAAGAGTAGTAAACTATTCACAATGAAAGTGTGCTCCAAGAGTAGTATAAATCAAACCAAATTTAAAGACTATCCTCAAATCCAGCAATGTGGAAAAGATGAACAAAGTCAAGATATTCATTGTAGGAGCAGTTGTAGAAGCATAGGTTCACTAATGCACCATTTGTAAAGCTATGAACTGGCTTAACATTTCCAGAACATAATTTGGAATTATAAAAAAAAAAGATGACTAAAATGTCCCTTTACTTTGACCCAGAAAGTCAACCTCGTAAGGTATATACTCTAAGGAGATTAGCAATTTTTTTTTAAGTTCCTATGTGCAAAGAAATATTTGTAGGAATTCTTTTAGTGGCAACAAAGAATGGGAAACAAATTAGATAGGTACAGTTTTGGGAATGTGTAAAAAACCAGTGGCACACTAAAAGAGATTTTTATGCTGTAACAAATGATAAATGAAATTAATACACAAAGACAATGAAGGATATATGAAATAAAAGTGAAGGAAGCACAACCAAGGAAACAATTTTGACAATGAATGCAATAATGTACATTGAGAAATCAGTATGATAAAAATTGAAAACTAGTTTCTATGAAGTGAGAGTGAACAAGTTTCCCTGTCTTCCTTATGAATGAGAAAGAGTATGGGTGTTTTAGTTAGCAGATATTGCTGAAAAGTATCTCAATAATTCTACAAAAAATAAGATAACTACTTAAATAGTCAGTTGGATTTTTCACGACATGAATTATACTAACAATTATATTGAAGATAAAAAGTCATCAGGTAAAGTTCTCTTATAATGTGTTTCATTTACCTGAGGATATTTACATACAAATAGAATGATTCTTCCTGAAATGTGAGCAAGCAGACATAAAAAACTTTGCAAACTATTGATGACCATATAAAAATGTTCCACATCCATTAATAATAAGAGAAATGCAAATTAAAACCACTCGCATTTTACCTCACACTCACAAACTGGCAAATTGACAAAAATAAAGCAAAAAGGGGTCTACATTAATGTTCTATTAATGAAAGCCTGAACTTTTCCTACCATTCAAGAAAACAATTTGGAATAACATTTGAAAAGTTGCAAAATAATCATATCTTACAACCCAGAAAATATATGAAAAAAGATACAACATTTAACAAAGTATCCAAAAGAGTATTGTTTTGTGGCAGCAAATAATTAGAAATAAAATTGGCTCTCATTGATCAGGAAAGAGTTGGACCCAAGTATAGAACATAGATATAATGGCACAGTATTGAACAGTTAGAAAACAAATTGTGATGCAGAGTGAATTAATTAGGATTCAAACATTAACATATATAATAACAACAATAATGTAATGAAAAGCAAAAAAAACCAAACTGCATTAAGTTCCCATTAATTACAATCAATCTCAGTCCTGGCATAAAACATATGCCCATCTTATTTGTCAAAGGGGAGTGACTATAGAGGACAAATTATGTGAGCCTTGGTTATTATTAATTATTGATATTTAAATTTTTCTTTGTTATAGAAGGTGTTCAATGCTAGGGCATGGTTTCTGGAAATGACTATGATATAAAACTAAAAAGAATAAATAAGTTATATGCTTAAAATATTCCAAAAATGAAAATTATTCATACGTAATTACACATAAAACCAGTATATGTTTCTTATTTCCCTTAATATTTATGGTTTAATCTCAATTCTTCCAAGTAGTATCTTATTTCACCTGAAGCTGAAAGCTCAAAGATGATGATTATTCAAAGCAATGTCACGAATGTCATTTCAAATTACTCAGAATACCAGATTCTTTCTGTTAGGCTTTCATGTTTTGGCAGGGAAGAAGCCTTAATATGTAGAATAATATCCCAAATGAATTTTATTTAGATGTATCACAGAAATAATCATCACTTTGTTTCCAATAAATGAGCTGAAAATAAAAGCAAATTGCACCTAATATAGTGACTTTTTAGATCACTTTACTACCATTAGGAGAGAAAGATGTTTCATCTAGTGATTTCAGTATCAATCTACTTAGTATTATTAATTATTATTATTATTATGGTTAAACATATGCTTCTTGAAAGCCTGCTTTTATCAATAATTAAGGGCTTGTCAGTAAAGAATGCTCATTCAAAAATTGAACTTTTCTTCAGTGACTATCACACGCAAGTGTACAAAGCCATTTTTTCAAAAAATGTGATGCTTCATCTCTGTGTTCTCTTATAGACTATCATTTTCTAAATCAGATTGGTTTATTTTTTGTACTTTACACCTCCTCAAAATAAATGTCTTCATTATATATAGATTTTTTAAAAAAATATTTTTAGAGATAGTAAAGTAAGACTATTCGTTGTTAAATATTATATTCAGTCACCCTTTTCTTTGCAATAGCAAAGTCTTTATTGTTTGCCATAAGCATTTAGTATATTTTCCTCCTTAAAATATCTTGAGTATCAATCTCCCAATATTCCTTCAAATTGCTTTGTCTCTTTCATATACTATTCACTTTCTTGTGTAACAATGTAGATCCTACCCCCTCTTTTATTCCCCATTTGGTACCATTTCTAATTTCACATGTAATTCACTGGGAACTTTGGTAGAGCAAAATGTGGTGGCCCCACTGACATTGATGGAGAAAAGAATTTGTTAAGAAAAAAATGCCTCTTTCTTAATTTCCCTCCTTCCAGTATCATCCTGAAATTCCTTCAGAATACTATGGCTGATTAACTTTTCCACCAAGTTTTACATCAACTTGACTTCCTTCCACTTTTTCTAACCATTTATGAGATATTGCAATTCATAATCTTTCACCACCTATAAGATTCTTCAAAGATATTTCTATTATAAATTGATCTAGCCCTTGGTTGACATGCCCAACGAATTGTTAAGCAAACCAAATGTTTGCCAGATGAGATTGTTCCTAGGCTCTTGATCTCAATGTGATAATTAATTTATTCTGGTTAAACTTAGGAAATGCTGGTACTCTAAGTTCATATTAATCTATTTTCTACTTTTGCTAGCACCTGCTTATTTCAATATACCACGTAGGTATTGCATTAATTATATACTATATCTGCCCATTTGTCTCCTCTTCTAGACTGACTGTGATTTTGATGTTTGCTCCAATAAATCTGAAATCTGAGAGTATATAGAAAGTTGTCTCAGAAATTAGTCCTACTAGGAAGCAGTTGCATCCTGTTCATTAATAGACAGACAGACAGATAGATAGATAGATAGATAGATAGATAGATAGAGAGACAGACAGATAGATATGTATATATGTATATATATATAGAGAGAGAGAGAGTGACAGACAGAGACAGAGAGATCTGTATCTATGTATCTATAGATGTATAAATAGATATAAAATCAATTTCATTTCTGTAATGTTATTTGCTGTTCTTCTGTCTACCATCGCCTACCCCTATGCTTGGAAGAAAAATAAAATGGTCTTCATATGTATATGGCTTGTATAAAGTCTGTGATTGTCTGCCTTCTCTCATTTTTTTTCAATTCCAGAAAATGTTTTTAGCACTCTCCCCCCGTCTTCGATTGCTTACCTTTAAATGGAAACCATTGAGTAATAAATAAGTTGATCTACTTTGGAGGGTCTTATTGAACTTTTTGTTTGATTTCCCTATCAGCATATTTGTAACAGTTCTGATTATACATTTATATATATATATGCATATATATGTATGCTGTAGTTATTTTCATGATGATCTCTTTGCAAATACCAATCATGAACAAGGCATGTATGAGCAAAACAAATAGCATATGAAATACTGTTTCTTATTGTCTTTGGATACATGATACTAATTAATTTAGCAAGTTCTGTTTGCCTTTGCAAGGAGAACACTGGGAATGCTTAAATTTATTTGTAAATTCTTTTGTGGTTTTCCTTTATAATAAGAATGTATGACTGGCAAGATACTATTCCTCAAATAGTATGCCCATGGTTTGGTCTCTGTACAATGAAAGTTTCATTTTAGAAATAAGATTTTCCCAAGTGACTGTTACATGAAAGTCTACAAAATCATATTTATTTATAAAAATAATTATAAAACATTCTATAATGCAATTTTCCTCAAATTCAATAATGGCTACATACGTACAATAACAATTTACCCTTTTAATAAGTATTTATCACAAACATTTTGGAATTTTACCTTTATAATCACTATCTGAATACTGATCCAAAAAATGGCCATATAAGTTGAAATGTAATAATTTCTATCAATTTCTGTCCTTATTATACCAATATCTGTGGAAACAAATGTGAACAGAAAGATATACTATAGTTTCCATCTAATCCCATGCTCTTATTTCATAGAAGGAGCAAGCCTTGAGATCTGTTTTGTCAGGAAAATACTAAACTTAAACACCTAGTTACTGATAGTATGAAACCAAAGGCCAGATCTTGATAATTCATATCTAAGTCCCTAGTAATTTGTTATAGGATTTCTTCCTATAGTATATTTTAGCTATTTAAAAAAAAAAAAACTTTTAGGAGACACAAATGAAGTCAATAATATTTATAAATGTTAAAAGGTTAAAAGTTTTTCTAATAGTCTAAAAGTTTTCCATTTTGTTTAATTTGATTATCTTTACTACCATCTAAGAAAAGTGGAGTAGAATATTGGAAATATCATTTATTTGGAGTTAGGAGGCCTGAGTTTGAGGTTGGACTCACTAATAATTATTAGCTTTGTCGCCTGGGACGTAGCACTTAATTTTTGTGAAGTTAATTTTCTTCTTATGTTAAAAGGAGAAAATTATACTTGTACTGCTTACTTTACAAAATTATTCCACAGAAAATTTTAAATCATGAAGTGATATACAATCATGACATTTAATCTGCATAATAAAACATATGTAGAGGATATCTGGTATAGAATATTAAAGAGTTTTGGACTTAATGATAGAAGCTTAGTAAATTCTATTTACTTTTTTAATACAAAGACTTGATGGATCAGCTCTTTATAGACTTTGATGATGGTTTATATGGAATCTTTTATTGAAGTAGGCCAATTAAAGCATTTCCACAAAATAACGTACATATTACACTTCTACCACATTTGCTTTTATCCAAAACATATTTGCAAAAAAGAGACAATTCATAAATGAAAAATGTAAATATATGAAAGTAAATGATTTGTTATTGATATGGCTTCTATATACGTATTTGATTATGTTTAGTATAAAACATATGAATATTCTTAAAAATGAGAGTTCTTAGAAATCAAAGGTTACCTTAGAAAAAGTTGATGCAAAAGTTAATCCTGAAAATATGCTACTACAGTGGTATCAAACTCCAATAGATATGGGGGAACCACCAACCCATTCATTAGGATCTCTACACACAATTAGTTATAAAACTTAGTTCTGAGACAGGTTCTAGAATTCATTCTCTTGATACATGTGATATCCTTTCTACTGTCATTTGGAGCTCTCCATGGTATTAGCTTTAATAAAATTGCCTTCAGTCCTCTTGGAAAACTTCTGCATTCAGTTTTGTTTTGTTTTTTTTTTCATTTTCTCCCATATAAATGCATAAGTTTTAGAGGCAAAAGGAACTTTAGTCATGGTATATCTATTTCCTATCCTCTCTTTATACAAATGAGGAAACCAAGACTCAAAGAGGTGAAACATTTTGCCCAAAGTCATTATGTAAGTTGCTTAACTAGCTTTTGAACCCCAGCCTTGAAAGTGTAAAAAAGCATTTTCCTTCCACTATATATATACTGCACTACAACATCTCTGCATAACAATTCTATGCTACAGTGCGTTTCCAGATTATAAGATCATCTGAACTGATGACATATCTCTGAAGAGCAGACCACAAACATCTTGCTTCCTCTAAACCACCTAGGTTCCTTATATACTGCTAGGAGATACTCAAGTCTGATACTGATTGAGAACAGTACCATAATGGATATGTATATTCCATTGAGATGACATCCTGATCCATAAGGTATAGTTAAAAATACTGAAAAAGAGGTCTACAATATGACTGTCTCTTAAAAAAGGTAATATCAGAACTAGGCATTCTAGGCAGAACTTTTCGTTCAATCAAGTGCAAGTGCTTTGCATGTCTATGCACTGAATATACAAAGAATGAACTAATCTGTCCTCTAAAGGAACTTAGTTTAACAGGTAAGAAAAAAATGCGTAGTAGATAGATACATATAGAATAAATATAAAGTAATTTAAATATAAGGTAGGTTGAGAGAGTGAACGCTAGAGAAACTGGGGGATTAGGAAAATTGATGGAGAAGTTCATGCTTAAGCTACATTTGAAAGGAAAGGAAGGATGTTAGCAGGTAGCAGAGAATACAGTGCATAACAGGTAACAGGGTCAGTCTAAAGATTCAAATATGTTAGATGAAGTATCATACATGAAGAACAGAATGAAATCCTTCTTGGCTGGATCATAGAGTGAAGGAAGTAAAGTAGTGTACAGCGAGGTGGAAAAGAAAGGTTCAGTGAAAGTCTTTCAAAGCTAAATAAAGGGTTCTATGTTTTATCTGAAAGGCAGTAGGAAGTCAGTGGAGCTTACTGAGTAAGGACATGACATGCTCAGTACATAAAGAAAATCACTTGGACAACAGTGTGGAGGAAGAACCATGGTGGAAATGTGAGCCTTGCAGAGCAATTAGAAAGTCACTACAACATTTAGGTGGGAGGTGATGAGTTCCTGAACTAAGGTAATAATGCTGTAAGTAGAGAGAAAAGGTTAAGAGACAAGAGATGTTGCAGAGATAGAACTTGCAAGATTGCTTGAGGGAGTTATGATTTGAGGGAAATGATATGGCAAAACTGAGAGACTAATAAAAATGTAATGCCCAAAGAAGAAATAGAGAAATTGGGGGGAGTGATTGTGGGTTAGGGAGGAAAAAATACTCACAAGTTTTGTTTTTTTCATATGTGACTTTTACTCCCACTATGTGACTACCCTTGTGTGTCTCTGATTGCATAAAAAAAATTGTCCGATCATTTAAATATGTTCATTTTGTCCTGTATGTTTATAATTTTGCTGTAATCAAAGAAAACTAAGGAAGGCATGAAACAGGAATAAAAGTCAGTCCTAATTTTTTAAGAGATCCAGCATTGTTTAGTAGATAGAGAGCCAGACACAGACTCAGGAAGATTTCAGGCCATGTCTTGCTTCTGACTCTTACTGGCACTGCAACCATAGGGAAGCCATTTAACCTCTCTGTAATCTAAATTGTGCTCAAAGACTATAAGGTATGGAGGTGTCAACCTGCATTAGTGAAAGGAGTTTTCTTATCTTAGAGTTCTTTATACTACTGAAATCAAATCTACTACTGGAATTAAAGGTCCATTCTCTATCCTTATACCTGATTTTAAAGCACACATGCTGTCAGATGTTGCTGATATCATCTCAGTTTTCTGAAATGTATGAATGTATGAAATATATAAGTACACATACATATAGGGTCTTGTTATATATTACATTAACTATTTCGATATCCTCTACCACACAAACACACGCACATATGTGTCTGTATGTATATGTGTATAATATATATACACATAAATACATATTCACATAGAGAGAAGAAGAAGAAGAAAAAGAAGGAGGAGGAGGACGAGGAGGAGGAGAAGGAGAAGAAGAAGAAGGAGGAGAAGAAGAAAGACAACAACCAAGGATCAAATTTTACTTCAATTGTTTTTTTCAAATTTTACTTCTAACACCTAACAACAACAAAAAAAATCATTGAATTTCTATGCCCCACTGACAGATGCCTAACAGTACCCTACAAAGTCATAATCTTGTGATGATCCATGTGGGTAGAGGAAGTTCCCACACTTTCAAAATGATAGAAATTAATCAAGGTAATAAGAATAATATTAAATAACAGCAATGACGACAACTACCAATTGTAGAACGGAAACAGTGCTGGATTAAATGGTACAGTACATAGGTTCGGGTTTTTGTCTTTGCACTTTACAACCCCATTTAAGACTGGATGAGTAATTATATATCATTGGGCCCCAATTCCTCATTTATAATGGGAATGGACTGGACTAGCTGACTACTAAGTTCCCTTACGTATTTAAACCTATGATTCCACGATCCTATGTATATACTGCCTGTTACATTTTAAGATAAATGACAAATTGCCAAAAAAAAAAAAAGGTAATGACAGCATGTTGCAATTTCCAAAAAGCACAGGACCCCTAAAACTGTGAGATTAAACAAAACATGTTATTAAGTATGTCTTCAGTGGTGCTACTCAATTTTAACTCAAGCACCATGAGAGTTCTTTGTAGAAAAAATAAAGTTGCAGTACAAAGGAGAGTCATAAAGAAAGACCACAGAGCAGAATGAATAAGAAACACAAACAATGGTATCGGGGTGACAAAACATTATGCTACAATGCTTTCATGGATGGGAAAAAATATAGGAAAATGTTCTATTATATAATAATAAATTTTAGGTGCTTAAACTGTATTGCCTATACTGGACCAATAATAAGTGATGTCAATATAATCATCTCCACAAATTAACAGCATTTAGGGTATGTAATTCAATCTTGACTCCAAAAGCAATTTTACTAGGGCAAAATAACATTTAAAGATCATTTCAGAAGCAACATGTGAAATCATATAAGAACACTTAATGCCCTAGAAAGTCAAGTGATTTTAAAAGAAGACAGTTAACTTTCATCTTCTTCTGCTTCAAAGGATTTAATAATGGGAGGACTTTAGAATCTTGTAAAACATTTGTAACAGAGAAAGTCCAGAAGATTTGTATTCAAATCCTGCATATGCAGGTTGTATGACCCTGGACAAGTCATTCAGAGCTCTAGGTAATTGCAAGACCATAAGTTTGGAGAAAGATGACATCGTTTTGTCTCAAGAGGTTTCTCTTCTTATATGATTCTCTTTCCTAACTAAATCATGGTTCTATTTCTTATCCCCCACTTCCATAAGAAATAGTTAAAGGAATAGATGGAACTCAAAGAAGAGGCACAGTTCTGATTTTACCAATCTATGTACTTTGTGTTCATCTTCTATGGTCTTTGTATTCTGGTCTTTTAACTACATGTGCTTTCTTTTTTAATGTAGGTTTTCAAATTCTTTTATGTACTTCTGTTTTACCTAAAATTGAAATTCACTTTGAAAAACTGCTTTCATGGTATCCTTTGACTAAGGATCACCAAATTCAACATTCTGTATTTTGGTTGCTACATGACAATATGCAATAACTTTTCAAACTTTGTGTGCCAAAGCTTCACTCTTATTGCAAGCATAAATCTTAACATAAATCAACAGAGTAAAGTAAAGCAAATAACTACATACTAAAAGAATAAGATTTACATCACATATCAGCATCTTACAAAACAATAAATATATCAAGTGTTGCTAATATTTTTTTTTCAAATCAGTGCTACTCTACCTGAGAAGAGATTTTTGAGATCTCATCTTTAGTATCTGTGTAAAGAACAAAATAAGATCCACCTTAAAAATCTCAACATACTATAATTTTTTTCTTAGGAATCAAATCTGACTTATTCAATGTGACTTCATAACTCTGAAAAATAAAAAGGGTTGTGCAAATCCATGAGAAGAGAAAGAATGCAGAATATCATTTCATAGTCCAATTATGGCCTTACATGTTAAAAAGAAGAGTTTCAGGAAAGTTATCAGTTATAATGATAATAATATTATCTTCATGTAAATAGCTCTTTAAGTTTTGCAAAACACTTTACATATGTTATTAATTTGAATCTCACAAAACTCGATTAGTTAGGTATTATTATGATCCCACTTTACAGAGGAGGAAAATGAGATTGAGAAATGATAAACAACTTCCCCACAGTCATACAACTAAGTGTCTGGCACTGAATTTGAACTCAGGACTTCAATATTGGTTTCATTTTTATTTATTTATATATTTCATATAAATGATTTTTAAAATTTATTATCAACTTATAATTATACGTATGGAGTTATATTTTTAAAATGGAATATTTATCTATTCATATTTTGTGGTAAGTCCAACCTCTGATTGAGGAGAAGTATTTCTCAGATTCAACAATTCCACTTATCAAGTCCAATAAATTAATATGGAATATGTTTACTACAACTTATATAATAAGTAGTAGCTAATTAGCACTGATGGCAATGAAAAATTTGGTAATATGAATTAATATATCATTTCAACATTGACATAGAAAAGGGTAAATCTGAGAGTCTATGGACAGCTTAAGAAGAAAAAAGATAGCTTAAAAATGAAATGTGAGCCCAAGAAATCTGAAATGTCCAAGGCCCCATTTGTATTGATATCATATGGAACCAAAAGAAGGAAGATAAGGAGAAAGGAGTATTCTTCCAGACATCTGCCACCTCCAGTAGTATATCTAGAGCCACATGGGGGTTGAAGAGGCAGGCCATCAGTAGAGGCATTAAACCCAGATCTCTACCAGAGGATTCCTGTGAGTCTATCTCTGCACATCATGACATCCACAGAATGCAAAATCATTTCTCTAAGACGAGGACAATAGTTGCTGTTTTGTTTTGTTTTTAATTCAAAAACCTTGTATGCTGAAAAAGTAATGAGTACAAAACAAAAGGTTTTATAATGCACGACCTCAAATTTTATGAGTAATTGAACTATGAAATGTTTATTACAAGCCATATCCCGCACCTCTTCCCCCACCCTGGCCAAAATAAGACATTGCTTTCTAGTTCTCTAGAAATTTAGATGCTGAATTTCTCTTACAAAGTTGCACCATGAAATCAGGTAAATCATTCAACTTCAACCCATCAGTTTTCCACACCTGTAATAGCACACTAATGAAATATATCAAAAACCAATAGATCCCTAGATCTATGATTTTGAAACATTGGGATCAAACACCACCCAAGGGGTAAAAGTGACAAGTAAAATAGAGTATAGGCTTACTATCCACCTGCCTGTAATTTTGATTTCATAGTATTATAGGAAAATCATTTTGTCTATGTAACATACCTTATTAGTAGTAAACCCTACTGAAAACAAATGATTTGCCAAGGGAAAGCTAAGATTGAGCAAAAGGCAAATTTGTCATGGAAAATCAAAGCTTCACCCAAATTGTTACCATGCTTAAAACCCCATTAATAACCCCATGATTTCTTGCTGAAGAACTTTCCTTGTAAATTGATATCTACTATTTTGAGGAAACATTTTCTAACTACTGTAAATTGATACAAATTGTTTAGAATGTAGGACAGTTCCATGAGAAGTGCTGAAGTAGGACAACACTGGGTTAGATTACCCCTCACTGTTTTGAGGCAGTGATCACTGTATAATGTTGAAACAACATTCTTTATCACTAGTAACCAAGACACTGCCATCAAAAAGGAGTGCACCATATTACTTTTAAGAGGACTCTGTTCTTTCTATTGACTAATGATGCATATTCCTAGTATGGAAGAAATCAGAAGAAATGTGAAACTTCATTCAACACCCCATTTTCCACCATAAAGTTTGGCATCATGTGTTTTCCAGATCATGAATTGTCACTTCTTAAAAAAGTTAGTTCCTCAGGGAGTTTAATCAGTCTAGGCATATACAGTACAAGTTCTTGAGCTCAAGACAGGCAGGCATATAGACTCACAGCTGGGAATCTAGATCTCACATTTATACATGATGCAAATGCTCTGTCCCTTGCTACTTCCTCACATGTCCATCAGTTTGAATGGCACTGCATACGCTAACAAAAATTGGAAGGATTTTATACTCCCTAGAAAAACAGCCATAGAGGCCCCACTTTTCTGGTACACATTAAAAAATATTATTTCTGTTACCTTTGAAGATAGAATGTTTTCTCATTCATCCAACTTATTTCCTACATTCTATTAATAGGCATTTATTGAAGATTCCACTGCTGAACTAATGTCAATAGTTAAATAATTTTTTAATCTGAAAAAATGTAAATTGTATCTGCTGCATCTATAAATTTTGATTTAAATATTATATACCACCGTGTTGTATTAAGATTATATACTACTTTGAAAGCCTTATACTCAAGTAAACCCTAGGAAAATAAACAAAAAAAAAGGTAATCTATAAAATAATAAAGATGTCAAGAGCAAAAAAATGGGTTTTATACTTAAGCACTGAGAACTGAATGTGAGCTTTGCAATTATTTTTCAAATATGTTACTATAATGCTCTTTAGCTTCTATGGACCTTAGCATTTGCAGGCTGTTTCCCTTAATTAAAACTTCCATCCTCATTCATTCATGTGATAACTAGACATTACATTTCAAAGTCATTTACAAAGCACTGGTGGTTACATCTTTTTATTTTTTTGAAGGAGGAAAAACATTCTGCTGTCTTTATGTGGTAATATACTATAACAAAGTAGCATATGAAATAAGTTACAGCACATTTATGGAGGCTCATAAGTAACTGATGAGATGCTTAGAGACAAAGGCAGGAAAAGCCATTCCACTTCAGATAATTTACATAATTACAGTTTAGACCCAATTTAGTTATTATTATGCTGTCTATAATCAACTTTTAAGCAAATACTGCATGTACACCATTATATGTACTTTAATATGAAATAGACTAGATTACTTACAACATAGTTTAATTTTAGTCTCAAACATTGGTTCATACTGATAGCAACTAACCCACCTGTGCTTAAAATGGACTCTACAGTGACAGAAGAAATTCCACTACCTATTTTCTAGGAATCAACCTAACGAAGGGCAAAAGTGATTTTATTTACTAACACAGTTGAGGCACATATTGCAAATCCCTGTGCTATTGTACTGTCCTCTTTTGTGAAACTTGAATTTAAAGCATTTTCACCACATAATAGTTTTGGGTTAAAAGGAGTGAAAGGTATTTAGAAGAAGATATAAAAATTTAAAGTTGAGGAACCTCAATATGATTAATGAGAATATTATTTTATAAAATGGCAAATAAAACACTATCAAAATACACAGCACAGTTTCTGGCAGTGATGATGAGGTTCCCCCCCCCCCCCCCCATTCTCTTTCCATGAGTCTTTTTATGGCGATATTAAGAAAGACTGGGCTTCACCAAGATGTCCTTTCTTTACTCAAAAAAAGGATAAAGGAAAATAAAAGAAAACAAAAGAAAAATTTTCCTCTAGATATAATCTACTCTGGCTTACAATAATGTGTATGCACACTCACAAGCAAACACACACACACACACACACACAAAATCTTTCCAAACATAACATGGTTACTGAAATGAGATTACTAAAATCAATAATAATAGCTAACGTTTGTGTAGAATCTTAAGGTCTGCACAGTATTTACATGTATTATCTCATTTGCTTATCGCAACAACCCATTATACACACAATCCATATGAAGAAACTGAGGCAGACCGAGGTTAAATGTCTCGCCAATGGTCACATAGCTAATCGGTTGCTGAGACAGTTTCTAACTCAGTTTAGAAGTCAGATTTCCTTACTCCCAACTATAACCATTCTATCCATATTGACAAAAAACAAAAATTAGCAAATTTTAGAGAATTACTACAATCACAGGTAGTAATTAACATCATTTTAATAACATTTTGTTGCTATAAAAGTGAAGAAGAATGGAAGGATATTAAATTAGCTTCTTAATATACAACCCAGTACAGGAATTTCCCAAAGCACTAAAGCATATTCTCCCTAGATTGACTATAGGGGAAAAAGCCTTAGCTCTTCCTCGGTTTTAAGGGCCTATTTCTAAAGGCAGTCAAGTATTGTAGTACTTTGATCCACACCAAATTCTAAGCTAAAATGTAGCATGAGATAAGATACGTTCTTTCTATGTGGCTTCCAAGGATGTTAATAAGATAAAAATTGCTACATAAGGCAGAGCTGTGAGGCCATTTTCGTTTTCAGTGTTGTTCTGATGTTTTAAACATTTGTGCACTTAGAAGCACAATAGTTTTCTTTCATATACGCTGTAAAATAAATAAGCCATTTTAAGGCAGAAAGTGGACATTCTAATGTATTATCTCAATATCTTTTATACTACTGCTCTTCTGAGAAAGGCTACCATATTCATTCAGAGGAACAAAATGTCCTGAGGTTGAAGGACAGATATGTGTGTATGTGCATGTGTCTGTGTGTGTGTGTGTGTGTGTGTGTGTAAGAGGCTTTTATACCCACAGCTAACTTCTCTGAGCCTCCAGAAGCAAGATAGTCATTAGAATCATTGTGAATTAAAATCATCTTAAGAATATAAACAAGTATTTTAATAACATTTTAAAATAGTCCTTATTTGACCATTAGAAAATGGGGGCATTCACTTATTTTATAAGGGTTCTCATGTAAAGACTAAGTTCAGTCTTGAAAAAAAATTAGACCATAAGAGAAATTCTTGGTAATTTGATTCATTTCAGTCCAACTATGCCCTCTTTCAAAGATGTACAGATTCAAAACAAACTTGAGCCAATCCAGATGTATTTTTAAGACCACTAAAATGATTAGTTCTCCCTGGTTGCTTCATCCCAATGTACAAAGTCACAGAATCTGTATGATTAGTCTAACATTCATACACACAAACAAACACATACATACATATTCATTCATGTGATGCTAGCAAAAAATGCTCATCTTTTGTGTAACTATCATCAAGGAAGCACAACAATTAAACTCTTGAGGCAGAAAGACAGCAGTTGCCAACAATCTAGTTCTCCGATGGGGTGCCTCTACACAGGTAAAATAAGGAAAATCCATTGAATCTAGCAAAATTCTGGGTTTGTATTCTGAAAGAGTTTCTTACATTATCGCTACAAAGCAGGCTTTCTCGAGAGGAGGGAACACAAGAAAAATATCTCCTTGTGTGAGCAGGGCAAATCTAAAGAAGGTAGGTCATAACAAAAAGCTGATGTCTTGGAGTACTGCTCTGTTGTGTCCATCTTTAGTTCCGTTAGCTGTGCTGGACACTGCCTGCCTGAAAACCTCGACACAAACAAATAACAATGAAGGGTTCAGAAAATAATAGCTTTATGTTAAGAGTTTTTTTAAGTTGCATTTTTGACATAGCCTTATGAGTTATTTTCTATTTTCTTAGATATGTCTAAATAAAAGGGAATCCATACATTCAAAGCTGACAGAACCCTAACCTACTATATTATAGAAGTCATTAAAGGTAAACATAAATTAGGCAAACGTCTGTTGTGTGCATAGCAATATTCAAAATTCAATATTCAAGAATTCAAAATTCAAAATTTCCTACCAATTTTATCCAGTGATCAGAAACTTCATGTACCTCAACACTTGTATTTTAAAATATTTCATTTTATCCCTATATCAGGCATTGTCCAACATGGATAAGGAAATGACTATACAAAATAAATTAGGTATGATGCAGCTGAACATGTAAAACTTGAAGTATAAGCCTGTGACTGATGAAAACTCAGAAAATAAAAAGTGTAAAACAAAAGGATGTCTTTCAAGATCATGTATTCCAAACCCATCAGATAAAGAGACCCAAAGATTAACCAAATCACATAGCTATTCTATCACTATGTAGGAGTGGAGCTAATTTGTCCTTACAACATCTGACTATGTACTATGAGTTCCAGTTTTAATTTTATGTTATACCTGTATACATATACACACATATATGTATCAGGTATATGTATATACATACACATACAACATACATACATATATACATACATACACATACATATGCATATGCATATAATCACTCTCACCCCAAACCTGAAACTTAGCCTAGTATTCCATGTCCTAAACTGACAGATCTCAGCTAATTTAAGTTGAAAAGTAATAATTTACAAAGCACGCAGGTTTCAAAACGTGTGAGACCATTTTTGCAACTCATTTCATGCTAAAATAGTCTAAGTTCAATTATTTATAATTTTCCACATTTATAATTCTTCCACATCAACAAATTCTATCTCCTTCAACAAAAAGTAGAATAATCTTAAATTTACTAGTATGACCACTTAATCAACATGTTGTAGTACTAAGACTACTGGATTTGAATTTAGGAGACATGAGTTGAAAGCCTTTTTCAACTCAACTCAATATAATAAGCATGTATTAAGTACCTGCTATTTGCAAGGTTCTGCCTTTGATACTGGCAATATAAAAAATTAAAGGAATAAGTTTTTACCCTTATTAAAATATAATTTCCCTAAGGCACTTATGTTCTATTGGGAAATATCATATGAAAACAGATAAGTCCTTACAAGAAAAATCATGATTTAGTTATACCTGCATTTTTATTTATGTTTTGCAAAGGCTCTGAATTATTTCAAATAGTGTCAAAACATGGTATGATCATCACCGTTCCTCAGAGTACAATTCTTTACACTATACACTTGGACATTTAATTGGACATTTAATTACATAACTTGGAGAAAAAGAAGATTAAAGCCCCATTGCATTTTGGGAGAAAAAGAAAGGAGATTTGGTGGATTATAATGAATCCTCTGTTTCTCTGAGTCTTTAAAATTTTCCTCCAGCTAAAGTAGGTGTCAAGGTTTTCACAAGCCTTGCAGCTCACCTTCCCAGGCACACCACAACTGTAGTCTAGTGCAGAAGTAAGGAAATATGTATGTTTAACTACATCTTGTATTTTTTTTCTATTTTAAAGTAAAAGTTCAAAGTCCCCAATGGAAAAAAAAATGATGTAAGACAGCTAAAATCAACTATTCTCTTTCTTAAGAATAATTGTAACTTTTTCCTTAAAAAGAAAGAAAATAAACATCAAATATCATTTCTAAAATATCAGATGTGACAGGTAAAAAGGAAAACCAAAACATTCCCCAAAGATTGTCCCTAATCACTTTCCTTGAGGGAATCATAAAAAGGGGATCAGTTTATGGTTAGGTGTACCACCACACAACTTTGTGCTGCACTTTGCAACACCAAAGAGTCTGTTCTCTAGACCATAGGTGTGTGAAGGTTATCCTAAAATCTCTGGGAGCAAGTTATTAGTCCCCATGGGAAAGCAAGGACTTCAACTGCATTCCAGCTTTTCCAGCTGCTGCCTGAGAATTCAAGGCCTGTTCTACTGCATAATTTGAATCGCCTGATCTCCCAGAAAAGCAGAGAAGTTAAACTGTATGTAAGCATTGACATAGGATAGAAGAAGAGGGAAGAGGAAGTAGCATTTTATGTCTTCTTAGGAGGAATTTGATCTTATTTTATTGCTTGTGAGTAGATCAATAGCATTTTCTGGGGGGAAAACACATTCTGTTATATCTCCACTTTGCTTTTTTAGTCTCCACCAATTTTTTTCATTACCCCCATTGTTTCTGCCTTACAGTGACTTACATCCTGCCCAAGTATGGATCTGTAAGCAGGTAATTACTGAAGTGACACATGCATAAGATATACTAGGAGAAAAAAATAATTTAAATAATTTAGGAATGAGGAAGTGTAAATCACTCAAATTTAAAAGCAAGTCGTCATTAATATAATTAATATGTAACACAGTGCTTGGTATATGATAGCTGTTTAATAAATGTTTATAGGATGGTTGATTGATATTATATAGGACCAGCTTTTCAGTAATTGTTTATAGGATATCCAGAAAATGAATTTAATTTAACAAACTCCTATTAGACAAAACAATGAAAATAGGTGTCTTAACGTATATATCCTAACACTCCCACAAAAAAAGAAAATGATTCTTTACACTCTAAAGACTCTTTTTCTAAATGGAATTGCCATGCTCAGAATATTTAAAGTTTATAAAGTAATTTATATATCACCAATATAGTTCAGTAAAATTAAAAATGACAATAGTATATCAAGGTTTTGTTAGTGGAAGTAAAACAATTTGCAGTCTATAAAGGCCCAGCAGAATAAAAGCTTGATTGCTGTGATGAATAATGTATATTGCCTATGGTACTAATTAACCTTGTACTCCAGTAAGATATTACTGAACAATAAGGCTAATTTGAATGTGGCCAAGCACTTTTCCCTATGGCTTCTTGAAATCGCACTTCTGAACATGTAGAATTTGGTTTTGTTAAATGAGAAAAGATTTCTAAGTATTAATTATTTTTCACATGAAATAATAAAGACCAAATTACAGTTTCCCCATTAATGAATTTTCCCACCAATGTTGAATATATATAAAATAATATGCATGCTATTATGCATATGATGCATCAGTGAAATCATAAACTAGAAAGATAGAAAAGTCTTACTGTAGCCACCAAATCCAACAATTTGAAATCATATTTCTAGTTATCTATTTAGCATCAATATTGCTAAGAATTCCATTTTTAATAGAATAAATATACTAAGTGAACAAGTTTCACAATATTGTGGGATTGCTTTCTTTCAATATAAGGCTTTTGAAATGTAAGTAAACCATTAGTTTTTGGTACTACCAAACAATAACATTCCATTGGGTAGAATTTTTCCCAAAGTCTAAATCACTGTTGAGTTGTGGAAAGATTAAATGTGACTCTTTAAATGTCTGATAAGTTAGATCTAAGGCAGGAGATAGTGACAAGTAGTTTAAACGTCTTAAATGACTTCATTCTCAAAAAGTTGTTCAGTTTCCTGACATTAATATTGAGTTTGAGAGTAGATAATATATCATTTATTTCAATTCTTCTGTACTGTACAAGTCATGAAGGCTTAGTTTGAGGGGATTACATGACTGCTGTACTATAACAATGTGCACCATAACAAACATGCTTCCATATTCAGTCACTTTGTCCTGTAGAATCCATAACACTTATGGATATTAATTTCAACATCTTCTTTAAATAAATACAGACTGATACTGAGTGAAGTGAGCAGAACCAGGGGAACATTATACACAATAACAGTCACAGTGTGTGAGGACAGTTTTTGATAGACTGAGCCCTTCATATCAACATGAAGACCTTTTGTGTTCATCCTTCATTGCCTAAGAAGACCATGCCATCTGCAAGTCATGTCATCATTTCTCTGATGGTAAGGACCTTTTAAAAACACTTCCAAAGGACTCATGATACAAAATGCCATCCACATCCAGAGAAAGGACTGTGGAGTCAGAATGGAGAATGAAGCAGACTATTTTCTCTTTTGTTATGTTTTGGTTTGCTTTGTTTTTCTCATGGTTTCTCCCATTTGTTATATTTCTTCTGTGTAACATGACTAATGTGAAAATGTGTTGAATAAGAATATATGTGTAGAACGCATATAAGATTGCATGCCATCTTTGGGAGGGAGAAGGAGAAAATCTGGAACTTATGGAAGCAACTACTGAAAACTGAAGATAAATAAATTAATAAATTTGGAGAAAAAAAGTATGTCTTCCCTAAAGGAAGGTAAATTCTATCAGGGAAGATAGTATACACATATATAAATAGATTCAGAAAAAAATAAATACAAAGTCAAAAATAAATAAATAGATACCAGCCATGATTATTATTAAAGGCATAGATAGGGGTTGCCTGGTTTCTTGAAGCCTATATAAGCAGCAGAATAAAAGTTCATTTCAGTTCTCCAAAGTCAACAAGTTCTCAAAAGTTCTCCATAGCCACAAAGGCATTAGGTAAAGGTCACATAACAAACAGACTATATAAACTTGGAGATCCATCACCAGAAGGAAAACTAGAGGATGATGGATTTTCAGCAATAGTCACTCACAAAGGCAATCTATTAGGTCATATGAGACTCAGGACTAACATGGGTGAAAAACCTAGGCCCATGACATCATGGCTCCTTGAAGAATTGAAGAACTAAGAGTTACACGCATAATAGATCCTGATGGAATGTTCTTTATATATTTGTATGTTTGCAAATACTCTTTATATGTTTATACACACACACACACACACACACACACACACACACACACACACACACACACATATATATCACTGCTCCAAGACAAAACCTATGCATTGGTCATGCTTTCAGTCTTAACATGTATTCAGGGGTGGGGACCTTGCAGCCTTGAAACCACATGTGGCCCTCTAGGTCCTCAAGTGTGACTCTTTAATTGAATCCAAACTCAGAAGGGCTGCACTTGAGGACCTAGGGGACACATGGCCTCAAGGTCACAGGTTCCCCACCCGTAAATGCATTTCAAAGTACTATATGAAAGTGAGCTATTGTCACACATCTGAAGCAGTAAGAGAAGACTCTAGGCAGTGGCATATTATGCACCTGAAATCAGAATTCTTGGAATTTTAGCATTTTATCATCTAAAACCATGTGTATTTCTAGCCTATGGTACCTTGGGCAAGTAATTGAACCTCTCAGTATCCCCTAGGCCACCCTAAGAATATTTGTGGCCGAGCAGGATGCCAGTATTCATAAGTACAGAAAGCATTTCCCTGGGAAATCCTAACACTAATGAATTCCCACACCTGGTAAGAAAGCAACATTTCTATAGATACATAGAGAGCTGACTATGTAAGAAAAGATTACATGAATATATACAAACTATAATATATATGTTTATATACGGCTATCTGTATCTTTATCAAGTGAAGAATTATGAACTACTGAGCAGGAAATATCTAGTCTTTAAAAATGGAAAGCCTAGCAGTTTCTTGATTTTAGTTGTTCTACAGGGTATTTCAAAAGTATTAGTGCATTTTAGAACTGTTTATGAGAGAGAGAGAGAGAGAGAGAGAGAGAGAGAGAGAAGAGACAGAGAGAGAGAGAGAGAGAGAGAGAGAGAGAGAGAGAGAGAGAGAGAGAGAGAGAGAGAGAGAGCAGGCAGATATAAAGACAATTGTAAACCTATACATGTTATATTTTTCTCATTAGTCAAGCTACCACCAAACAGGTCCACTCAATGCTTTAATCTCTTCTCACAAAGACTAGTATAGTAACAGATAGCATTGTCTGCAGTCCCTTCTTTCTGGGATCCATCTTTCACGTGCCTCTCAGATTAATATTCCAGATATGCAAGTCTGGGCTTCTCACTCTCCTTCTCTAAAACCTTCTCCTTATACTTGTATTTAAGGCCTACCACAACATGACTCCAACCTTTGTTTCCAACCAGACTTCACTATTTCCATGTAAATGCTTTATAACCTTACCTAATAGACTACTAGTCATTTTTTGATCTCCTAAATTCTACTTCTTCATTCCACGAATAAAAGCTGTCTCTTTTTCTGGGGAGATATTCTGTGTATAGAAATCCTCTCTTCCCTAAAAGATTATCTCAGGGATTACCTCTTCCATGAATCCTTCCATGAATCCTTCCCTGATCTACCTGGTTCACAGTGCTCTCTTCTTCCTCAAAGTCTCTTAAAACACCTTATCTGGAACTCCTTTCTTTTTTAATCAAATTAACCAAAGCCTTATCTATTTTATTGGTATTTTTCATAAAACCAGCTCTTTTTGCTTTATTTACTAATACAATAGTTTTCATAACTCCAGTTTTATTAATCTCTCCTTTGGTTTTCAATATTTCTAATTTGGTACTTAATTGGGGATTTTTAATTTGTTCTTTTTCTAGTGTTTTCAGTTGCATCCCTAATTCATCGATCTTTCTCTATTTTATTCATGTAAATATTTAGAGATATAATACTTTCCTTAAGAACCGCTTTTGCTGCATCCCATAAGTTTTGCTATGTTGTCTCATTATTGTCCTTCTCTATGATAAGGTTATTGACTGTTTCTATGATTTGTTGTTTAGGATTAGATTATTTAGTTTCCAATTGATTTTTAGTCTCTCTTTCCATGGCCCTTTATTACTTGTAATTTCTACTGCATCATGATCTGAAAAGGACACATTTAATATTTCTGCCTTTCTGCATCGGATTGCGAGGTTTTTATGCCCTAGTACTGGAATAATTTTTGTGCAGGTGTCACACACCTCTGAGAAAAAGGTATATCTGGAACTCTCATCTGTCCTCATGACACTGTACTTTGTACAACAATCACTTGTATACACTTGTTATTGTTCCTTTCGGGTAGACAGTACTTGAGGATGGGAGTTTTGTTTTTCAAAGTTTCGTTTAAATTACTATTTTTGCTAGGAGCTATGAGAATATCAGGCACATTTTGTTGTCATTTCAGTAATGTTCAACTCATCATGACCCCATTTAGGGTTTTCTTGGCAAAAATACTAGAATGGTTTGCTATTTCCTTCTCCATCTCATTTTATAGGTGACAAAATGGAAGCAAACATGGTTAAGTGCGTGGTCTGAGGTGACACAGCTAGTAAATGTCTAAGGCCAGATTTGAACTCAGTAAAAGGAGTCTTTCTGACTCCAGGCTTGGCACTCTATCCACTGCACCATCTGGCTGCCCATCTTAGGTACAAAGAGAGGCATTTAAAGGAAATCTTCATTGAATAGCTATGGAATAGTAAAAATGAAGAGTTTTGGCTACTCCTATAGTTAAATATAGTCTTTATCTTACAGTATTGCCTTCCCTCATTATTACAATGGCTGTGGGAAATCATTAGCAATTATGATTAAAATAAAACAAAACGAAACAAAAATAAATCTACCTCAAAGTGAAACCTCTGGTCATGTTGGCTGTTCTTTAATAAGACACTATGTGATGTTGAAAACTTCTCAGTGTTTTGAATGCTTAAATATTTTTTTCCTCTGTCCATTTGCTCAGGAACTCTCAGAATACAGGTGGTGTCATTTATCTTCTGTTGAATCACAAGCATTTAGCACAGTGCTGGGCACACAGTAGAAACATAATATTTATTTACTGAATCATATGTGAACTAAAAGAAAATGGTATGTAAATATCATTATACATTTTATTCTAATATTTATTAACACCAAACAATAAAGGTTTTATTTTTTTAAAGTCCTATTAGGTTTGGTGTGAGTTAGAGATATCAGGAAAGCAAGGAGAGTTATACATCGTAAAATGAAATCCAGTCATTTCTCTATTATCCACTATGAGAGAAGGAAGGTAACAGCAAATACCTAAAGCGTAGATGAACCAAAGAGAAATTATTTTTGTCTTTGATTTTCAGGAGGAAAATCGTGTTTATATATTACTTTACCTCTCAATGCTATAAGAAACTTTCTAATAATGCAAGTTGTATAGAAGGCACCAACCTTCATTAGAAGGGGAGAGGAAGGTAAGAAGTATTTAATGCTCATACTATGTGCCAGATAGTATGCTAAGAAGCTTTCAAATATCAGATTTTACTCTCATTACAACTCTGGAAGGTAGATGTTGTTATATCTCCATTTTACAGTGGAGGAAACTGAGGCAAACAGAGGTTAAGTTCAAATATCTAGTAAGTGCCTGAGTCTGGATTTGAATTCAGGTCTTAATTCCAGCACTCTGTGTACTGCATGCACCCTCAGCTGCCTAGAAGAGGAAATTTCATCATCTATTAGTTTCCTATACCAAGGAAATTCAAGGCTTTATCTAGTCCCTCCCACCTTGATAATTAGTTGAATAATGTGAGCCTTGAGAAAGGAGGAATAGTGTCAAAGGTAGGGAAGATAACTTAGATTGTTGAGAAAGTCAGAGAAAAAAAAGAAATGAGAACAGGAAGTAATGTGGAAATAAGCAAGCAAAACAAAATAAGCAGAGAAAAGCAAGCAGGCTTATCTGTTAGTAAGGAATAATTAAGAAGTGGGAAAGGATTAGCCTCTGGTTTTAAATCTTGTCTGGGCTCAGAATTTTCAGGGTCAAATCCCACTTCAATGAAAAAAAGCTTGTGCCAAGAGCTTTCTAATTAATAGATTAAGAGGTAAAGTAGACAGTTGCTTTCCCTAGTTTTCACAAAAGAAAGTGTTCAGTCTAGCACTAAGAGAATTGAAATGTCAGAAAACAATGCAAAGATACTAATCTTTTCTACACCAGGGCTGCATAGAATTCAACTTCTGCGGAAGCACCAGAGGGAATCTATGTCTTAATAAAGAACATATCTGAATTTAAATGGGTGTCTTCCCTTTCTAGACACAAAACAGAACACATTTGTTGCAATCAGTTCTTATAAATCCATAAACTCTTTGGCAAAAGCTCCATAGCTGTCAAAACAATTCTGAACATTATTTAAAATTTCTGTTATGAACTAGAAACAGATTGGATAAAATAGGAGAAAAGCAACATGCAATTCATTTAAACAGCTAGAAACAGCTTATAGTGTTCCATGGACAAAATATATCAAACTAGAGAAATCACTAATTACCAAACTGAAAAACCACTACTTTTTTTTTACCCCCATAAAGAAAATGAAAGAACCTAAAGCCAGACAAAACTTTAAAAGTATTTGCAGAGGCAGTTCACAATAAGAACAAGTTGGTGGAAAAATATTTGATTCAAGATAACAACGAGGATGTTGACCATAGACAAGATTTAGATGGTGCAAAGTTTCCCATCTATCAGATCTTTTAATCCTCAAAACAATCTTTTAACGTAAGTACCACTGACATTTTTTTTTTTTTTTACATTTTACAGATGATAAAAAACTGTTTTCAGAGGGGTTAACTTGCCCATCCATGGTCACACAGAAAATAAGTATCTGAAGTGGGATTTGAAACAATTTCTTCTTTATTTCATGTGAAACTTCCAATACACTGCACCAAGACACTTTGATTGACCCCAATTTCAATTTCATCCATTCATTTCCTCATTATTTCATTCTTCCATGTTAAGTTTAGTAATGATCTTTCTTGTCAGTATTATTTAAAAATAATTCTATCAAAATCAGAGTGGTTTCACAAAATAATTCTTTAGATATATAAAATTTACATTTCTAAATTTTCTCTCTATAAATAAATATAATTTACATACATATATGCTTATATGTATATGTATATATGTATGTTTACATATACATATAAGTACATATTAAAACTGGGACAATATCTGAATTGCGCATAAAGAAAGCATTTTATTTTAAAATACAAGAACCATCTTTTATGGTTCATATATAATACTTAAGGAATTAATAATTTTGAATTAATTTTTATTATGTTGTTTAATACTAAAATTCAAGTGTGTGAGACAGGTAAATAAAATAAGTAGATTTGTAGTAAAGAAGACGAGAAGATTTGGATTCAAGTCTTTGCTATGTCATATACTGACTGTGTAAACTTGGGTAAATTATGTAACCTCTCAGTGACTCAGGCAACTATCTAAGGTTAAGAGTTGTAGTAGAAGAACCTGCTTTGATTTGGGCAGTTTCCTTATTGGAATTTCTCCACAGATAATATTTAGACAGTACTTTTAAATTTGCAAAGCACTTTACTTACGCTATCTTATATGATTCTTACAACAACTCTCTGAGAATTAAATGATTGCCCAAGTTACACAATTATCAATCAACTTAGGATTTGAACTCAGTTCTCTCCTACCCAAAGACTAGCACCCTGTCAACCAGGTAAGTTACTTAAAGAGAGTATCCTTTTCTCTTCCCTTCCTATTTTCAAATTAAAATCATAGCTAGTTCATACAGTTCATTAAAAAAATTCATTTGCTATTACTATTAAAGAATTACTGAGTGGTAGTATAGAGAGAAAACTCAGAGATAATCAAGGCCAAGCCCTCATTTTAACAGCCCTGTAAATAACTGACCTTTACATTTCCCTTTAAGCTATTCAAAGCAAGTTCTAGGAGAGGGGTGGGGAACCTGTGGCCTTGAGGCCATATGTGGCCTTCTAGGTCCTTGGGTGTGGTCTTTTGACTTTGTCCAAGTTTTACAGAACAAATTCTGTGAAGCTTGGATTCAGTCAAAGGGCCTCATTTGAGGGCTTAGAGGACCACATGTGGCCTCAAGTCCATAAGTTTCCCAACCATGCCCTAGGTGGTTACCCCATTTTTGAGGCTGTGGGAAATTGAATGACTTGTCGATAGTGACATAACATAACTTAAAAATATCTGAAGCAGGTGTCAGACCCATGATGCTAGGTCAAACAGTAAGCCATTTCACCTCCAGTGCATGTATTATTATCTCCATTCCATAGATGAGAAAAAAGCTCTTGAGTAATTTGGTGATTTTCACAAAAAAAGAAAATCACTTAACTAGTAGAAAATAGGTACTAGACTTCAGTTGTCCTGACACTCACATGATATTTACAATTATTTCATTCTAACTCTTGGGCAGTTATCCATTGATTTTCAACTGCTGAAACCTGAGAGATTTCCTCCTCTAAAAATCTTGAAGTTTTAGGTTATTTTCTTATCTCTTCCCCACTGGCATCCCTTTCACCCACTACAACCATAAAGCTGAGGGCAAAGCAAAGCATTACTGTAATGCCTGGATATTTGGGGAAAACAAAGAGCATGCTGTTGAGAAAATTAATAGTCTCACATTATTGAGTTGGAGGGGGCACCATGACACATTCAAGCTGTCCATGTCATTACTGCCCTATGATTTCCTCTTGGTTTCATTTTTCCATTTCCTGTTCCTGCTAAGTTATCTCACTTTTAGCTCCCTCCATACTATGAACTGTTAACCTCACACTTCTTCAATATCCCCAGAACCTGGGGCCCTTCTCTCCCTCTGATGGGAAGTATTGCAGACTGTATGAGGCAAAGCTTCTTCCACATCCTTCATTTAAGGAGGGTGTCCAAGGTAGCCATTTCAGCATTTCCCAACCTGCTGCCTGACTTCCACATACCCTAGCACAAGGAACCTTCTCCACAGGTTCCCCTACAGCTTCTTTTTTTTAACTATGTTTTCCACAATTAGATTGTTAGCTCCTTGAGGACAGAGAATAACTTTTGTCTAGTTTTGTATCCCTAGTGTTTAGCAGGTACTTAAAAAATGGCCTTATCTATACCAAGCTTTGCCCCCTTTCACCAATGCAGAAAGACTAAAGTTTTATTTTGATTTGGGTTTTTTTGGGGGGGTTAGGATTGTTTGTTTGCTTGCTTGTTTTTTTTTTTTTCCTAAGACTGCAAAATTCTCCTTTGGATTCAGACTGAAACCGCTATAATGACAGATACATATCTCATTTACTTAATTTGTCTCTGTCTGGTCTCTACTGTAAAATTGTAGCTTTTTTGCTGGAAAGGAATTTAGGGGTCATCTAGCCCTACCTCATCATGTTACAGACAAGTTGTGACTCACTCAAAGTCATGTAGGTAGAAAGTGCAGGATCCAATATTGAAACTCAAGGCTTCCTACCATTTTATCACCCAAATCTGTAAATAATCCCTTCTCTTCTCTATAGGTACTCAGGCCCACAGCTTTCCTAAATTGAGACACTCAATTCTATAGGCCTGGAACTTTCTTCTTTCCAGTTCCATTCTTTCTGTTTTATTTTTATCTCCTGCCCTTATTCTAAAGCAGGGGTTCCCAACCTGGAGTTCAGGGGTCCCTGTATAGATTTCAGGGTGTTTGTGAACTTAGATGGGAAGAAAGTGTATCTTAATTTTCATTAACCTTTAATTTAAAAATAACTTCTCCTTCAATTATTTAAAAAAAAAATTTCCAAGCTAGGATGCACAGGTTTCCCCAGAGCACCACAGGAGTCTACGAGATTAGCAAACTCTCCTCTAGAAGGCCTTTCCCTAAAATACAGTTTTTACAGATTATCTCCCTTTACAGATTATACTTTCAGTAATTTAATTTAACCACTCCAATTGTGGGCTCCCTCATGTGTAATCATGGGTAAGGACAATGAAAATCTAGGAAGGCTAAGGACTCCCTATGTTTGGGAAGTCAAGCATGAAACTTAAAATGTTAAATACTTATGGTTCAAGATTTGCATATTGCTAAATCAACCTGTAGGGTCACTCCTGTCAAACACATATGTGCATGCATGAACACACACACACTCTCTCTCTCTCCTGCAAAATCTCTTTCTGTGAGGAGAGGTATTTTGGCAATAAAAAATTCTGCCAGCAGATATAAAGGAATGGCTTAAGAAGCACCTCAGGGAAAAAGCATTAGGTCAAAGACATGGAATCAAACAACTTTACTTATAGATGAAGAGGGGGAAAAAAAGGATGGGGTGAAGATGTTAGGAAAGGGTATTTAAGAAATCAGATAAAGTCGGTTGATTTTCGGGCAAATTTTCAAAGGATTCAGTCCTGGAAATCCAATCCAGGCTTTGCAAATGCAAAGAAAAAAAACTAAATCTCATGGAGAAAAGCAATAAAACTAAATTTGGATTGTTGCTGGTTTCCTTCTTTCTGGTGGCTATGTACTAAAAGCAGAAGCAACTCAGGAGCTAAGGATGATGATGTCTGTAAGAAATCAAACTATGAATTAAAAGTGCTATCTGTCTATTTTTGGTAAACTTTTTTTTTCTTCGTAGCTTTATTTTAAGCTTAAACTTCTTTTCCAGAGGAATTGTCTCCTGAGTATGCACCATTTACGTGGGTCTATGTATTCCTGTACACAGATGTGTGTTGTCTATGTGGGTGGGCCAATACTGCCCAAGATGAATTTAAGTCTGTTGGTATGACTGCTGTCCAAATTCCCTATTGCTAGAATTGTTAAAGGAAGCTGCTGTTGTCACAATAGTGGAATCAGGCCTAACTGCTGTGACACTTCATTTGTCTTGGCAGCAGTACGCCAAAGAAGAAACTGCCCTGTTTTAGGGGAAGTATGTAAGACAATCAAGCCCAGTTAAGCAAACCAGTTTTGACATATTAAATCATGCTTGAACTGAAAGAGCAAAAAGTGATGCAAAAACCCTTCTAAAAACACTCTAAAATAAATAAATCATATGGGTCAGTCCAGGACTAAAAAAAGAAGCTTTTATCATAGGGAAATACTGGAACTCTTAGTTCCAAGGTATTGTGGAAGTCATTTTAGGAATGGAGTCATTTCAACATGGTTATGCTCTGAAATTTCGATAGGCTCCCTACATCTTATTGATCCTTCATCATGTTTTTTTATCTTTAAAATGGATAAAAAGGATCCCCAGCTCCTGTCCCTCCTTTGAGGAATTTCATGAGATGATCTTTATTAAGTGCTTTGAACTCCCCAGAGGAAAGGTAGCCATATATATAAAATGCATATTATTATTCTCCTTTACAGCTGCACAGCAGGAACTTCTGGGCATTTATTCTGGACATCTGATTCCTGCTAACAATCTCCATCAAGGAAATGGAGTTACCCATCAGTCAAATTATTATTTGCTCTAATTGGTGCTTCCTACTAACAGTAGCTTCTTTTTTTCCTTTCTTTTCTGGTTCTATTTTAACCTATACCTTAGCAGCGCTCAAATTGGGCAACAAATCATCTACTATATCTGACAAGATCAAAGGATATAGAAGAAATCACTTGAGTTCTTACACATGACTCCCTACTGGCCCACATAAGCCAATCTGCACCATAGGGAACAGACTTTTGAAATGTACTATGTCATACATATACACACACTTCTATCTCTGTCTCTGTACCTATCTATCAATAGCAAATAAAATCAAAACATTTTAATGTAATAAAAAAGTTCCATTTCAATAGATTAGATTCATTCAAAGTTTTTTTTTTTTTACCACCAACTATGTTCTACGTATTATGCACACAAAAATAGAAATGAGATTCTACTCTCAAACAGCCCAAAATGGAATGAAGGGAGGACAAATCAACAAATATATGATACAATGGATTGTTAGATAAGTGTGAGGAAAAGCTCCAGACAAAGTGATAAAAGAGATATGGGAAGGGAGAGAACATTTTGGTATGAGTGAGGTCTTGAGGAAAGTTACTACAATCTAAGAATCTTAGTGTTTAATGCTTTAAATTGAAAGTAGCTCCATCAGCCTAGCCCCATCCTAAAACATGGTTCTTTTCTTTAAGAATCATATCACTTTCAGGCTTTAATTCTTTCTCATAATGATAGAACTTCAAAATAATTTATTTGGATTATGACATATCTTGTTTTTATACTCAGTAAAGTATTTATTGAATTATGAGAAATATCTACACATGACTGAGTTGCTTAAAGTTGAGAGATCTACAGGAGGAAACAGTCTTTTTTTTTGTTTTGTTTTGTTTTGCTTTTAAAAAAATCATTAGAAGGGCAGAGGCAAGAAGGCAGAGTAAAGACAGGGACTTGTTGGGTCTCCCCCAAAACCCTTGCAAATATCTGTAAAAACTGACTCTAAGCAAATACTAGAACTACAGAATCCACAAAATGACAGAATGTAGCCAATCTCCAGCCCAAGACAATCTGACAGGTTGACAGGAAGGATATATCACATCAGACTGGGAGCAGAAAGCAGTTCAATGTGGACCACTCTGGCACACACAGGGCTGGAGCAGGCCATGGGGGACTAAATAACTGGGAGCCTTGACAGTTTCCAGATTTTTCAACCTATAAATGCCAAAGAGAGCATTGAAGGTGAGTGGGAAAATTCTTTTGGACCTGGGTGAAAGAGAAGAGCTCTCAGGCTGGGGTCTGGTTCCAGCCCCAGGATGGAGTAAGTGGCAGCTGTGGTGGAAATGGCAGCAGCAGCAACAGCGACTGCTTCTGGAGCTCTGGGACCATAGACAGTGGGGAAACCTAGTGGCTGATACAAAACCCCTGTAGCTTGGGACAGTACACACACCCCTACCCCAATCCCTAATAGAAGCAGAGCCATACCTTGACAAAGAGTTAGAAAGTCAAGTATTTAACTGGGAAGATGAGCAGAACGCATTTAAAAACAAAAACAAAAACAAAAACCTCAGACCATATAATCTTACTTTGGTAACAAAGAATATCAAAGCATAAAACCAGAAGAAGACAATAAAGTCAAAGTTCCTATATCCAAAGTTACCAAGAAAAATATGAATGGGTCTCAGGCCAGGATTTTGAAAATAAAGTAAGAGAAGTAGAGGACAATTTGGGAAGAGAAATAAGAGTGATGCAAGAAAATCATGAAAATGAGTCAACAGCTTTCTAAAGACCCCACAAAAAATACTCAAGAAAATAACACCTTAAAAATAGACTAACCCAAAGAAAAAAGCAATCCAAAAAACCAATGAGGAGAAGAATGTCTTAAAAAGTAGAATAGGTCAAATGGAAAAGGAGGTCCAAATGCTCACTGAAGAAAATAATTCCTTCAAAATTAGAACTGAGCAAATGAAAGCTAATGACTTTATGAAAAATCAAGAAATTACAAAACAGAACCAAAACAATTGAAAAAGAAGGCAATGTGACATATCTCATTGGAAAAACCACTGAACTAGAAAATAGATCCAGGAGAGATAATATAAAAATTATTGGACTACCTGAAAGTCATGATCAATAAAAGAGCCTAGACATCATCTTTCAATAAATTATCAAGGAAAACTGCCTTGATATTCTAGAACCAGAGGGTAAAATAGAAATTGAAAGAATCCACTGAACACCTCCTGAAAGAGATCACAAAAGGAAAACTCCTAGGGATATTGTAGCCAAATTCCAGAGTCCCCAGGTCAAGGAGAAAATATTGCAAGCATCCAGAAGGAAACAATTCAAGGAGTGTGGAAATACAATCGTAAGATCTAGCAGCTTCTACATTAAGGGACTGAAAGGCTTGGCATATGATATTCCAGGGGGCAGAGGAGCTAAGATTGAAACCAAGAATGATCTACACAGCAAAACTGAGTGTCATACTTCAGGGGGAAAAAATGGTCATTCGCTGAAACAGAGAACTTTCCGGCATTCTTGATGTAAAGACTAGAGCTGAATGGAAAATCTGACATTCAAATACAAGAATCAAGAGAAGCCTAAAAAGATAAAAAGGAAAGCAAAATCATAAAAGACTTGTTAAAGTTGAACTGTTTACATTTCTACATGGAAAGATGATATTTGTAACTCATAAGACCCTTCTCAGTATTAGGATATTTGGAGGAAATTAGATAGATAGATAGATAGACAGACAGACAGACAGACAGACAGATGATAGATAGATAGATAGATAGATAGATAGATAGATAGATAGATAGATAGATAGATAGATAGATGGTGCAGAATGAGTTGACTATGAAGGCATGAGACCTAAAAATAAAATTAAGGGGTGAAAGAGAAATGTATTGGAGAAGAAGAAAGGGAAAGATAGAATGGTGTCAATTATCTGATGCAAAACAGGCAAGAAAAAGGTTTCACAATTCAGGGGAAGAGGGGAGAGGTGAGAGGGAAGGAGTGAACCTTACTCTCATCAGATTTGACTTAAGGAATGAATAAAATACACATTTATTTAGGTATCTTACCCTACAGGAAAGTAAGGGGGAAAGGGATAGGGGACAGAGATGATAGAAGGGATGGCAGATTGGGGGAGGGGGTGGTCATAAGGAAACACTTTTGAAAAGGGACAGGGTCAAAGGAGAAAATAGAATGTGGGGGTGGGCTGTATAGGATGGAGGGAAATACAGTCGGTGTTTCACAACATGACTATTGTGGAGGTCTTTTGCATAACTACACATGTATAACCTATGGCGAATTGCTTGCCTTCTCAATGAGGGTGGGTGGGGAGGGAAGAAGGGAGAGAATTTGGAAGTCAAAGTTTAAAAAACAAATGTTAAAAATTTTTTTAAATGCAACTGGGAAATAACATGTACAGGCAATGGGGTATAGAAATCTATCTTGCCTTACAAGAAAGTAAGGGAGAAAGAGATAAGTGGGGAGGGGTGAGAGAGGAGGGAAGACTAGGGGAAGGGGTTATCAGAATGCATGCCATCTTGGGTAGGGGTGGGGGAGAGTTGGGGAAAAAATTTGGAACTCAAAATCTTGTGGAAATGAATATTGAAAACTAAAAATGGATGAATTAGTTAAAACAAAAAATTAGGAATGGCTAAGTGGGCTTGCATGCCTTTCTAGCATGAAATGCTTCATAAGCTTTGTAGTATATCTGTTTTAACTATTTAATGAACCCAGATCCAGGACAGGGTCCAAATCCAAGAGCAATTCCTTGTGGAAGTCAAGGTCTTCCAGGTGTTCATGTCTGTAAATGTCATTGTGCCGGTGGACCTGAATCATTTGTTAGCCTGCAAGAAGAAATTTATAAAAACTCAAAAGACATTGACCTGGATATCTACAATGGAAAGACCATGTGGTTGAAGAATTGCCTAGACTTTGACATGCAACTGAATAGACAACCTTTTACATTTGATCACCATTATGTATATCTGGGACAGAAAGCACCAATGGGGAATTTAGGCAAATAATTAAATAGGGAAAGGAAATTGGAATGGATGGCTTTCAGGAAACTACAAAATTTACAGACTTCTAGAAACAAAGTATGATATACCAATGGAGGAGTGCAGGTCCCCAAGTCTAGAATATATTCCCTCCTTAAAATGGCCTGTTAAAGAAGCATTCTTCTTTTAGATGCTTCTTCTCAATGAAGTGTTTCTTGGTTTCTATCCCCTGCCCTCCTGTTGGTGCCCCTTCACAAAACTACCTTGTATTTAACATATCTGTCTATCGATCTCTATCCAGATAGATATCTGTCTCTATGCATAGATAGATATCTATCTCTATCCATAGATATCTATCTGGATAGAGATTGATAGATATTTAAATATGATTATACATGTGTGTCTGTGCATATATGCATATGCATACTTATATTTATTAATTTTATATTTATGTTATATATGTCTATATGTGCATATGTATACAATACATGTATATGTACATATGTGTATATATACATAATATACAAACACACATATATACATATACAAACATATTGCCTCTCCAATTAGAATATAACCTCAAAGACAGTAGGGATCACTTCATTCTTTGGATTTCTATTACTAGAATAGTGCCTGGTATATAGTAATCACTTTATAAGTACTTGTTGACTAAATGTTTGATTGATTGCATGGTAGGTTTGAGAAGGCTGAACATATAATCAATGAAGAAATTCAAAGAACAGGACTAAAAGATGCCATTAAGAAATGTATTCCAGGAAAAGAAGAGACGATGGTTAATACGGCAGGGTATAAGTAGACTGCCTGAGGAATTGACCAGTATCCTTGAAATGTCAAGAGGAATGGAAGATTTCCAGTGTATTGATTGGACTCCATCATATTTTTGTGTGAGGACATGGACAGGAGTAAAACAGAATGAGAAGATACATATAGATGCTATGAAAATGACATAATTGCAAGGAATATTCAAATTTATGAAATCACGAATCCATTAGAATACCGAGTACTATAATATGCTAATTATTACCAAGGGACACTTGAACAATGAAAGAAAAATCTAACCTATAATTACTCTCCACCTGACACATAACAATATTAAGTTTTCCAACTTTATTTCTATCTCAGCATTTGGCTATCATGAAGGAAAAAGAAATTTTTATGGCAATAAATATAATAAGGTAAATATCAAATGATAACTCAGCTGGGTTCTTTCTCAGAGCTCCTCAGTGCTGGAGGCAGGGTTAATGACTGCCTGTTATATGAAAGTTTGACCTATTGTTGATTAATATCATGATAAAATAATTTAAAAATCTAAACCAGACCATACATTATTTCTACCACTGTTCTTTTCAGTAATTTATTTTCTTAGTCTTTTCTATTTTCCATGTTTATCTTTCTTTGAGATGAAAATAAGTACCTATTGAGAAATATAGGTCTGTCTCAGAATGGTAAGATCATTTGTTATATGTGTGTTGCACACACAAAACGGAGTTTAAAATGAAAATGAATGAGCAAAAAGAATAAATTCATGAAAAAACAATTATATAAATAGCATGTCTTCTGATTTGCTTTGTGGCTGTTTCTTTTTTTCTGTTTTGTTTTATTTTTGCTTATTGAGGAGAAGGATGGGGTGTTTGTTAAAAATAAGAATTTAATGAAACAGCCTTTGAAAGAAATTGATTCCATTTTCTGGAGGAGAAAGAAAAATAGGAACACTGAAAAAGATGGAGAGGAATAGAGATTTTTTTAAGTTTTATACAACTGGTTTAATTCAAATGTTACAGCAGTTTAAAGCTTATTTCTTCTCTCATTAATGACTAGCCATTAACTGCTGCTCCCAGACGAAGACAAAAGTGTTTTTTTCCCCTTTCTTTATTAGAATTTATAAATGGCAATACCAATTCAAAGAGGTCCACTAACAATTTATTGAGTGTTTTAAATGGCAGAAGCAGTACCTTTTATCAGGCACCCTTCCCTTCCCACATTCAAATAACATTTAAAAATAGATTGAAACTTAGAGGAAATCTTGATGCTGAGTAGCAGCAATCACTCATCTATGATATATCTAATGGACTTATTACTTTTTCCTTTCATTTTGTAAGAGAAAATGTACACTTATGCTCATTTTAGTCCTCTAGGTAGATCAAACCTGTTACTCCAGAAATTTGAGTGGTGCTTTTAAAGGTACATCTTAATGGTTGGTTTTTTGATTACAAACATGATCACCTAAGCTGATAGCAAACTAAATTTCTGAGATAACACTTTCAAAACCAACAGAAAAATGTCAAATCAACAAGGTAAACATGATTAAAACTAGGATCCATCCACCTCCAAAATTCTATGAACCTGATTTTACATTTGTTGCCTACTTAAATTCTAGTTAGTCATCCAATTTAGCAAACTGTACTTTTCAGAATTTTGAAGAATTTGAATGGTTTGTGTATATATAAACATTTCTAAGGAGCCTCGCCCAAGATAGTCATCTCCATTAAAGATACCCACAAGGGCATCTGAAAGCCTTTCTGTAGTATCTGAAAAAAGCTAAGCAAAAAATAGTAAATGCTGACTTTTTTTGCAAAAAAAATTCAAATTCCTTCAGAGAACATCCATATATATATACTCATATATGTATATACATATGTATACATGTATATGTGTGCATGTATGTATGTGTTTGTGTTTATGTTTGTGTATGTGTATATGATATAGATAGATATATGAGGATACTCACATATACATTCACACATGTATATATATTTGTATAGGTGCATGTGTGTATACACATATGTATATTTATATGTATGTATATATGTGTGTGTATACATATATGTATATATTTTTTCTAATGGTTAAATTTCCCAGTGATTTTTTTAAAAATAGTAACCTGAGAAAGCCATCTGGAACATGTCTACTTCCATGAAAGTTAATAGGCTTGTTCACAAAGTACTGCAAACTCATCTTCATTCAGTATGATTCCAATATGACTTAAATCAATATGCAATAAAGAAGAATGTGCATTCTCCTCATATAATACATGCCATTAACAAAACAGACATTAATTGGGATGCACTAAAAATCTTTTATAATGTAGTGATCACTGATCCAAAAAACATAATGGAAAACATTTAACTGCTGTGTCCAATCATTTGAACCTGACAATATGTACTTATATTACTTAGTATAAATATATATATGTATATACTCACACACATATGTGTGTATGTGTGTGTGTGTATGTGTGTGTAATATAAAAGAAAGTACCTGAAGATTTTATTAACATTGACACTCCATCATACTTTGCTTCCAATTATGGGATTAAAATTTTTATAATTTTTGGCTTATCCAAATTCAGCATAAAATACATTTATAATTAATTTGTTTTCAGTTTCTAACAATCACTTCCATAAGTTTTAAATTTTCTCCCCTTCCCTCCTCCCTCAGTCCCAAAATGGCATTCAGTCTTATATGGGTTCTACAAATTCATTTTTATTAAACGTATTTTCACATTAGTCATACTGCATAGAAGAATTAAAACAAATGGGAGAAATCATGATAAAAACCCAAACAAAACAAAATTAAACAAGAGAAAATAGTCTGTTTCATTCTGCATTCTGACTTTATAGTTCTTAGTTTTCTGCTTCCCTCCTTCTAATCTTGGTTGCATTGCCTTTATACAAAAACTTTTCAATTTAATATAATCAAAAAAATTCATTTAATATTTCATAATGTTCTTTATCTCTTGTTTGGTCATAAATTCTTCCATTCTCCATAAATCTGACAAACTATTCTTTGCTCCCTTAATTTATTTATAGTATCAGCCTTTCACCTACCTATTATCAGGTACCATTTGGACTTTATTCTGGTATATAGTGTCAGGCATTGATCTATAATCAATCTCCACCACACTATTTTCCAGTTTTCCCAGTAGTTTTGGTCAAACAATACCTTCTTATCCCAGAAGCTGTAGTACTTGGGTTTATCAAACAGACTGCTATAATCAATAACTACTGTGTCATGTGTACCCAACCTATTCCACTGATCTACCCCTTTATTTCTTAGCTACTATGAAGTGATTTTGATGACTGCTGCTTTATAATACAATTTAAGATCTGGTATGGCTAGGACACCTTCTCTAGCATTTCTTTTCATTAATTCCCTTGATAATCTGGACCTTTTGTTCTTTCAGATGGATTTTGATATTTTTTTCTAGTTCTATAAAATATTTTTGGTAGTTTGATTGGTATGGCATTGACTAAGTAAATTAATTCACAAAGAATTGTCATTTTATTGCATTAGCTTGGCTTACTCATGAGCAACCAATATTTTTCCAATTATTTAGATCTGACTTTATTTGTGTGAAAAGCATTTTGTAATTGTGTTCATAGAGTCCCTAGGTTTGCTTTGGCAAGTAGGTTCCCAAATATTTTATAGGGTCTACAATAACTTTAAATGGAATTTCTCTATGTCTTGCTGTTGGTCTTTGTTAGAAATATACAAGAAATGCAGATGATTTATGTGGATTTATTTTGTATGCTGAAACTTTTCCAAAATTATTTATTATTTCAAGTAGCTTTTTACTTGATTCTCTAAGTATATCATTCTATCATCTGCAAAGAGTGATAACTTAGTTTCTTCTTTCCCTACTCAAATTCCCTCAATTTCTTTTTCTTCTCTTATTGCTAATGATACCATTTCTAGTACAATATTGAAAAACAGTGGTGAAAACTGAAATCCATGTTTCGCCCCTGATCTTATTGGAAATGGATCTAGCTTGTCCTCATTACATATAATGCTTGCTGATGGATTTAGATAGATATGACTTATTATTTTGAGGAAGGCTCCATTTATTCCTATTCTCTCCAATGATTTCAATAGGAATGGATGTTGTATTTTTGTCAAAAGCTTTTTCTGCATCTGTTGAGATAATCATATGGTTTCTACTACTTTTGTTGTTGATATGATCAATCATATTGATAGTTTTCCTTATATTTAACCAGCCCTGCATTCCTGGTATAAATCCTACATGATCAAAGTGCATTATTAACAAGTTGCTATAATCTTTTTGCTAGTATCTTATTTAAAATTTTTGCATCTATATTTATTAAGGAAAATAGTCTATAATTTCTTTTTCTGTTTTGGCTCTTCCAGGTTTAGGTATCAGAAATGTATTTGTATCATAAAAAGAATTTGGTAGGACTCTTTCTTTGTCAGTTTTCCCAAATGGCCTATATAGTATTGGAATCCACTGTTCTTTAAATGTTTGATAGAATTCACTTGTATATCCATCTGACCCAGGGGATTTTTTCCTAAGGAGTTCATTGATGGCTTGTTCAATTTCTTTTTTTGAGATGGGGTTATTTAAGTATTTTATTTCCTCTTCTATTATTCAGGGCAGTTTATATTTCTGTAAATATTCATCCATTTCAATAAGATGGTCAAATTTATGGGGATAGAGTCGGGCAAAGTAATTTCTAATTATTATTTTATTTTCCTCTTCATTGGAGGTGAGTTCAACCTTTACAGTTTTGATACTGGTAATTTGGTTTTCTTTCTGTTTTTTTAAAATCAAAATCACCAAAGTTTATCAGTTTTACTGCTTTTTTTTCATAAAGCCAGCTCTTAGTTTTATTTATTAGTTCAATAGTTTTCTTAATTTCAATTTTATTAATCTCTTCTTTGGTTTTCAGTATTTCTAATTTGGTATTTAATTGGGGATTTTCAGTTTGTCCTTTTCCTAGCTTTTTCAGTTGCATGTTAATTTCACGTATCTCTTCCCCATCTTTATTTATTCTTGTAAGCACTTGGAGATATAAAGCTTCCTTCAAAAACTGTTTTTGCTGCATGACCCAAGTTTCAGTAGCTTGTCTCATTTTGTCATTCTCTTGAATGATATTGATTCTTTCTATGATTTGTTGTTTGACCCACTCATTCTTTAGGACTGGATTATTTACTTTAAAATTAATTTTTGGTCTATCTTTCTATGGCCTTTTATTACATACAATTTTTATTGCATTATGATCTGTGAAGGATTCACTGACTATCTCTGCTTTTCTGCACTGAATTGTGAGGTTTTTATGCCCTAGTACCTGGTCAATTTATGTATATGTGCCATGTACTGCTGAGAAAAAGGTATATTCCTTTCTACTCCCATTCAGTTTTCTCCAGAGGTCTATCATATCTACCTTTTCCAGAATTCTATTCACCTCGTAATTCTTTAACTACTCTCTTATTTATTTTGTAGTTGTATTTATCAAGTTCACATAGGCAGAGGAGGAGGTCCCCCAGTAGTATAGTTTTGCTGTCTATTTCTTCCTGTAACTCCCTTAACTTCTACTCTAAGAATCTGGATGCCACATCACTTTGTGCATATATGCTTAGTAATGATTTTACTTCATTATCTATAGGGCCTTTTAGCAGGATATTGTTTCCTTTCTATCTCTTTTGATTAAAACTATTTTTGCTTTTGATTTGTCTGAGATTAGGATTGTTACTCTGGACTTTATGTTTACCCTGTGTGTATCCTCCCGTTTCAAATATGTTTCTTGCAAACAACATATTATAGAATTACAGATTTTAATTCATTCTGCCATCCACCTCCATTTTATGGGAGAATTCATCCCATTGACATTTAACATTATAATTACTATCTGTATCTTTCCATTCTAATTCCTCTCCTGTTTATGCTCTTATTTCTCCCTTCCCACTTTACCTCCTCAAGAGTTTTACTTTTGACCACTGCCTCCCTCAGTCTTCCCTCCCTTCTATCAGCCACCTTCCCTTTTCCCTTACTACTTCTTCATTCCCTTCTAACTACTCCTTCCTTTTTCTTCCCCTTTCCCCCCTACTGCCTCTAGGGCAAGTTAGATTTCTATATTTAACTGAACATGTTGTTCCCTCCTTGAACCAACTCCAATGAGAGTAAAGCTCAAAAAATGCTCATCTCCCTCCCTTCTTTCCCTCTACTATGTTTTTTTGCCTCTTCATGTGATGCCATTTATCATTTTCTGCCATCTCCTTTCTGCTTCTCCCTTTCCTCTTCATATCAGTTAATTTGTATCTACTACATTATATACATATATATATAATATGTGCATATATATCCCTCTTAAAAGTCATAATAAATATACTGTTCTCAAGATTAATAAGTATTATCCTCCCATAGAAGGATATAAACAGTTTGCCCATATTGAATAACATCTTTTCCCTGTTTACTTTCTTATGCCTCTTTTGAGTCTTGTACTTGAATATCAAATTTTCTATTGAGCTCTAGCCTTTTCATCAGGAAGATCTGGAAATCCCTTATTTCATTGAATGCCCATCTCCTTGCCTGAAAAATTACCCTCAATTTTGCTGGATAATTGATCATTGGTTTAGTCCCAGATCCTTTGCCTTATGGAATATCATATTTCAATCCCTCTGATCTTTCCATGTGAAAGCTGCAAGGTCCTGTGTGACCCTGACTGTAGCTTCTCCATATTTGAGTTGTTGCTTTCTGGCTGCCTGCAATATTTTCTCCTTGACCTGATAGTTCTGGAATTAGGCAACAATATTTCTTGGCATTTTCAATTTGGGATGTCTTTCAGCAGGTGATACGTGGATTCTTTCCACAATTATTTTGCCCTTTGGATCTAGGACCTCAGGGCAGTTTTCCTTGATGATTTCTTGGAAGATATTGTCCAGGCTCTTTTTTTTCATCCCAGCTTTCTGGTAGACCAATAATTCTTAGATTTTTCTCTCCTTGAACTATTTTCCAGATCAGCTGTTTTTCCAATGAGATATTTTACATTTTCTTCCATTTTTTTCACTCTTCAGATTTTGCTTGACTGATTTTTGATTCCTCATATAGTCATTAGCTTCTACTTGCCCAATTCTAATTTTGAATACATTGTTTTCTTCAGTTAGTTTTTGTACTTCCTTTTCCATTGTCCAACTTTTCCAGTTGTTTTATACCCATTTGGTCCATTTTGTTTTTAAAGAAACTGTTCTTCTTGTGAATAATTTTTTTTCATTTTGTTAACTGCATTTTTTAAAGCATTGGACAATTTTTTTTCCTACCTCTCTAATCTGGCTTATAAAATCTTTCTTGAGCTCTTCCAAGAATGCTTTTTGGTCTTGAGACCAGTATTCCCTTTTGATGCTTCAGATGTGGCTATATTGTCAGTGCTGCCTCTTACGTATTTGTATTTTGATCTTCCCTGTCCCCAAAGTAAAATTCTATGGTCTTTGCTTTTCTGATTAACTTCTTGCTCATAGTAATTGCCTTTTCTCTGGCTTTTAAAGTAGGTCTCTGCTTCTGGGACACAGGGGGCTCTGTCCTATGTTTGGGGCCTGGTTTCTGGCTTTCTGTGTTGTGGCCTCTAGTTCTTTCAGCTAGGAGCTATATAATGCTGCTGGTGCTGAGCTGACTAGTATATGGAAAGACTGAGGCCAAGTGAAGTCTGAGTTTCCCGGGGGTCACAATGAAGTTCACAGCATGAAGTGTGGAAGAAGGGTGATCAAGCCTGTGGGAGGTCTCCTTCTCCCTTAGGTCTGCACTAGAGCACAGGCAGGCTCAGTGGCTGGTGAACCCCATCCATGCTGGCGTCAGCCTCATTCCCCTGCCTGTGCTAAGGCACTCTTGAGGTCCTGGTGTTGTTCCTCTATCCCTCAGAGCTCAGGTTCTTCTGTCAGATTGCTGAGATGGGGTTTGATGTGATACTTCCAGTCCTGCCCTGGTCCCCTTCAGACACAGCAAGAGGAAATCTTCCCACAGATCTTTCTAGCCTCCTGAGCTGAGAGAGTGCTGTTCCCCTTTTGCTGGCTTCACTATTCCAGAACTTTTCCTAAGGCAATATTCTCTGAGTTTTCCTAGGTCAACAAAGGAAGGGTGAGAGTGCTTACAATTAACTCTGCCATCTAGGTTGCCAGAAAGCATAAAATATTTTCAATGGAAGTTTATATCTCTTTTGATTTCCAAAGCCTGGTAATCTGGCTCACTTCATTAGTTGCAAGTTGCATGGCCATAATATCTCCTTTCAAATGTTCATCTCCACTCTAAATGACCATTTCTCTTGATGCCTGCTTCATCTCGGCTATCCCCTCTTCTAGGTACACTTTGCAATTTCTCCTCAGCGAAGATCCATTTCTGTGAGTTTCTGACCAGAAAAATGACTTGTTCAAAGACGTTAAATGGAAGGGCCAGGATTTGTTGTTAGGCCATTTAAATCCAAATGAAATGCCCCATCTTATACTTTACAGATATAACTTTAGATGGACCCTCATTGATCCTCTATATACTTAATATTCTACTCATAGCCCCTCAACATAGCTCCCTGAAAACTGAATTCAGTTAATTGTTTCAATGAGCTTTTTAAAAATCATTCTCAAGGGTTCCTTAAGTACACCATCAGATCAACTGGAAAGAGTGACAGTTTTGTTTCCTCATTGCCTATTTTTATTCCTTCAGTTTATTTTTCTTGCCTCATTTCTAAAGCTGGCATTTCTAGTGCAGTATTGGATAATATAGTGGTGGTCATGGAAAACCTTGCTTCTGTTTTTATTGAGAAAGGGTGGTATATAAAAACAACAAAAACATGTATTGATTATTATCGATATGATTAGTTAACATTTTTTTTTTCAAATAGGTTAGAAAGTATTGGGATTAATTGTTCCTTGAATATTAGGTAGAATTTACTTATTAATCCATCTGGTCCTGTGGATTTATTTTTAGGGAACTCATTGATGGTTTGTTCAATGTCTTTTTTAGAAGATAGAATTATTTAAATATTCTACTTCTCATATTAATGTGGGTCATTTGTATTTTTTGCAAGTATTCATCCATTACAGTCAAGCTGTCAGTTTTACTGGCACTGCGGGGCAATATAAATCCTAATAATTGCTTTGATTTAATCTTTACTGATGAAACATTCAACATTTTTTCTTAAATATTTGATACTAGTAATTTGGTTTCTTCTTTTTAATTGAATCAATTAGTAGCTTTTCTATTTTATCATTTTTTTCATGGCACAAGCTCATAATTTTATTTGTTCGATTAATATTTTCATTCTTTCACTTTCAATTTTATTAATCTCTCCTTTGATTTTCAAAATTTTCATCTTGACATTTAAACAGAGATTTTTAATTTGTTCTTTTTACAGAGTTTACTTGTTTGTCTTTTAGCTGTATGTTCCAAATCATCGATCTACTCTTTATCTTTTGCATTTTCCTAAGTACTGCTTTGGCTGCATCCAACACATTTTGGAATGTTGTCTCATTGTTGCCAGTCTCTTTAATGGTTCCATGATTTGTTCTTTGATCTATTGTATCTTTAGGGTTAGATTATTTAGTTTACAATTAATTTTGAATCTATGTTTCCACAGCCCTTTATTGAACGCAATTTTTGTTTCTTTATAAACCTGAAATGGAAAGCCTGAAAAAGAAAATATTCCTTCTTTTCCTCAGTTGGTTGCCAGATTTTTATGCCCTAAAACATGGTCAATTTGTGTGTGTTTGTGAAAGTGTCATATATAGTTGAGGAAAGGAATATTCTGTTGTATTCCTATTCATTTTTCTCCAGAGGTCTATCATATGTAATTTTTCTAAGAATCTATGCATCTCCTTGACTTCTTTTTTTAAATTTATTTTGGGGTTAAATTTATCTAGCTTCAAGAGGAAAAAGTGGAAGCCCTCCACTTGTATAATTTTACTGTCTATTTCTTCCTATAATTCATTTAACTTTTCCTTTAAAATTTTTAATGCTCTATTATTCGGTGCATATAAATTTAAAATTTATATTATTTATTGTCTATGGTTCCTTTTAACAAGATTTATTTTCTCTGTTCATCCATTTTAATTAGTTCTATTTTTTCTTTTGCTTGGTCAGAGATCATGATTGCTAACCCTGTTTTTATTTGCTGGTTTGATTTTACTTCTATTGAAGTATGATATATTCTGCTCCTGCCTTTTGTTTCAAGTTTGAGTGGCCTCTCTGTTTCAAGTGTGTCTCTTGTTTCTTGTAAGTACCATTGTGTTGGATTCTGGCTTCTAATCCATTCTATCCACTTCCATTTTCTGGGGAAATTCATCCCATTCACATTCATAGTTATGATTATTAACTGTGTATTTTCCTTTTCTCTGATTTTCTTTTTCTCTGTTTTTATCTTATCCTTCCTCTATAATCTGTTTTGCTTCTGAGTACTGCCTACTTTTATGTGCTCTCTTCTCTTTTATAATTTTACTTTTTTCCCTTATCCTCTTTTCTCTTCTACTTCCCTGTTGGGTAAAATAGATTTCTATAACTAATTGAATGTATGTATGTATGTATGCATGCATACTTATATATGTGTATACATATATATGTGTGTGTATGTATATGTGTTTTTTCCCTCATTGAACCAATTTAAGTGGGAGAGAGGTTCAAGCACTAACACTCCCACATATACACTATTTCATCCTCCACCATGAATTCCACTTGCATTCCTTTTTTTAATGAACTAATTTTCCTCATTCTTTCTCTCTCTCTCTTCCTCCTATTCCCTAGACATCCCTCTTTCTCACTCATTCTTTTTTCTTTTTTGATCATCCTCAAGTAATCATTTCATTCCCATGAGGAAATGACACTATTCTTCAAGTTCCCTGATTTGAGGTGGGTATAGGCAATGGAGTCACGAAACAGTGTCATGCCCTACATCCAGTGCTAGCACAAAGATTCCTTTGATCTCTTTCTAACAACTTGTCAGGTCTTCTTATTGTCTCAAGCTTGAAACCTAAAGCTGTTGCTGCTTCTATCATCACATTTTGGTCCAACCACTGGTGTTTCATCCACATGAGCTCCACATTGTGGCACATATTTCTTTTTTTTAATCTCCTTAGTTGTCTGAGACTGGAAGAATGCCTCACCCTGACCTTTTGTTTTTTAAATTTATTTTGGCTCCCCCATCCAAGAATTTGATTTCATGTATATTTTTAAATTTCTTTAGAGGGGAATACTAGGAGAGCTCAGCTGACTTTTTTTTTCTGTTCTGCCATCTTGGCTCCACCTCCAGAAGTCCTATGATCTGATGTCATCCAACATTTCCCACTTTATCTTAGATGATTTTCTGTCATATTCTCTATGTAACCAGATCCAAGTGAATGGCTTTCTTATACATGCCAAGAATGTCTACACGTCATTCCTCACACTATTACAATGACCACCTTTGATGGCTGAATTCCTACGCATCATTTAAAGACTAATTCAAATATAACTTCTACTTTAAATCCCTTTCTGATCCCATGTTAATAAGAACCTTTTCACCACTGACCCTCATTGAGCATTCTGTTTTCCCTCTCTCTAAGTCACATATCTTGTGTTTTATTTTTTTAATCATATTTATGTGTATAGTTTCTTTCCTTCTTATAAGACTAGAAAGTCTCAGTGGTAACAGACTAATTTATTGGAACTTTCTATGGCTCCTTCATAGCATATAAAGTAAATAAGAAATGCTGAAACCCATTTTCTTGCTTTGATTTTGTCCAAACATTAGTCAACGCTTTATCATTGGAAAATAATTCTATAATGTATGTACATTTCTAAAAAAAAAATGACATTTAAAACAGAATATATATGAGCATAATCAAAGAAAATCAATTAGGCACAAAACATCTTGAGGTAAAGTACATTGTACCTTGACTGACATAGATTTACTTTATTCTGGAATTTCTTGCGACATTCTCAGTCCTCACGCTGTTATAATCTATAAGTGAACTTCTTGAGCTATTAGTAAGAAACCCTAATTCATATTTGCTTAAAGGTCAGTTCTAACCTGAAAGAAGCACACATGAAAAGATTTCTGAAGAATGAAAAAAAAAAAGCACAGTTGTAAATATTCTTCATCTAATTATGGTAGAATTACCCTCTGCCTCATCATTATACATGGTGCTTATCATTACTCATATTCAAAAGCACAATTAAATTAAAATAATGATATATGTAAATATGAAATAATTAAAGATGCTAGGCAAATAAAAGTTATTATTGAATCAATGATTATACACTTAAAAATCTTGTATACCAACAACCAGTCCTACATCCTTGAAATGAACATCCTAAGGAAGATTTCAATGTGTTTACATTTTTCTGGATAAAAGTTACACCTGTCATTATTTCTTAATGAATGAGAATCTGAAATAGATATCTATCCCATTCCAGATGATTAAACTTAAAGCCATATTTAGAACATGAATTCTAACATATAAAATATTAGTATTCATATATAAATTGCATATATGCACATACATATACATATCCACTTATATAAATATTTACTTACTTCTGTGTGTGTGTGTGTGTGTGTGTGTGTGTGTGTGTGTGTGTATGTAAACCTGACCCAAAGGCCCCCATTCTTCAGCAGAACTAATAACCAGGTCTGACTTAACTACCTCCATCCTGCTTAGGCTGAATATATAAAACCCTGTTGCATATGACAGTCTTTAGTTACATACATCGCATCAATGTCATGTTCAGCAAAGAACTAGGTCCAACAGGCATAGACTACAACCCATTGATGCATTCAAATATCTCAAATTATTGTTAATCAGTCATATACTCTCAGTAGGCTATAAAAGCCAAATTTGTTCTCTGAAAAGCTGAAACTCCTATCAGCATGCCGTCTTACTGAGTTCTTATAAATTTCTTTTCATTTCAATTTGGCTGCTCACTTTAATTCACCTTTGGTTTTATTGAAGTGCTATTGAGGGAGAGTCTCCCTTAGTTCTCAAGGAGCTCCAAGCTTAGAATTTCCCAATCACTTTCATTATTTATTTTTATATCCCCACTGTCCAGAATAGTATCTTCAACCTACTATTCACTTAATTATTCAGTTAGTTGTGGATTTGTTTTCATCAGGTAAGACACTAATAAGTAGAATAAATGTTTGTACTAGCATTGAGTTGATAACATGATAGATATTGTAGCCTTAAAGAACAGAGAGCTGGTCTTGAAATCAGAAAGACCTAAGTTCAAGTTCTACTTCTCCTAGGTTTTGAAGCTAGACAAGTGATCTCACCTTAATTCCCTAGGCAATACTGTAAGAATATAAATTGCAGAGAAGTTGCCAACCTACACTGATAAAGTGAATTCTCTCAGTTCCCTATAATATCAAAGTTACAAGTTTAGTCCCCTATATCCATCTCTTTCATCTAAAAATTTCATTTAAAAGGGGGAAAATGATTGTGGGCAAAGTGTAACCAAAAAAAGAAAGTGAAAATATAACCCTAACGTTATTCTTATCTATCAGCTGCAAGTGAAGGAATTTTTGATCAGCTAGAGAAATTAATATTAATAAACAATACATATTTACATGGCTGTATATGGGTATATATTTGCAAGAAATTGCTAACTTATATAATAGCTACCCTTTGTTAAAATTTAAAACTTACAATTCCTCTTGTTCAAAGGAAAAAAAGCATTGAAAAAGTGAACAATTCAACTGCTTTGATGTTGGTTGATAGTGTGCCTAATTGAAATTAACTAGACTTTACAGCACATAATTATATGAGCACCTAGTATATCATCTTCTTGGCCATTCTCTCTTAATTCTAAAAATGTACCAAAAGCATAAGGATAAACATGGAGTTCTTTGTTGCACTGATATATTTTCTGAATTGAGGTCTTTTCAAGAAGTCTCTGTTTTATTTCCATCAACTTTTTGCTTGCTGTGCAATCATATCCCAGTTGGAGAATTAATAAGTGCTTTTTTTATCTACTAGGCACACAGCTTGTTATTCCCTCTTACCCTGTATTTTAGCATGTACTTTATACCTTCTTCAGTGTGAATGACTTTGGCAGTGACCCACAATCTAAATCTCTTTCCACCATTTGGTAGAAGTGAAACTATAATTATCTAGGGGTAATTTCAAATTACTACTTCATTCCACGAGCAACTGATGAAGATTAGTGGTCTTGCCTTGCATCTGAGTAAGTCAGCAACCAAATCACAAGAAAACTCAGCAGGCAACATTTGATTTATGTGAACTCAATTATTTCAGTGAAACATTTTCACTTAAATAAAAAGCAGAAACTTACAAAATGGATTTTGCTAATAATTCTAGACTCTAAGAGATTCAAATGACCCCATGAAAAAAAATGGTGTGAATTTCATTAGAAATAATCTTATGGAGTAAGTAGGGAAAAGGACTCAGAAAAATGGAATTGATACAATAAATAATATATCTTTAAACAAAATTAAGCAAACAACAACTGACAAATCAATTTCCAGTTTGCAGAAATGAACTTCTTTGTATTAGGTAGTTCCATACTGAAATATTAGAGAGTATGTGTGTGTGTGTGGGGGGGGTGTGTGTGTGTGTAAGTATACATTTTTATAAAATGCTTTTTCTCCACCCCTAAATAAAGGAAAAATACCTTTTAAAATTAACAATGATAACCTTTTGCAAAATATATTTTGACTTCCCCATTCCTCATCTAGGAATAATTAATCATTACCTGAATTATGCTTAAGCTAACCAATAGAAGAAACAGTGATCATGGAGAATGAATTAATAGTAGGACAGGAAATGAGGAACCAAGCAATGGTTTTATTGTAAAACAGTGCTGTAGTGACACTATCTCATCTATTCCAGTGGGTCTTAACCTTCATGTATGACATGGAGTTCTATAACAGTCTGATGAAAACTATGGACTCCTTCTTCATATGTTTTCAAGTACAAAAAATGACATTAGTATGCATAGATATATGTATACATAAAAATTATTCATGTACTAGGTGCCAACTGTATATAAAATGGGAAATATATGTAAATATATATATGTAATATCAGTATATATATATATTACATATGTGTATATATAATGCATATCTCACAAAAATCACAGAACTAAGAATTGAGCTTAAAACAGTCATTAAGTACTATGATTATAGTCAATACAACTATAGGAAAACATTTTTCTTGCTAATAATAACAGATGAAATAAATAATTTGACACTAATAGCTAATTCTAGGGGAAATCCATCCATTTTATAACATTTAGATAACTATGAATAGTATCATCTTAATTTTGATCATATCATTAAATACTATTAAATATGATATTCATATATGTTATATATATATGTATATATATATGTATGGTATACACACATATTTAAGTCTGACTAAACAATACTTTATATTAGGACCATATTTACTACTCTAAAAACTTGCTTAAAACCAAATCCTTAAGGAGTTTCAGTTTCATGCAGTATTTCTCACATGAATACTTTAAAATTGAGTTTGAAAGCAATTGATAAGTAAGAGGTATATTTATGAAGATGATAAGCAGCTTGGGGTAGTTAAATTAATTATGGATTTGAAGCCAAAAACTCTGGGTTAAAATTCTTACTTAAATTATCTATTAATACATATGATTTTAAGCAAATCATTTTCTCTCTCGGGTTCTCAGATGTTTCATCTGTAAAATGGAAATAATAATATTAATGCCACTGTATCATAGGATTTCTTTGAGAATCTTAGGATCTGACATTTATCAAATTGCTTTATAACCATGGAACACCATATGAAGGGTAATCTGCAAATACATTTGAAAGGAAAAATACATTCATTATTCATTCCTCCCAATAGCTCTGTAAAAGTTGTAAACATTTTGTCTTATTTTAAAGCAGACAAAAATGAAAGTCTGCACAGTTAAGTGACTTCCACAAAGTCTCACAGATAGGAAACATTTTGATCGTATTTGAAAATTTCTCCCTAAATCCAATTCTTGCAACTGAGGTAAGTCAAAGCATGAATAATTAGCCGCAAATAATCAAAAATACAACCAAGTAACAAGTGTGATTTTGATCAAGCATTAATCTCTGAGCAACAAAAATTAAAATCAAATATTATATGATCTTCAAGATTTAGAACCATGCCAGAAATTAATGTAAGGCTCAGAAAGTTGAGAGTTTCAAAAAAGCAGGTTATTATTTACCTGAACGAACTTGACATAGAACAGAAGCACATGGATTTTATTTCACCTAAACATGCTATTGACATTCAAAAAAATGTTTGGTAATAACCCACATAATTAATAAAATAATTAGAGCTCATAGACTACAAAATTTGAACATTTAGAAGGGGCCCTTGTGTTCAGACCCAAAAAGAATCCCCACCACAGCATACAAATCATCATTGAATCTTTGTATGAAGACCTCAGGAATCAGTGACTCCTGGAAATTGGAAAGGACCTCAGATACTTGTTAGTCTAGGCTACACATTATTTGCTCAATTCAATTTCATTTTGGAAAATTGCATTTTTGTCCTGGATCTTTTGAGGTCTAAGCCACATTTCATAATTAAAATAAGGATAATAAGGCAAAACACAAAATTTCTGATATGGAAGAGAACTTAGAAATGATGTACTCTATCTGCCTCATACCTTGCTTTGAAAAAGAGAAAATTAAAAATAAATGAGACCCCAAAACCAAAAGACTAGATTAAATGTTCATTTCCTGCTCTAAGTCCTACTGCACCAAGCTTCAGGTAGACACAGATCACTTGGCTATTATGTGCCTTTCTCCCCAAACAGAAATGAAAAGATAATAAACTGAAAATATTACTGCTAATTAGTGGGTTTCAGGTAAAAGGTATTTTCATGGTTATCATGTGTTTCTGAGGGTCTGTCATGCTCATCTGCTCTAGTGAAACTATCATCTGCTGCTGAACATAGCAGAGTTCCTGCTTCTGTGACAACTTTTTGCTTTGCTACTCAAATTCAAACAAATATCAAAAGGCTTCCCACTTCTTGGAGCAATCCTTACAAGTTGATTTTCATTAGTTCCCAACTCATGTTTAAAGTATAGAGTCTGAGAATGTTGCCAGGGACACATACATCTTTCCTGAGACCCTGGCCAAGGTGTGCCTGGGAAATTCCTAAAAAGGGGAAAGTCAAACATAGATACCCAAGCCAAATACAATGTTGATACACACTTCTATAAATAAAGACCCAAGCTGTTAATGGGATTGGGCAGAGAGAATGAGAAACATTGGGTTATGAAAAAAAATGATCTACATAGAGGGAAGTCTCTAAGCCTTGGATCTGTCTTGGAGTTCTGGTGGGTGGGTGGAGAGGAAAGGACCAGAACCAAATTTTCCCAAACTCACAGATGAACTGCATAAGAAAATATCCTAATTAAAGTACTATTCTTGAGGCAGTGCTAAATGTTTCAAAGAAAACCCCAATGACTGGTTGTTTCCCATCCTCCATCCCAGAATCTCTGCCTGCCAATTCCAAAACACTTGGGGTAAGGAAATTTCTTTTCATTTTCTTTCCCCTCCTCCAACACACACAGTAAGAAACCAGTCGTATGCCTCTGGCAAAGTACTGAAGACAGAAACTGCAAAGTCTGGACTTATATGTCTATTCTGATGTGTTGTTGAAATCATTCTCCAACCCAGTCCTTAAGTGTCCTAACACAGAAATTGTTTCTCCAAATTGTCATTTCCCACTGTCCATAGTTCTTGTTTTCCCTGGGTTGTTGCCTTGGATAAATTTACACTTTCACTTCAGCTCTGAGTTGACTAGTAGTACTATAGAATGGGTTTCAATGCAGAGAAATATTCAAAAAATACCTTATTTCTTACTTGGCCAACAGGCCCACTAACTCTGGCAAAGCCCAGAGCTTTCTCCATATACGACACAGTCAGCCTCAAACCACACACATATGTAAATGTTCAATTGCCTTAGATTATACAGGAACTCTTATGCATTTCCACATTCATAATTTCTGGTTTCAAATATTCCTTGTGGGTTGTGCCAACCCACAGTATCTATCCCTGAAACGATTTTTTTTTTTTTAAAGAAGGCAGTGTGAAAATGACTCTGCTCTTGGAATCAGAAGACTTAGGTTCAAATACTTGTTCTACCACTTAACTTCTCTCTGATCTTTGGAAATTCACTTAATATAAGACATAATTTTCTCCCCTGAAATATTTGTCCTATGGGGGTTATGGGGCTAAAATGAAATTATATATGTGGAATGCACTTTGTCAACTGGAATCAAATATAAAGTATTATCTTTTACTTAGGTTGTATTGGAAGGTTGTGGAACACGAAGTCTTCTGAATGATGAGTAAATGCTAATTCTGTGCATTTATGTCCTAGTCAGATTAATTGCCCACCCATTCAAAATATATATCCTATATATTTTAAGTCACCTGTAAGTAAAGAGTTCCTTCTCTTTCTAGAAGAAATGCCAACAGGGAATGAAATAATAATTGATCTTGTATAGGGAATGTAATGGGCAGGCTGGTACCCTGCTGCTCAGTGTTGGAACAAATTGAGATTCTTATAAGTCATTCTGCAGTTCACTATTGAGGTTTATTTAGCAGTTCCGTGGACAGGATACTCACTATTGAATATGCTACAGCACTTAGGCTGAGTAAACGTAGTGCAACTCCTCCCCGACTTGACTTCATATGGAAACAACCAGTCAGAAGGGTAAGATAGAGTGACTGTGCCATCTTGGAAAAGCAGTCAAGTCTAAAGAACCCAGAATTTATATGCATGGGACATTTAATGCCCTTAGGTGACCAGAAAGCCATTTCAATATAATCAGCAGTCACTAGGACTTTGCCTTAAAAGCGCCACAAGCATGGGCCTTGGACCATTGTTGCCTTTATGGGAAGTTTGGAGACTAACAATCCAAGAAGGGAGTGGGGTAAGGAGAGAAAAGAAGAATGTTGACAGATAATGGTCCTATCAAAAGAGTGTAAAGTTTTCAGACTTTTCACTTCATAATCTCATTTGAGCCTTATGTTAACTCTGAGAGATAGATATCTCAGAATAATATTACTCCCCTTTTTCAAATGAAGAAACTGTTCCTCAGAGAAGTTAAGTGGTAGAAAAGCAATGTGCTACAGGGGGAAAGTTTTGTATTTGGAGTCATTAGTATTTTGGATCAAACTTCAGCGGCACTTACTAGCTGTATGATGTTGGCCAAGGAAACCATTTGGGCCTAAGTAACCTGCTCTGTAGTTCCAAACCTTTGATCCTGTCATTCATTTTAAAGAGAAGAAAACTACAACTTCTAGAAGTTAGTTAGATGACTAGTGTATGGTCACATTGTATCCAAGTAGCAAAACAAGGATATGTATCCAAAATTTACATGATTAAGGTCAGCACTCTTTCCACTATGTGTCTCAAAGCACAATTACTTTACAAGGTTATAAACAAAGATCAATTATTTTAATTACAGGGTTGAATCTGTATCTAGCTGGAATTTTCAGCAAATGGAATTTCTTTTTATATTGTAAACTTTGCACTAGAACAAAGGTTTTTAAAGATGTGTGCTTATGCCAGAAAGCATATGGACAAGTTCTCAGAATAATGTTTTTAAATGCACAAAATAAAATACAAAGGATAACAAAGAAAATAAATTATATTGGAATACAATAATCAAAATATTCAAAATGTTCAAAGATTTCAGGTAAAGTATTCTCTACTAGAGTATATGCTTTTTGAAGGTAGAAACTACGTATCTTGTACGTCTTTGTATCTCCCATTGCACCTTGCAAAGTGCCTTGCAAATAGGAGATGTTACAGAAATGTTTTGAGTGAGTGGATGACTGGGAGAATGAGATGGGAGAAGAGACAATTTTAGAGCATAGAGGCCTTCCTGGAAAGCTAGTCAGGTTGAAATGGATGATTAAATGGAAACATCAGGAGGTATAAGAAAAGAGAGAGAGAGAGCGAGAAAGGGAGAGCATAGACGGAGGAGAAAGACAGCATCAGAAAGGAAGAAAATGAAGTCTGAAGGGACCAGTGAAAGATGCTCACTACTTGGAAATTTTTTGACTGTATCTCTGTACAGTGAACATCATGGAATCACAGCTCCTATCATGGAAGAAACCTATTCTGACCTCCTTATTTTAAGGTAAAGAATAGGAATACCACAAAGATTAAGCAATTTGATCATAGCAGATAACGCTTCCAGGGTTCATAATGTACTAGTTAGCCATTGTTTGAACTAAGCTAGTAACAACTAAATAAAATTTGTGAAGTGTTTCATACAATTTCTCTTTTGAGACCCACAACAATTCTGAGATAGTACAGTTCTTAGTAGCCTTGTTTTACATATTAGAAAACCATAAAATAAAATTGTTAAAAAAAAAAAAAAAACAACTTGTCCAAGGTCATTGGCCATAATCATCAAAGGTTGTATTTAAATTTAGGTCTTCCTTCTTCTCGTTCAGCTTTCTAGTCCCTGTGCCATAGTGCCAAATGTTTTACTTGAAAGGCTGCCCTGTCCACATGAACTCAATTTCTTCAGGACAGCCTTTCCAGCTTATTGTCCTCTCTTCATTATGAGCAGAAAATGAAGAATAGAAAGGACAAGGAAGAGAAGGTCACAGCCCGTCACTGTGTAAAAAATAAGTTCACACTATAATTGTTATAGTATGCTACTTTCTTCCCCTTTATATTTCCCAACAATTCTTTCTCAATGTGCAATGTAGGCACTTTAAGACTTTCCTCCTAGAATATACATTTCAAGAGAAAAAGTGGATCCTTCACCCCAGTTTCAACGAAGATAGAGGGATGATTTTACTGATATCGTGGTATCATTATCTAAACTTCCATAGTTATAGAGAAGACATGTTACTTTAAAAACAGTTATCAAAAAAGAAAGAAAAAACTTAGAAATCAAATTGATGGAATTTGCAGGGTTTAAGAAAATGAGATTTGGGAAATGGTTTTGCAGCTTCTGGTAGGCTCATATTTGATACCGTTACAAATATCGGCTCTCACAAAGAAGATTGCTCCCAGAAAGTGATGCCACTCTTAGCATAAAAATATATCTATGTACACATATAGCAGATGTGGTAACTTCTTTTAAATCCTATCATAGACAAAACTTTATAAACCCCTTTGACAAATTTAACCTAACAGTATTTCAGTAAATTACATATCTAATTCTTAGTTAAATAAAACTTCTGCATATGTTACCATCATCACAGAGAGAAGGAATATAGATGACATGGAAATGTAGCTCTACTTTATTGGTAACTAAGAAGGGGGATGAGCCTTCTACTAAGAAAGGAAATTCAAGTACTTTGTTATGCATTTTGGCACAGAAATAATTAAGGGAATTCACGGTGATTTGTGGTTTCATTCAGTAGTTGAGTTTTCCTGAGAAAATAACTAATCTGTAGATAAAGGTTTTTACAAACTTAAGCCAATCTGACTTGTGGAAAAATAAAAGTATGATCTGAAACATTAAATACTTTGAAGATTCAAGGAATGAGGAGGTGTTTGCACGATCCTCCTTGAATATGCCTTTGTTTCCCATTTCCTTTAGGTAAGCTAAATGTATACACCAAGTAAGAGAGAAATTCTATTTTTTGTTCAGATATGAGAAAGAAAAATTGAATCAGAGAAGCATACCACCCATGAGTAGGAAGGTAAATCACATCATCCAATACAGGAGTTCTTAGCACTTTGGTATCATGGCCACTTTGGGCAGTCTGTAGACACCTCAGAAAAATGCTGCATTTAAAAATAATAATTGAGAGAAATGTTAAATTTCACTTAATGATTAGTAAAAATAGATATGTATTTTTCCCCAAGTAACTTCACAGAACCTTTGAAATTTGTCCTGGGGTGAAATCAGTCCATGGATACCAGAACTTTAGGTGAAAAAACACTTGATCTAGTGAACCCCATTATCTGAGCAGGAATCCCCTCTACAACATTTCTGGGAAATGGTGATCAAAGATGTTTGTGAAGATTTGTGGTAAAGGGAAACCTACCATCTTCTGAAACAACGCATTTCAATTCACTGCAATTCTATTTTTCTAATATCTAAATTAAAGAAAAATGTTTTTTTTTCTAAAAGATGGCCTTCTAATTCTTTAAAGACAGTTCTCCCAATGTCCATTATTCTCCAGATTAAACATCCATCACAAATTCTTCCATTAAATATTACAAGGTATAATTTTGAGCCTCCTCACCCTCCTCCTCTGGATGTCCAAAGTCCTTCCAATATTGCACTACTAAGAACTGAGCAAAACATTTCAAAGATGGTGTAATCAGAACATAGCACTTCCTTATTCTAATATTCAGTATCTGTTATAAAGGTGCCCAAGAAAGCATTCCTCTTCTAAAATTTATTTTTGTTGCTTATTTATTTTTATTCTGTTTTTTTTTGTCAAGTAATTCTGTTGAATTACAGCAAGTTTTTGGTCCAATAACACATCCAAATTTATATTACATAAACTGCTATCTAAGCCAGTAAGTACTGTCCAACTCCAAAATAAATAGAACACTGAACAGAATATTAACTTAGGAAACCATAAATTATAATTATCTATGATTAATTACGTTTTAAATTTTATTTTGTTAAATATTCCAAGTTACATTTTAATAGGTTTAGGCCACACTTGGGCAGTGGGTCTGACACCTTCAACTTAAGACATATTTCTCCCATCTTATACGTGTCCAGTTGATTTTTGAATCAACCCTTTTGGAGGCTTTCCATATATTACTATTTAGTTTCATTTTGTTAGATTTGTCCCATCATTCTAGCTCATCAAAATCTGTTTGGATCCTGCTTTTATTGTCCAATGTATTCATTATCCCTAACAGCTTATACGCAAATTTGATCAGCATACTACATATGCTTTCAACCAATCTACTATAACATATTGAACAGAGTAGTATCACATCAAGGCCCTAGAAGTACAGGACAAGAGAAATTCCTACAGATGGACATTCACCCACTAGTAACTACTTTTGGACTCCAATTTGTCAAACTAACTGAATCATCACATAGCCCACATTTCTTCCATATTGTCCATAAGGATTATTTAGTTTTCTGAAATTATGTTAGTTTTCTGAAATCCAGGTATATCCCATCTGTATAGTTTTCTTCTGATCTACCAGTCTAGTAATCTTGTCAAAAGAGAGAAACAAGGTCATTTTTCATTTTCCCAAAGATTTCTCTTCTCTTTGGAATAAAGAAAGTTCTATTTTACCAGAAAGTCATTAATAAATTTCCCAGTGGAAAAAGGGAACTTATTGTACTTTGGGCAAAATGAGAGTATTTTCAAATGATGAGGAGCACATGCATGATCAAGATTCAATTTAAAATGAAACATTCAAAGAAAAAGAAACCAGCAAGTGAAAATTGTTTTGAAATGACCTTTTTATCTTAGTTCTATCTTTAAATGGTTATTTTTTAATAACCTACTTATTACATGTTTAAAGTTGACACATTAAAAAAAATAAGCACGTAATAATAACTATATGTTTTTAATATACTAAATTGTTTTCCATTTAGAAGTCATTTTTCCCTACATCTTATTTGGAAGACTTTTCAAAAAATACTTTAAATATATATACATATGCATATGGATACATACATGTATATATATATATACATGCATGTACATATATGCACACACGCACAAACTAGAAGACAATGATCATATGAAATCCTTAGCCTATCTTTTTTTCTTTGGGGAAAGAACTCCAACAACATGATACACATTATGTTGACACTGAGAATATGGACATTAATTATGTATCTGAAAAAATGTATTACATTACATCTTTTGTAAGAGACACAAATTCCATAATTTAGCCAAGAAAAACATCATTTTCTAGTAATAGTTTGAGAAAAAAGATACATAAATAAAACTCTTTAAATAAACTACCCTTGACAATTCATATGCAAATCTGTATCTAATTGGAAATCCTTACCTTGACAGGTGCCATTTTTCTCCTCATACCCTGCTTTGCACATGCATTTCCCAATTGGAACCAACCATTCTCCTTCAGCACTGCAATGCATCTTGGGAGGTTCCTCAGTCACAGAATGGTTCACACAGGAGCCTGACACTTCCAGCAATTGAGAAGAATCTGCTCCAGTGATCGTGTCTGGAAAGAGTGCCAAGTTTCTAATCACAGAAGGACACTTCTTGTAGTACACACGCACTGATACTAGAGCAATGCAGGCACCCACATCTTGGAAAGCAAGATAAAATCCCTTTTTGGTCAGAGGTCCAACATCTCTGACTTCTGTATTAAGTTTCATGACTCGGTCACCAAGGTCCAGTTCAGTAAAACTTTCATCAGCAGCAATTGTATCTATCTTGATATATTGGTTTTCTTTGATGTTACGCCCATCTTCATCATCAGATTCAAAGTAATACATATTAAAAGTCTCCTTGCATGTCCCAAGTCCTCCTGGAAGGCTATTACAGTCCCTCAGAGTAAACTTAAGTTCTATGAATATTCTGGAAGCACCTTCATTGGAGATCCAACTGGTCAGAAGCCAGTTATTCTGGCTTTGTTCCATAACTTTGCATACTTGATAGGTGTGTATCGGGGCATAGTTCTCATCTACTTCTCCAATCTCTTCCCACTGTACAATTAAAAATAAAAAGAAAACACATTTCATTAGACAGGAAAAATATGTCATTTGTCACCTTTAATATCTTCTGAAAAATGCACATATAAGTTTCTATGATCAGTTTAAGTATATAGAAATGGAAGGAATGACATTCATTTATTTTCCTTCATATTTTCCTTTCCAAGTAGTGGACCAAATTACCCCCTCCTACCTCTTACCTGTAATCTTCATGGGTTTAGGGACTATAGAAAGCAAATTCCCCAAAGTAAAGTTTTAAAAGAAGACCAAGAAAAAAAGAAGTGTTCTGATAAAACTATCTGAGGAAAAAGAAGAATATACATCATGATGATTATATATCAAGAAGAGTCTGTATCATGATGGATGAAGTTGACATAGAAGAAGAATGGAAAGAAAGGAGATAAAATGTAAAAACAAGGAAGAAAAAAGACAAAGTGGGGGGGATAAGATATCATCTTCATGAGCAAACCTTCTAGTTAGTTTAATATGTACTTTTATAATTATATAAAATTAATATACATATATATATATATATATATATATATATAGGTACAGAACTATAATTATATTACTGTAGGCAACTCCTGTGAAGAAACTACCTCTACCAAGGTAGATCAAGAACTATTGTTCAATGTATAGTCTTAAAAAGTTGTCTAGGGACCACTATGAAATTAAGCGACTTCTAGGTGAACAAGTGGCTAAAGTATGTAACAGATGGGATTTGAACCAAGTTCTACCTCTTTATTCACTATGTATTCCTGCCTCTCTAATGCAACAATGTATATTGCAACAATGAAGTAGGTTATATCTAATAAATTCACCAATGGATGTTCTTGTGGATAGGCACTATATGTTTCTTCTCAATTTGGACAGACTTTATCTAACTGTCTTGCTATGTACATATATGTAGTAAGCCTAGATGTTTCCATACAGAAGCTATTTCTTTCTAGTATCTTGGTAATGAACTAATTATTTTCAACTGGTGATGAAATTCTAGTAACCCTAAGTAGTAAATCCTAATAGAAACTCTTGGTGCCATGGAGAAATTTACTTCAGCACTTCTGTGGAAATGTAATTTCAGTGGTACAGATGACCACTCTGCCAACAGAGGAGAGCGGGAGCATAGAAGACAGTCCTCAAGAGTTGCGGGGATTTAGAAAATGTATCACCTTTAAGTTAACCACGTGGTGGACAGCTGCTCTACGGTAAACCTTCCCTTGGAGACATAAGTCTTCTAAACAGGTATATATCATGGGGAAAAATTTTTGCCTTTGGGGAAAAATCAGATTTGACTTTATTTACTTCAGTTCTAAGACCCTCACAGGAATTGAATTAATTGAATGAAGGAATGCAATGACTAATCCCAATTCCAGAGGCCCAATGATGAAGAATTTGGTCCATTTCTTGAGAGAGAAATGAAGAACTCAATATACCGAATGGATATATATTTTTAGAATGGACATTATGGGCATTTTTTGATTGATTATGCATATTTAATAAGGATTTTGTTGGGTTTTTTTGGTTTGTTTCTAAAGGAGAGAGGAGAGAAACAAGAAAAGAAAAATGCTTGTTAAATTTTTTAATGTAAAAATAGAATAAAAGCAACATAATGTCATAAAAACCCACAGTGATGAACTGGTACTGATCCAGAACTGGTGATTTTGTTATTCCTAGAAGTTGTTTTAGTATAAAAAAAAAATCATTCAAACTGATGTATTTAGATACTACAGTATGATTTTCAAATTTTGATCACTCCATAAAGATCTGAAGAGGGAAAAGACACACGTAGAATGAAAATAAATTGTATTTGCATTTATTTTCATCATTTCATGACTCACAATTTCCACTTGGCATCAGAATTCTAACATTCATAAAAGATAAGGTAGATTAGAAAGTACTAAGGAGGTAAAATTGATTATCTCTGCCACATATCTCCCACAATGGGAGATATGAAGATTTATACAAGCTGTGTTGTTTTCTGGTTAATTCTCACGTACACATTTAGCCACTGTAAGAAAGTGCAAATTTTCTCCCAGCTTTTTGTCCCATGTTACGTGACAACTCTGTCTTTCATATTTGTTTCTTTTTCACTGGAAAGATTTGTGTTCAAACTCTAATTATTCCCAGTTTTTAAGGCTGATACTTCATGCAAAAGGAATACTGCAAAGAGCAGAGCTAACGCATAACATAAAGGAGACAAAGTAGCAAAGCTAACCAAGAAAATCCTCAAATTAATATAACTTAAGATGCAGTTAAACTCATTTCCTTCAAATGAAGTGAAATTGAAGAATTATATTAGAAAGCATTGGATTCTTTTCTTCTCCGCACAACAAATCAAGTCTATCCACAGAATGAAAACCAAAATGCTACATTAATTTGGTGCTAAATGTTTCCTCTACGTCTTTAATAGCCCTCAGAAGGAAAACACAAATGGATTTCAGCAGTGTGGTGTTAAATCATTTATAGAAGACCTATTTCTGCATCCGATATTACAGTGGGACACTTCGAGCAAGTTAACAGACCTGGAGGCTGCAGCAGACACTGAGAAAATGATAGTAAGCAATTCACACACTCGGTGTATGCAAAGATACTACAAATACTATTTTAAAAAGACAAGTTACACGGAACTTGACAGGCCTGCTCAACAGACACTTGCTTCAGGTGCTAATTTTCAAGTATGAGCATAAACATCTTATTTCTCTACATGTTCTCAATTAGATAGAGAGAAGTCACAGTTTCCCACAGTAAGAGATACTAGGTTTCCTTTTTTTTTCTTGTAAAAAGGATAATAAGGTAAATGAGGGCCTCTTATTTATATGGCTGATACTATAATAATAAAAAAGTTTTAACTGAAATAATTATGTCTATGTGTCTTTCTATAAGCAATTATGTAAGATACACAGAACAACTCCCACAGAGCCTTGCTCCCATTTTGGCAAGCCGGTATACAAATGGATGGAAAGAACGCATGTACTCATAGCTCACAGTCCAAAGGCAATATCTGAGGCTCCCCTCCCTTCTCTACCCCATAATGTATGTTCTCTCTTAGAAAAAAAGAAGACAATTTACTGCCCTCCACACAAATCCTTAATGGGGGGGAGAAGAATCAATAATTTAGGGACAAACACTAAACAATACACACAAAAGGATATTTGGTTCTTATGAATTTCTCCGGAAGTGCTTACTAAAGGATAGTGACATATGACGAGATTAGAAAAGGCACTTGAAAATACATTATGGCGATGGGATGCCACAGGAGAATAAATGATTCAGGCTTTGACTACCTGTCAACTTATATTACATATTTAAATGAGAAACTTCTTTAGACCTTCTGCGAAATAAAATGCCTGTGCATATAATGTACAGACACATACACAAATTAGGTAACCTTGAAAACGCATGAAGTTTTAAAACATACTTGAGGTGGGATGTTTTTTGAAATAGCAAAAAGAATGTATTTTTCACCTTTATTGATGTCCCATCCCTAACATGCATCAATTTACTTGCTGCATTATGAATTGATCAAAGAAAAGTTTTTCAAATATATTATACATACCTGTATTTATATGTGTGTGTTCATGATTAAAAGAAATATAATTAAAAAAAAACAAAAAACAACTTAGGTCTGTAATATATGTGAAAGGTCTGTTGTTTCCTACGTGGACCTCCCCCTTCCATAGTCAGACTAACCAGTTTATGACTTATTCCACACATGTTCCAATCGGAGTGTTGCCTGAGGCATATAGAGCTTGTGTCTAACTCAAGACATAATGGGTAAATGTTTTAAATTGAGGTTTTCCTGATCCCCAAACTCATTCCTTTATCTACCATGTCACATTGAAATTGTGTTTATTTGTCTATGTGTCTCTGTGTATGTGATGGCAATCAAAATAGGATTTTTTGCTGTTTTTGTTTTGGTATAATCAAGTGCCACTGATTGAATCTTGCCTTTATCAATCAAGAGTCTTTATAAGGAGTAAAGTACAGAAACAAGAGTTCCTTTAACTAGGAACAGTGTATGTATTTGTATTGTTAATTATTTTAATGTGATTAAAGATGTTTCCCACCCATTGATGGGCCTGCCCATTGTGGGAAACTAGATTAGGGGAGTTATTGTGTAGGAGGGTTCCAAGTACCTTTTGTTTTTCTATTGAGCCATTGGGTCAGAGGGTTATGTCCTCTGTCTAAAAAAAGTATATAAATACTCTGAGGGTGAGGTTTTACTGTGTGGCTTAGTTTTTGGTAAGAAGGTTTGAGTGCCAGATGAGGACACTGGAAATCCACTAAGGAGCTCCCCACACACACTTTGAGAACCCAGATGTCGTGCTTCCCTCTCTGGTAACAATGGTGGACAGGTGGGGTCCAATTATCTGTTGAATTCAGGCATTAGCAAGCCATGTCTGCTGATCTGTTGCTTTCTCTGTATATTCTTTGAATTCAGGGTGCTGACTCTGCGAACTAACTGAATGATATATGTACTTGGTTAAAGGAATGATGCCTGTGCTTGATTAAAGTGATTGTTAACCCCTTGAAAGTTGCTTTGCTTTTATGAATGCAGATCTAAGAACCTGTTGTAGTAGGCCCCTCAGTGTATATTGAGGTACTTACTGATACAGTCTATTATCTCTTTCTATACATACACAAAATCTGAATATATAAATATATCTATATATGTATCCATTGAAATGTATGTTATTTATATATATGTATATATATATATATATATTTTTTTTTTTAATCTCACAGCACTTAATAAATTGGTCTTCTTTATCTCTCTCCTGCTTCTGTAGGTATTGCTCTAAGCTTCACTGATCTACATTATAGCTTCTCTTTCTCCTCCCTATCATCAGAAATCCATAACCTTGCTTTATTCTGACCCCTATATCCCTATTCTTTTCTCTGACAGTCTGCCATTATGGTTTAACAATGATGGAGGGATCTATAAGTCCACCTGTTTCACAGGTAGCAACAAAACAACCAGATGTTCTCTTTAAGTAAAATAGTTCCTAAAATGTATCCCCAAATGTGACAGTTCCATTGAAATCAGCATATTCAGTTAGGCACAACCACCAAAGTTATACTAAGTGCTTGGGCTTCTCCCTTAGGATGTCTTTGGACTTGAGATATAATTGGAGTCCATTAAGGATACTCCTGGAGGGAATGGAGATGTTGAAAGTCTCTAAGATAAAGGGAGTGGGAAACTCATTACTTGACCAAGGTAGCCTATTCCATTTTTGGATGGTTCTAATTGTTAATTCCCCTTATAGTGAACCAAAATATGTCTCTTTCTATTCACTGGACTCTTTTTGTGCTCTGACACAACAGAGAACTGTGTGACATTTGATGCATCTATAGAAACAGAAATCAGTTTGTTGAGTTTACCTGTTTAAAATAAAATACCCTTTTGAGTTATTATGAATACTGCTAAAATTGTAGTATAAAATGAAACATTTATATAAACAAATGTTTATAGGCACAATAAAGAAGGCTTGTTGAGTGATGCGAATTATATACTATATTATATAGAGTCACCTCTAAGCAAGAATGTATTAAGTCTCTTTTATGTACCAGCCATGGTGCTCCAAAGCAGAAAAAAAATGAATAGCGCCTTCTATCAAGGAACTTACATTCTATTACAACAAGTATAACCCATATATGTATACAGAGAATTGTATATAATAGATATATAAAGTAGACACAAAGTAATTTCTGGGAGAAGGGCACAAGCAACTGGTGGGATCATGATTGGAGTTCTCAGGTTATTGTCATCTGAAGTGCATTTTAAAGGAAGCTAGGAATTTTAGAAGCTTATGATGATGAGGAAGTGCATTTCCCACACATAGAAGAGATTATGCAAAATTAGGGAGATGAGAGACGGCATACAGCACTTAGCATAGTGCCTGACATATAGTATGCCTTACACCATACAGAACAAGCAAAGTAGTTTGACAGGAACAAGGATGTGTGAATTAGAATTATGTGAAATAAATCTTGAGTAAAATTAAAAAAAAAAATTTTACTCCAGAGGTTCAAAACTGAATTCTTGAAATGAGTGAGCCTGAGGCTCCATTCAGTAATCTTTGGGATGGTAAATTGGGCCATCTTTTGTCTGTATTCTTACCTATCCCTTAGTCACTGAATGGGCATGGCCTCAGACAAACTGAGACCTGAGAAAGACCTTAATTTAGAAAGGTTAAAATCATCTACTGCTTCATGGACCATTGTCAGTCCTCTTGACCTCTGTCTTGCTACTGGACTCTGATGACTAAGATAATGAGGCTGATGATTTTCCATAGCTATGCCAGACTCAAATCTAATTCATGCACAAGTCAATACGTCACCCTCCAGATGTTATTATTCCTCTTTGGAAATGAAAGGTGAACAGCAATAGTATCAATGAGACTGGTAGACGATTGATTCTGAGGTTGTTAATCTGGGTGGTTGACTGGAAGGATGGTCAGTTACTAGCTTATTACATTTGCAAATGAGAGTAAACTGACCAAAATAGGTAATATATTAGATAACGAATCAGAATGCAAAAAAAAAAAAAAAATGAAAATCCAAGAGACTGGGACAGTACATAGAAGCTAACAAAATGTAATTGATCAGGGACAAATGTAAAATCATGTTTTAAAAAATATATATCACTTGAGATTAGTCATTGTGACTTGCAGTTTCCTAAGTTAATCAGGTGTTGTCTATTGGTATAAACAATATTTAATTCAGGAGAGCAAAATGTAAATTTAAAGGCTCTCTTTCAATACCATTCATGCTTAGATTAAAATCATACAACATTCAAAGAATCATATACTTAGATTTGAAAAGGCCCTCAGAAGTCATCAAGTCCAAACCCTCATTTTACAGATGAGGAAAACAAAGTTGAAAGAAATGAAATGATTTTCAGGTGATAATTTTCAAGGTATGAACCCAGGTTCTCTGACTCTAAATCCATTGTTATACCTACTATACGAAGAATTATAGAGATTACTTTCTTTAATTTAATTTTTAATATCAAATGAAGCAGAAAACATGAAGATCTATGCTCATGAAAGGCCTTTGTAAATCATGGAGGATATCCAAGGACAAAGTAAAATGGAAGAGGAATTCTCTCTAGAGGGTGAGAGTCTATTTAAAACAACATTATCTTGAGTGCACATGGCAGTCTTCTAAAGGAGATGCATTTCCACTCAAGAGAGTTTAGCCTAACAATCTTCACAGAAAAAGAATAGATTAAGAATACTTATTATGTGTACTATGATATGTATTCAAATGTACATCCTCAAGCCCATAAATCTGGTTCACATGTTCCAACTACACAATAAGATAAGCCTTGAATTAAAAAGCAGAAGGAGACTGGTCCAGACTGCCCTTGGAAAATTGTGCAGTACTTTTGATGGCCTGCTTCATATGCAAAGATCTATCTTTTTAGCCTCAATATTATTCTAGTATCACAGTATGTCGGTGAGTCAAAGAATACTGCAGTCAAAAATGAAAGTTGATATTATTACATAAAGTTAGATTGTTAATTTCTATTTTTAATTAAATTATTAAAATGTATTTATTGACACATTTGCATTTTACTTAAAGGCAATAAAGAAACATTCCTTTAAAATATAATGCAGGCTTTTGACTGACTAGCCTCTCTTACTATTTCATAAAACAAGAGTCCTGCATCACAGCATTTCCATTGATGACTGCATTTATCTTACCTTTCAGTCAAATAATGTTAAGGTAGTCACAGTGATTTCCTTTGGTGGAGAGATGTTAAAACCTGACTAACAATCAATTGCCTCCAGCTTACTTCTGACAAGAAATACTTCTTCTTGGGATGATTTTCTTTTCCCATCACACAGATGCTTCTCTCTTATTTGGATTTTGGATGACTTTATGACTGTTCTCTACGGTTGTGACATCACTTTTTCTTTTTTTTTTCTTTTTTGTAATATTTTGTAGAGTCTTTCAGACTCAAGTTATGAATTTCATACCTGACAATACAGCAATGATGTCTACACTTTTGTTAGATACTATTCAACAGCACTTTGTGTTGTGCTGTGAATGTTCTGCTTTCCCAAACACAGTATAACAGTATAAGAGGCATATTCCACATCCCAAATCTCAATTAAAGTAACTAACAAGATATTCTTTGTCTAGATGCTATCAGTGAGCAGGAATGCCTCTTTGACCAAAATGATCTATTAATTCCTAGATACATCCATCAAATAAATCAAAGGCTTGTACGAGGCACAATAGCATATATAATTACCTTGAAAGTAGATAAGTTCTTCTAGACATTGGATAAAATTAAATGGCAAAATATAATATGATAGGCTGAAAGAATTACAGACTCCAATGGATCTGCATTTATGGAAGGTGATTGGGGCAAGGACATTCCAACAACTGCTTAAAGAGTTAAGCTTTGGAACCGTCTTTAAAGCCTGTTTTAATTGATTTGGTAAACCAATAAAAAAGGGTCTCATCTTATATAATTATCAGCACATAAATCATATTGGTAGTTACATTAATTGTATTTTTATTTATTTAAATATTTCCAAATTACATTGTCTTTTATTTATAACATTTTTTTCAACTCTTGAGTTTCAAATTCTTTTCTTCCCTCCTATTCATTCCCTTCTCTAGGAGAAGGCAAGAAATATTTTTTCAATTATATATGTGAAATCATACAAGATGGTTCCTATTAGCTATGTTGTTATAAAAAAAAGTAAGAAAAATAAAGAAAGTGAAAAAAGTACACTACCATTGGAACTCAGAGTTCATAATTCTCTCTCTGAATGTGGATAGCATTTTTCATCGTGAGTCTTTGGAATTTTCTTGGATCATTGTCCTGATGAGAATAGCTAAGTTGTTCACAGCTTATCTTCGTTGTATGTTGTCACTGTGTTGTATGTTGACAATGTTTTACTGGTTCTACTCACTTCACTTTGCATCAGTTCATAAAAGACTCCCCAGAGTTTTTTTTTTTTTCTGAAACCATTCTTCTCAGAATTTCTGAGTATCCTCTCAATTTCCAATTCATTGCCACCACGACAAGAGCTGCTATAAATATTTTGTATATATGATGGTCCTTTTTCCTTTTTAAAATAAATCTCTTTGGGGTAGAGATCTAGCAGTGGTATTGCTGGGTCAAAGAGGAGGTACAACCATTTGGTCATAGTTTACTGGTATTTCCATTAATAAAGGGTGGGAGTATGAGACACTATTTTTAAAATATGATAGATTTAAAGCTGAAAAGTCCTGAATAGTTTCTACCGTTTGGGACTTCTAAACCTTAAGTCCATAAACTTGTTTTTACCAAACAACATAATTGGCTATCTTTTATACACATGCATTTTATTTTATAGGTTTAAAAAGAGTTATGGTCAGTCTTGTGACAGGTTTCTCTATTGAAATATAGGATTTAAAATTTGGGGATATTTTTAAGATTGGCCAAGACTCCTAATTTTAGAGTGGAAGAATCTAATTGGGCTCCAGAGAGAGAGTGAGTGAGAGAGAGACTTGCTCAAATTTACAATGTTGGTAAAACTGGGCTTTCTTTGGATGAAATAGAGCATGTTCTCCCTCTCTTGAGTTTAGTGAGTTGTGCTGCTGGAGTTCTGTTACTCATTGAGGAAAACCAGTATTCCATAAACACTATTTCAGAACAGCCAGTAAGTATACTTGAAAAAATGAACTAGCAAATGAACAAAAAAGACACAAAGCCGGGTGTTTGCTATATAGAAGACTTGTACACAGCAAACTGTCTAGTGGAAAATCTCATCTCTCATGCGTACATACTCAAAAGATCCCATTTTTCTAGAATTCCTATCTAAAAGAAAATAGGTAAATTCATGGCAAGCCCAAGAAAATGCAGAGTGCAAAAATGCAAAAATGCACAATAACATCAGTAGCAGCCAGGTGAAAATAATAACATAAGAAAATGCTAAAAAATAAAAAAAAAAACATTTGTATTCAGAAAAATCTTTATACATGGCACATTTTGTTTTGCCTGAATTTCACAAAAAAGTATATCAATATTCTCTTTTTGTTTTTAAAATATCTTTCTTCTTATTTAAGGAAGTTCTCATATTAACTTATTATGAAGAGGCTGGTCATTGGGTAATCATTTGTTTATTTGTTGGTTTTTCAAGCTCCACAGGAACTTAACAAGTTGATTGCCTACAAAGGTGTATGGGGACTGTGAAACTGCACCAAGGGAGAGTATAGCCACATATATGAAATCATTAACATCCTTCACATATTGAAGTTCCCTGGTTCATACTTAAATACAATTCAAATCCTTCTTAGCTTATGTTGCAAATTCTACACTAATTTTTGGAAGAGACTTTTTTTTTCCAAAAGATTCTGTAAATGACTTGAGACTCTAAACGAAATATCAGACTTAATATGCACCACACTGGTTAACAAAATATTTGCTAATTCAACAACCTCAAAACTACAACAGCAACTTATTAAATATTAAACAAAATAACAGATGGAATATATGATTAAAAATAAAGCAATTGCAACAGTTCAGTCCATAAATTTTTAAACTTGAATTAATCTCTCTCCAAATTAGGTTTTTTTTTGTTCACTAAGAAAAAGTGTACATGGTAAGATGCAAAAAAATCCCACAAACACTTTATTAAGTTGTAACGTGATGGTACATCATTTGCCTACCCTTCCCCCAAAAACTATTGTGGCATTTACCAATATTTAACAAAAATTTAGAATTTGCTGGTATTCAAAATGATGGTGGAAAAAAACGCAACCTGAGATTTTCATTAACCTTCTTCCACTACACCTATACATGACTGGCAATCCTTCACCTCTTTAGAAATATCCTTTTTTTTTTTTAATTCCCATAATGACTTTAACAGTTAACTGACTCTACCAGATGGCCTTCTTTAAAAAGTCTGATTTTTAACAGTCAAATTAGCAACATATTTGTCCTCTGCAACAGAACTCTTTATATGTCTGAACAAATTTGCTAATACAGAAACCAGACTCTTCTGTGACCATCAGCTAGAAGTGTACATGAATGTTAGAGGAACGATGACAAAGAGAGAGAAAAAGAATCTGCCAGGTGATCCTGTAATCCATTATAATATTCCTAAGGAATTATCTCATTTGATCCTCATAACAACCCAGTAAGCTAGTAGCTTACATTTTACAGATATGGATACTGAAGTGCAGAAATTTTAAATGAAAAATGAATTTTAAATGAAATATGAAAAAGAAATTTTAAAATGGAAAGAACCCTTTGAGCTCAAAGGACTCAACTCCTATGAAATCATATACTTACTACATGTGTGACATGGGACTACCTACTTCAACTCTCTGGGTTTCATAAGAATATATTGAAGTAGACATAGGATTACAAAGTTGAGAAGTACCTGAGACAGGTTTTTAATGCAGTCCTTTCAAAATTGCTAGCATGCTAGTCATTCAAACAACAAAAAATTATTAAGAACTTAACTGTGTAAAGCACAAGTGAGGGGGGAAAACATAGTACTAGCTGTCAAGGACCTTAAATTCTAACAAAAAAGAATGTGAAAAGGTAGGGGGAAGGGTAAATGACATCACTAGTGAGAAAAAAGTAACTGCCTGGTGTAGGTATTCTTAAAAAGGAGACTTTAGGAGCAACCATCCAATCAGAGAGAGGGGTTGCAGCAACTGAGGTTTCTTGCCTAGGGCTAAAGCCACCTGTATTACACAGTGAATTCGTTTAGAAAAATTTTGTTGTGACTTATGACTTAGTTTAAGCTTTATTGTTTGTAGTCTTTGCTTTGTTTCGTTTTTTAGATCAGTGAGCTATTGCGGACAATAATAAAGCCACTAGAAAGGTTGATATTACCGCAGGAAAAAGGTAATTACATTTTCAAATTTGAAAAAGAGGACCCTTTAGCCATGTCAACACAATGGCTAAACCATACCAAAAAAAAGGGAAAAAAATCAATAGGATGTTTTCTTTAACATTCACCACCTAAGCCATAATGGAAAGACCACTGTTTCCCTGATAGACACAGTCCCAATTACATCAAGTTGGGAACACTGTTAATACCTCATCCAGTATTGTTTCTCTAAACTTAATAGAAAGTCTAAGTGGAGCCAGAGGTTAGAATGGTCTATAAAAATAAAAGTAACTTTGAATTTTTCTTGTACTTTGATGAACAATTTTATTCATGACAAAGGCAGTGGCAATTACATAGGAAATTATGTATGTTTCTAATGTTGACATTCATTTCATCACTTTAAGTCAGTTTAGCTACATGAAATATACTCTGAAATCTCTGCTTCACAATTCAAGTAAACCAAAAGAGGAATACTTTTACATATTGAAACAATATAAAAAAAAAAGTAAACAGATCTTAAATGGGAAGGAGGAGGAAAAAAAGAACTTTGTCAAATCCAAGTATTACTTATTTGTGGCACTTATTTTTTTAAATAATAAATTCCTATGTGATGTGATCCATCTTTAGGGGTAAGGGTTGTATGGCCAAGAATAATAGATTTGGTGAGTTTGAGTCCAAATTACAGCTCAGACAAATGACCTGGGGAAGAAATTTCATTATTCTAGGTTGTATTTTTTTTTTCATTTCTAAAAGTAAGAGGGTTGAATTAGATGATCCACATAGTCATTTCTAGCCATAGGTCCTATGACCTTAAGCTTTATATAGTCTACTGAATATGATTTGCATAAAGCCTGATTTCTAAGACAAAAGCCTATATGACCAAGCACCTTGGAGAATTGGCATGGAAAAGAGCACACTACAAACAGAGTAACCCTGTAGTAGGAACAACATGTAAAGGTAGCAACCAATATAACTCAATTATTAATAAGCAGCAATAACTGCCAAATTGCTGCTACCTGTGACTGTTAACGGTAAGTTTTTTTTTAATTACTTTATTTTTTTCAGTGTTCTACAATCATTTCCATATATTTTAGATTTTTTTTTCTCCTACCTCTCCCTCCTTGTTCCCTTTTGCCCCACTCTTGCCCCCTCCTGAGACACTGTGCCATCTTCTATAGGTTCTACACATACGTTCCTATTAAATGCATTTTCTCTTTACTCATGTTGAATAGAAGAATTAAAATGAATGGGAGAAACCATAAAACAAAACAAACATAATACAAAAGAAAATGATCTGCTTCATTCTGCAATCCAGTTTCATAGTTCTTTCTCTGGATGTGGAAAGCATTTTGCCTCAAAAACCCAATGGAAATTTTTTACATCCTTGCTTTGCTATGTTAGACTAAGTCTACCAGAAAATATCCTCTCACACTGTGGTTGTTGTTGTATATAAAGTTCTCCTGGTTCTGTTCCTTTTGCTCAGCATTAGTTCATATAAGCCTTTTCAGGTCTCTCTGAAGTTTTCCTGCTCATCATTTCTTATAGCACAATAGTATTCCGTTATATTCATATACCACAGCTTGTTCAGCCATTCCCCAATTGATGGGCATCCCCATGATTTCCAGTTTTTGGCCACCACAAAGACAGCTGCTATAAATATTTTTGTACATGTGGGACTCTTTCCCATTTTTATGATCTCTTTGGGATACAGCCCTAGAAGTGATATTGGGTAAACACATTTTTATAGCCCTTTGGTCATAACTCCAAATTGTTCCCCAGAATGGTTGGATCACAGCTCCACCAACAATGAATTAGTGTGCCAACTCTCCCACATCTTCTCCATCTTCTCCAACATTTTAATTTCCCTGTTTTGTCATGTTAGCCAATTTGATAAGTGTGATGTGGTACCCCAGAGTTGTTTTGATTTGCATTTCTCTAATCAATAGTGATTTAGAATATTTTTTTCATATGACTACAGATAGCTTTAATTTCTTCCTCTGAAAACTGCCTATTAATATCCTTTGACCAAAGTAGTTTTTAAATATCTAGGTTTTTAGGGATCTTGGGGTTTTACATCACCTCAATTTCAGAATGTATTTTTTAAAATGACTGATATGGCTTAAATAGGAAGATCATAAGATAAGAACTGGAATGGTTAACTCACTACTCTAGAGCCACATGTAGCACTCTGAGTTCCTACCTATAGCTCTTTATGCAAGTATGAGAAAAAAGTTAGCAATTACAAAGACATTTTGATTAAGTTGTTTTAGTTATGTTCAATTCTCTGTAAGCCCATTTGGGTTGCTTTTTATTTTTTTGGCAAAAATACTTGAATGGTTTGACATTTCTTCCTCCAACTCATTTTATAGATAAGTAAACTGAGGAAACAGGGTTAAATGATTTGCCCAGAGTCACACAGCTAGGAAGCGTCTGAGGTTTCCTGACTTCAGGCTCAGAGCTCTAGCCACTATTTTCTATTACTCTTTCCACCCATCTTTATCATATAATTTTGTACTGTAATGATTTGTGAAAACCTCATATCCTGTTAGCAGACATAGGTCCATGAGAGCAGTAACCATAAATTACCTAAAATCTGTGTCTCTGTCTGGTCCTAATTGTACACTGTACGCAGTAAGAATTTTAATATTTAGTAAATTCAACTAAGTTTATAATGCAATGGGGACACATGTGAGTATTCTCTAATATAAACAAGTGACAGGTAAAAACATTTTCATATCTAAATAAATTGAGTAGAAATTCTTTAGGGGAAAATGATTGCAGACATTTATCATAAAGCCTATCAAATCTATCTAAAAAATTAAAAGTATGTAGTTAACCTGCCAAGAAAAGTGATCTTTTGACTGGAAATTTCAGAAAAATATTGGCTAAAGGGAAAGGAATACTCACAAATAAGTAAAGAAAGGCCTAGATGAACTACATCACTAAGTAATTTTTCAAAAGAGGAGTATGATTGATGACATAATATTAGTGATCTTAAAAAAAAGATCACAGAGAGTGGGTGAGATGTCAGGACTGAGGAAGAGCCACTGCAAAGTATAAGCCAGGGAACTTCATTTTGATTACTGGCAAAATTTAGCTATATATCTATGTATCTATGTATCTACGTATCTATCTATCTATCTATCTATCTATCTATCTATCTATCTATCTATCTATCTATCTACCTACCTACCTACCTAGCTATACACATACAAGCATGCATAATACACACACATACGTACATATATTCACAAATATATATAACATATATATAATATATCTAATGATACAGATTATTATTGATCTCTAAAACAGCTTGGTTTCATAAAGAACAGTTAATGCCACATTAACTGTTGTTCCTTTTTGTCAGGGTTAGTAGAATGGTAAATCAAGGGAATGTTCTTCATCTAGATTGTGGGAAATTCTTTGCCAAAGACCCTGCTGTTTCTGGCTCCATTCTAGCCTAAGCATCAGAGGAAGGCATTGATGTAACTGAGTGGTGCGATGTATATTAACTAAGAAATCATGAAGACCTTAATTCAAATCCTGCCTGTCTTAGGCATTTACTATTTGTGTGACCTTGGCCAAATCATTTAACCTTTGTCTCATTTCCTCATTTATAAAACAGCTATAATAATAACACCTTACAAGGTTGTTGTAAAGATCAAATGAGTTTATATATATCTATATATATATATACACACACATATATATACATATATATCTATATATATACATATACATACAATGCTTTGTAAAACATAAGGTACTATACATACAAATGCTAGATAGTAGTAATAGTAGTGGTAGTAGTAGTAGTAGTAGTAGTAGTAGTGGTAATAGTAGTAGTAGTAGCTATAGTTTTACCTGAGAGTGTCCACGTAAAGCCAACCAGAATGGTTAAGGTCCTTAAGTTCATTCCATGTAAGACTAACCAATGCTTAGGTTAGCTGCCCCATGGGAGAGGTTAGAATGTAATACCTAGCTAAACACCTTGGGTATTGGAGTTTAACACCATGGGTAAGACTGGAAAAATCATTAATGATGTTGATGAGCAAGGGGATACAGAAGGAGGTTTAAAAAGAGAAAAGATTACTGTGAGGGAGAGGAGGATCTGGACAATTAAGGCAGAAACATGGGAAACATGTCTCTGGGGAAGTCCTGCCCAATTTGAGATAGCAGAGTAAGCAATGGCAAGACACTCTTAAGGTGCAGCTTCCATTATAGGGATAAAAGGGTTCAAAATGACTCTGGTTGGTATCTAAATTTTAAGAAACAAAGAAAAACCTATTTTTTTCTTATTTCAACTTACCCTTCCCTACCCGTGACTGGCTGTCACCTGGTACCATTTCTGAGTTGTTTCTTTGCTATTATACTACTTTTTTCCCTTTTATATTTACCTTCTCTGACAACATAAGGTTAGAGAAAACCATGAACCTGCCTCCTGTACATATTTACACTGTCTTGGAAAAGAGAAGAAGTTAAAGGAAGACACAACGAATAAGGGATGTTTATACAAGATTTAAGATAGGATAGCGACCCCTGTCTCTGGCCAGCTATTAAAAGAAATTTCTTATCTAACTAAGGGATGGAAAAGGAATAAATATTTATTTAGTATCTATGATATAAAAAGAACTTATATCTATGATATAAAAAGCTGAGTGCCTTTTTCTGAAACTATCATCTCACTCGATCCTCACAACAACATTGTGAAGTAGGCACTGTTATCACCCCCAATTTACAGTGGAGAAAACTAAACCAAACAGAAGTTTAGTGGCTTGCCCAGCATCATGGAGCTAGTGCTCCACTGACTGTGTCATCAACTACCTCTTGATCATGGTAACTGTAAATAATTTAATTAATAACCAGTATTAGTAACATATACTTTAAACTATCTACAGTAGAAAGGAAAGAATCCATCAGGGTCTGGGATAATAGCAATATTATTATTGCTATAATAAATTATGGTTGACTGAATTCTCTGATTGACTCTCAAGAGATGGAAAGAGAGAAAAAAACCTAGCTCTTGCTCCTCTTATAGAAGATTTCACTACATAGGATGGAGAAAAAGGCAGGCACCTGAAGAGAAAGTTCTGCCTCTGAGATGATCAGAAGGAAGAGACAAGTTCAGTCTGGGAGGTTTCTATTTTTCACACTTCTCAGAAATGAAGAGGGAGTAAGTGGAAAAAGTAGATAGGAGGAAGCCACTCTTACTCTACAAAATTGTACTTGTACAGTTTGGACAAGTTTGTACTTGTACAAAAATGTACTTTTCCAATGAAGATCACATAAAGGAAATACGCAGCTACATAGTGCAGTTGATAGAGTACCAGGTCTGGAGTTAGAAGACTCATCTCCCTGAGTTTAAATATGATCTCAAAATGGGGTCACATAGAGTCAGACGTGACTGAAATGACTGAACAACAACAAAAATAATGAAACTAGCAATATTTGGTCTGGAGAATTGAACCAAGCATCTAAGCATTTGGAAGGTAGTCATATAAAAGATGCAAGATAGCTGTTGTGCTTTGGTGCTTAGGGCAGAACAAGTAATAGAGCAAACATGCAAATTTCAGCTTCTTAGAAGAAAAACTTCCTCACAATTAAAGCTGTCCACAAATAAAAGGGAGTCCGTTAAGGATTAGTGGAACCCCGTCCACCAAATGTCTTCAATAAAAATTTAAATGGACTCTTGTTACGTATGCTGTAGAAAGGTCTTCGTTTATATTCCATTACATCAAATGGTTCCTAGGATCCCTTACAAACACTGCTATTTTGTGATAGTGGGGAATATGTAATGTGAGATACAAATATAATTTGAGGAGGGGAAAATCTGTTCCACTTGGACCCTTTTAAGGTTATATGATGCACAAATTCCATTGAACTACAGAAATCATCCAAGTTTTCGATGAACAACTGATGAAGCATACTGAGAAAATCGCACTGCTAAATAGTACCAGAGAACCTAGATGTTCAAAAGTGATCTAACATAACTACTAATTGAAGTATCAGTTCCCTCCAAAAGTCCTTTTAAATAGTCACTTGGCATTTGACTAAGTACTTTCAAAGTTCATTCATTTTTTGGACAATTCTAACTGTAGAACAGTATTTTCTTATACTGAGCTCAACTCTTCTTCCAATTTACCATAAGGGCTGGACAGAACACGGGATAATCATTCAGATATTTTAAGACAGATATCATACTCTTTCTGTCTTCCTTTTTGCAGGCTAATCTCACCCCCTTCAGATTACTCAACTGAAACTAATATGACACTGTTTCAAACACACTTTATTATCATCTTCTTGGCAAGCTTCAATTTATACATAACCCTTCTAAAATTTGTTATCTAAAACTGAGTAAATTTCATACTTACAACTCTAAACAAGGCAAGGCATGATGAGCCTATTATCTTTCTTCCTGGGGATATTATATTTCCATTAGTTCAACCTATAATTATACTATCTTTATATAGATTTATCAACCATCAGAATTCGGAGGAAAAAGAGAGAACATCTAACACAATGCCTCCCATTTTACAGAATAGGAAAGTGAAGCTCAGAGAGATTAAACACACATTTCTGTGCTGGAGTCTAAAATGCTCTCTAATTTTTCAGTCATCTCATTTTTTCTAACTCCTATTGAACTTTAGGTATACTAAAATTCTCATGACTATTTCATATGAACTGTGAAATATGTCTCCTTTTGTGTATTTGTATCCTGGTTGAGGTTTTGAACCCAACTGTATGGTTTTCCCTACTTTGTCTTTATTGATTTGCTATGATTTTATTAATGTTCCATTCTTGGAAAACATTTTTAACTTTAGACTTTGATATTTATTATAATATCTACTGTCCCAACTTGTCATCCACAAATTTGAAGAGTATTCTACAAAAGAACCCAGTCGCAAATTTTAGAAGCCTCTGTAGAGGCCGAGGAAGATGAATTCATCAAAACATTGGGGTTAAGAAGCCATTCAGCTATTTACAAATTCAGATCTAGCCATGCTATCACTGAGCCTACATATTCCCATCTTTTCCACAAGTATGCTATAACAATCTTTCTCATTAAACACACACACAGACACACACAGACACATGAGCCATTATTCACCAGGAAAAATAACTTTTAGAAAATGGATATGAATATATACTATGTTAAAGCCCAGTGGCTACAGCATAAGCCTTGGAGTCAGGAAGACATCTTTCTGTGTTCAAATGTGGCAATCAGATGGCTCAGTAAATAAGAGTACTGGGCCTAGAGCAAAGAAAACTCATCTTCATGAGTTCAAATCTGGTCTCAGACACTTACTAGCTGTGCCATACCGGGGAAGTTCACTTTAACTCTATTTACCTCAATCTCCTCATCGGTAAAATAAAGTAGAGAAGGAAATAGCAAGTCACATCAGCATCTTTGCCAAGAAAACCCCATTAAGAGTTGAACAGAACTGAAAATGACTGAAAAACAACAAAAATTTTTATGGCATCATATTGTGCATTTTAGTAATTCTGCCAAAAAAGTAAAATCAAATTAGTCTGGCATTATTTCATCTTTAAAACCTTTGATTGTACTTGATGATTGACTCTTTCATTTCTGAGTACTCATAAATCATCTGTTCAATTAATATCATTATTTTTATGGTAGCCTATTTCATATAATGGAAGTGGACTTCGAGAAAAACAAGTATGTTGAGCTAACTAGTATTTTATAAGAACTGTTATTTGGACCATGAATCCTGTTGTTGAAGTCCTTCCACAATTTCCTCTCAAAAGACACACCAAGAAGAATAGAAGTTTGAGTGAAATGACGAGTCTATTAAATTTATGCTAGCCACTCAATTAAGTGTCAGTATGTGAAATAGATCTGAAGTTGACAACTTTATTAGCAGGGGAATACTACAAAGTTATGAACTCAAATCCAACCCAGAATACAAGTAAAATCAGTTGAGAAAAGATGAGAGTAAAGCCTAAGGGATTGCATGCATATTCCCTACATGCATTTCAATAAGCATTCGGGATTTTTATACATATCAGTCATGGCTTTCCAAAAGGTCTTTTTCTCCCAAAATCTCTACTGTTTTCAGAGCACTCTTCAACAACTACAACTCCAAAGTACTAATGCAATATTTTATATAATTAAAAATAATAATCCAAGTCAAGATTAAATGATCAGGTTTCAGTAATACAATACATTCTCATATCATCCACAATGTCTAAAAAGAAAAGATTCTAATTTCTAAAAAGAATAAAAACATCATACAGCTTTATTACCAATCTAATATTAATGAACAATGAGTATGCTCCAGTGATTTGTCATCAGAATTTTATTTAAAATAAAAGATTTAGCATGCATATTTGCATTCAGCAAACTAAAAAAATAGATTAAATTCTGCCCTTTATCCTTAAGAATACTTTAAGAAATTATGATCAAATTTTTCATTTAAATCAGTAGATTTATCTTTAAATATGTGTATTTTATCATTCTCAGTGTAGTAATTTCCCCACACAATATCAAAACATGTCACTACTTTAATGAAAAATTTTCATTGCTCTTTGTTGCATACCATGTAAATTTCAAGCTATTTTGGTTAGACTTTATACCTCTCCAAGATTTGGTTCTATACTACATTTGTCAAACTTATCTTACAAACTTGCAAAACAGTTTCCAATATTATATCATTATTTCCTTTTATATACTCAATGAGTCAGCTAAACTGATCTTTCTATCCAATAAATACCCATGCCCTTCTTTAACTCTTTGCCTTTGCTTATAGTACACTATTCCCATACCTAGAATGTCCTAGATCTCATCTTCCCTCCTTTAATTCTTACCCATCTTTTAAAGTCCAGTTTAAATATCGTTTCCTAAATTGAACCTTCCTTGAATCCTCTTGTGGTGTGCGTTTTAGTTAGCTAATTACCACAGTTGTCAATGCTCTAGTTTTTGGAAGGATTTGGCATTGTTTCATATACATTGATTTGTGTATATTTTGTTTCCCCCCAATAGGCTGTAATGTTGTTATTTTTGTTTGGGGGGGGGCAGGAGCTGATTTTTCTATCCTTTTCTATCCACAGTTCTTTAGCCCAGTGATTTGTGGTTAATAAAGATATGGTGAAAAACATAAAAGTGGAAATATAATGCATACTGAACTATAAGTTATATCAAGATATCAAGCATATTATAATAACAATAACATATTGCATATATACATACATACAATCATGCATAAACACATATGCATGCACACATGAATACATTTTTTGTAGTTCTTTAAGTTTTGCAAAGCACTTTACAAATATAATTCAATCCTCACATGGACCTAATGAATTAGTTGCTAACGCTATCTTCACTTACAAATGAAGAAACTCAAACTTTTGAGAGTTTAAGTGACTTGCTGGGGATCAAATATCAATTAAGTGTCCCAGGCAGAATATGAATTCAAACTCTTCTTACTTCAATTTCAGTACTCAATCCATTGAAACTCTAACTCTCCTAGAATCAGCACATATAGAAATGAACTAAGCCCTCGTCAATAGCATTGTGTTCAAGTATTCTATATTTCGTTTGTCATTGTAAATGTGACTTATTAGCTGCCTGTTAATAACAGAAAACAGAATAAGCTAGAGTACCTTCAAGACCAACAGGTTTTACCTAATCAAAAAGAGGAAGGGTAAGTATGTTTGAATTTCTCTTTTACAGCCTTAGGTGATGCTAGAATTGAGATGTTTGTTCATGTCTCAGAGAACGTTCTCACTTCTCAATACAAAAATAATTGCACAAATATCTTCAAAAGCATTAACAAAATTCTTTTCATAATTTATTATGGGTCTTTTGTTATTATAGGAGGGTGGTTTTGTTTGTTCCTGCTTTGTGGAAATGTACTATGGGATCTTTTGTATAGGGAAAGTGATAGAAGAATGAGCAGTATTTGAAGACTGATCTGGATGCCTCTTTGGAGCAAGAAATCTGTATGTCAGCCAACCTCTAGTAAATGGTCTGTCACATAATATGTACTTTATTTGTTGATAAAATACAGATAATGATCATTTTGTCAATTAGATCCACAGACAACTGAAGAATTTCAAAACTCTCTTCAGGTCCATTTGTGAGGAATTATAATACTGTCATTTAGAATTCACTATTGAACCTTGGAATGAACCTCTCTTAGAAAATCAAGCTGTGTATCTTATGAAAGGTAGACATTAAGAGAAATAAACTTTTCTACACCTCTGGGCATCACTGTATATATGGGCACTAAAATGGTCACATTCATTGTGATATGTTTTCCTAAATTCTTCTTCTTCTTCTTCTTCTTCTTCTTCTTCTTCTTCTTCTTCTTCTTCTTCTTCTTCTTCTTGTTCTTGCTCTTATTCTTGTTCTTGTTCTTCTTCTTCTTCTTTCTTCTCTCTCTCTCTGTATATATATATATATATATATATATACATATATATATATATATACACACATATCTGTGCGTCTATGTATATGTATATATACATACATGTATGCATATGCATATATATACACACAAGAACAGACTTTTAAAACTGATACTATTAATTTTCTTAACAATAAATTCTTGCTAATTGCTGGTTACTGTTTCAAGTAATTTCTGAGAAGACTTTTTTTCTTAAAGCAGTTTAAATGTTGGTAGTAAATGCAAAAGAGCTACTTCACTAAAGAGTACGCTTAATGAAAATAAAGTAGATTAACCTTTAGTTCTCTTAATGTTTTGGGCAAAGTAGATACAATTATACTATATGCTATCCCAGCAAAAACCAAAATGTCACTGTATACTATTTGCAAATCTAGATTACAGAAAGTCTATAAAATTTGCAAGACCTTGCCAAGGATAAAGTTTTTACCTAGGCTCCTGGGTTCTTAATCTTTCCTAAGATTTTCACACAGATAATATTACGCTTGTGGTTTAGGCCTCGACAACTGGGCCCATAAATCAATTTCAGATCTTGCATTAATCATCTTCCTGTAATCAGTGGCTATTCAGCACAAATTTACATCTCATTTTTGTTGGCCAAACAGCCACATTAAGGCTTTGAAGCTTATTCAGGCTTAAATGATTATATTCCCATAATAAACACTGAAGTCCTCTCAGGCCAGTTGCCGTGAGCTGCATTAATGATATTCAGTCGAAGGAGAGGCCATCTAAAGTCAGTGCCATGTGCACTGTCACTAGCTGGGGCTACTATAGAGAACAACTGTTTTATTTTTCTGATATCCACTGCTTCCCTCACTGGGGCAGGAAAGAAAAGAAGGAAGAGAAATAAGAGAGGAGCAATGGCCATGTATGGTTCAGAAAATCCATCCATTTCAAATTTCTTCACCTTCATCTGCTAACCCTTTAAATACTCCACAAGAAACGTTAAAAAAAAAAAAAAACCTGGGAAAATAATCAAAATGGAAATATATATAATATAGATGCTTCTTGGTAAAGAAAAGATGTTGTGAGTACTACACAATTTTTCCCGTATTTACTGTTGTTCCTGTTGGTGGTTGTGGGGTAGATAAATTCTTCATGCTGTATTGGTTCGATGAAAAGTTAGTTCTAAAACTATAACATATTACCTCTCCACCTCCCCCCCACACCTCTCTCTCTCTCTCTCTCTCTCTCTCTCTCTCTCTCTCTCCATTTTATTTAGTTGTATATATAAATATATATGTACATACATACACACATACACATATACATATATATGTGTGTGTATGCATGTATGTGTATATATATGTGTGTATGTGCATATAAATGTGCCCATATATGTATAAGTGTGTAAATAGACACATATTCTGTCCATAAATAATGATTGAAAATGGCCACTAATAATTTTCTCTATGAATGAAATAAATGCTATCTCAGACTGTTATTCCCTTAGTTCTGTCAAAATGGATGTTAAGTGCATTGTAGTTGAAGAAAACTTTTTTTTTTCTGCACCTTCACTATAGGTGGAGGAGCAAATTAAGGAAGAACCATAGTTAGATCTCTTCCCTCTCTTCCTATATACGCTCTTCTCTCCCATTTCTCAAGGTGTTTCTTTATTCGCTCTGAGGTGTTTTGCTTTCACTTAGTTAATGGCAGATGCAAAGCAAAACCTGATTATACTTGATCAAGCTCACTCAGCAGTATTTACTTTCACATGCTCATCATTCCAACAAAAAGCACGTATCAAATGTTTACCTGTCGTTCACACCCTTTCAGGGATGAAGGAAGGAATTACACTAGGATCATTCATTTTGAATTTTTACAGTTTTAATTTATAGTATAAAATATAGACCACCCTTACAGACAAGCACAGGAAACAGTCCCAGTAAATGAATGTAGGGCAAATGCTGATAATCAATAAAGAGGATTAGGTTTTTACCTTATTCTAGAGTTCAAAGACTAGGGGTTACATGTATGTTGAATGAAGAAAGTTCAAATAATTTCCACATATTAATATGTGGGGTTAGAAGATGTCTTCTCTCCTGCTTAATATAATAGGAAATACCACCTTTTTGAGGGTAGAGTTCTTTTTAATTTTTTAAAATTTTAAATAAATACTAAAACTTAAATATATAATAAAAGAAAAAGAAACATTAGAAACAAATATAAAATTTTAAAAAGAAAATAACATGTCATGTGCACAGCAGAACACAGAGTATTCAGAGTATATGGCAATAACTTGTCATTTCAAGAAAGCCTATATATTAACTATTGCATGTTATGTTGAAAGTTATCATTTCTTCCTTGTAGGTTTTTTCCCTTTTCCTCCCCCCTACCCACCACCCCAATTCCAAGGTTACAACTGAGCATGGATATGCTCAATATATAGGTATTGATCTATACATACATGTATACATATATACACATATAAACATACATACATACATATACATACATATACTTATTTTAAGAGATTCTACTTCTAATCTTGTTTGTGTGTTTTTATATATCTCTTTTTTCCTCTTTAACTCCCCTACTTTACTTCTACCTTCTCCTCCTATTACTTAACCTACCCCTAACTCCAGCAATCGCTTTCTCATCTTCCCATTCCCCTAAATATAAATACCCCTTTAAAACCCCCTTTGACCTATTGTGTCCCCCTCCATTCTCAAACTCCCTACCTTATCCTCCCATTCCCCTAAATTTAAGACCCTTCTATATCCTCCTTTAATCTATTCCCTCACCCTCCCCTCTAAAAATCCCTCCTTTATCCTCTCCCCCCTACTTATCCTCTTAGAGTTTTATTTCTTTTTATATTTAGAAGACTTTTATACTCTTCTAAACGTATATGTATTTTACTGTCTTTAACCCATTCCCGATGAAAGTAGGTTTGTAGAACTAACACTCCCCCCTCCCATCTAATTCCTCTGTATTCTTCCTCTTCAACTGCATTTGTATAAGATAATTACTTATTACTCTTCTTGAATGGTTTTATTTTTTTGAAGTCATATCATGTCTACCCCAGTCTTTCTTATAAGCTACCTAATTACTAGTAATAATCTTACACACAGGTTTTACATTTTCCACACTTAAAAAGTAAACGTTCTATCCTTATTTAGTACCTTGAAATTGGTCCTTAGTATGTATCTTATAATTTCTCTTGACTCTTGTATGTCAAATCTTCTTCTGAGTTCTCCTGAGTTCAGGATTGGAGTTTTTTGGGTTTTTTTTAAGAGAATCCTGAAAGTCTGTAGTTGATCAAATGTCCATTTTTTTTTCATTCAGAATTATGCCGAACTTTGCTGGGTGTGATATTTTCAGACTAGAGGCCCAGTTCTTTTGCTCATCGATATACAGTTTTCCAAGACCTGCGATCTTTTAGTGTTGCCAGTGGTAGGTCTTCTATGATTCTAATTGTGGTACTGTCATATGTAGAGTGCTTTTTTTCTTGTTGTTTTTAATACTTTTCCTTGATCTTGGGGGTTTTGGAATTTAACTAAAACGTTTCTGTGAGTTTTCCTTGTAGGATCTTTTTCAGGTGGTGATTGGTGGACTTTTTCTATTTCTACTTTCCTCAAATGTTCAAATGTTTCAGGAGAATTTTCTTTAATTATTTTTTGTACTATTGTATCAATTTTCTTTTTTATCAAAACTTTCAGGTAGTCCAATTATTCTTATTTTCTCTTCTTGATGTGTTGTCTAGATTCATTGTTTTTCTTATGTTTCACATTCATTTCTATTTTTTCATTTTAATGTTTTCTTTTGTTTTTATTTCATTGTCTCTTATAACTTTGCTGGCTTCCCCTTGTCCATTTCTGATATTCAAGGAGTCATTTTCTTCCTTAAGATTCTGGATCTCCTTTTCTGATTGGTTGACTTTCTTGTCATACTCTTCTTGTTTTTCTTGTATTATTCTTATTTTTCTTTTTAATTTTTCCTCCATCTCTTTCATTTGATTTTTAAAGTCTTTTTTTTTTTAGTTCTTCTTTTTCAGTTCTTTTTTTTTTTTAAATTCTTGGGCAAGTGACCATTTTACATTACTCCTTGGGGTAGAAGAGAGTTTCTTTGCTTATGTATCCTCCTCTGAAGATGAATCTCAGTCTTCTCTATTCCCATAGTAGCTCTCTATGATTGGATTCTTTCTCCCTTGCCTGTGCATTTTTTAAAATTAATTTAGTTTTTATAATTTCCTATAGTCCTGGCGTATGGAGGATGAGGCCAATAGCCTCTGATCCTCTTCAATTCTCCCCTATGACTTTGAAATCCAACCAAGACCCTCCAACCTCCTGGAAGTGCCCATAGCCTGTGGAGTCCCACCCCACTACTTCTTCACTCACCAGACAACAAACAAGCCATTAAAGGACAAAGTTTTTGAAGGCAGAATGTCTATATAAAAGGTCTATCCAACATACTGGCTACAAATTAGGTGAACCTGAATAGAAATGGGAAACGAGATATTTGAGGCTATCTTAAAAGCAAAATGACAAAGGAATTTGCAGTTGAGGGCAGTGACTTTGGGACTGATTAATAATATGATAGGAAGTTATCATAAGGAGAAAATAGGAATTATCCATATTCTTTGATATAGGCTTTAGGGAGATTGTTTTAGCAGCAATGTGGAGGATGAATTAGGTTATTCCAGAGTAATCTTCATTATTAATAGGGTTACTCAAGTGGCAAATCAGGGGAATAATAAAGATATATTTTACTTATATTTTAGCAAAGCATTTGAAAAAGTCTCTCATGCTGTTCTTGTGTCAGATGAACTAAAGCTCAGAGTGAAAGCTAAGACAATAAATAACATACAATTCAAAAACATCTTTATATGCTGGAACAGTAGTTTGAAGTACTTAAAGATGAAATTTAATGGGAATGAATATACGTACACATATATATGTGTATATACCATCTGCATACATATATGCATACAATATACATACATGTATATGTGCATACATGTGTGTTCTTATAAATGTAGGACTAGCACACACATGCATACTAAGTGTGTGTATACCTTGCAAGCTCAATGTGAACCAATGTGATATGGAAGCCAAATAAATGGATGCTATCTTAGGTTGTATTAAGAGAAACAGCAAAACAAAAACACAAAAACACAAATTACGGATGTGATAATCCCTGGAACATCACCTTTCTTAGACCATATTGGCTATACTGAGCTCATTTCTAGGCACACCACACCAATATACTATATAACTTGAGAAAGATAGATAATTATGGTGAGCATTAAGTTTATGGTACCTGAGAATCAATTAAATGAATTGTAGATGTTTAGTCCCAGGAAGAGAGATGATTTAAGGGAGAACATTATGGTTTTCTTCAAATATTTGAAAGTGGGAATCAGCTTTTGCTCCTTGTCCCAGAAGACACTACTTCTAATGTTGCATATTTCCATTGAAAGCTTCTCAGTCCCTGCTTTTATTTTTTTTCCAGTCTAAATGTAGCAGTTACCAGATTTGGGGAGAAAGGGAAGATGAAACTGAAATATCTCAAATAGTGAAACTCAGAAAAAAGTCAATAATCATTACCATAAGCAATGCTAGTAAACATTTTTGTAGGGAAAATAATTGAAAATAATAGCTGAAATGTACTATCTGGATTAGCTATAAACACATTTATCTGTTTTTCCTTTGCTAGTTGCAATCTTCATTAACATTAATAAGAACAGTTAACTAACATATTAGTATTTACAAATTATATATTATATGTATATCAATTTAAAGGTTCCACATTTATATATGTATGTCTTGATTTATTATATCTAGCACGTATTTGCAATATGTACATATATGTATGCTTTTAATAAAAAATACCTTCTATTCTTAGTATTCTGAGGTTTGCCTTTTGCAAATTTATCTTTGATTCTTTTCACAGAAAATAGTCTCCATGGAAGTATTCCAAATATGCTGTACTATCAGGAATCAAAGTCGAATCAATGGGTGGGTATAGATTTAAATCTATTGTCTCAAATTTCTTTACATGGAGAAAATAATTGAGCCCTAATGACCTATGTTCACTCTTACAGAATTTGCCTTCAATGAAATAGTCAATTGGCCAAATGAAAAATGCCAACGTCATGAGGAAAGAAAAGGCAGTGATATTTCTTTTAATTAGTTTCTTAAAATAAATATACCAGTAATATTAAGTTCAGAGTCCTGAGTGCAGAGGCATGGGGAGGGACATTAAAAGTTACAAAAAAGCTCTATGTGGCAGAAAAAAAAAATACCCCCACATCATCAAAAAAGCAATGTTTCAAAAAATGAACTAAGTGTCTCTTATTGGCAAAGAAATGATTTTCTTGAAGTTTATCTTATTAATCCAAATTAAATTCCATTTCTCATTTAAGGATCTGAAAGAATTGTCAATAATTAACTCTCCACAGAATAGGGAGCATGATTTTCAGAGCTAATGACCCTTTCTCTGAGCATCACATTGTAGACTTTTCTGACCAGCCCTATTCTATCAAAGTACTTTCTTTTTGACTTCTTAGTACAGTATTGCTGACAGAGTTCATTTGTGCAGCAATTCATACACTGTAACTAATATGCCCCAAATGTGCTGGCTTGTGTTTTCCTCATCTCTGATGGCAGAGAGGAGCCTTAATTCCTATTATAAGACTCTTGGATTTATTATTCTGAATAGTGTACCACACCATCCATAACAGCCAAATAAATCTAATAAATGAACAAAAATAAATTATTTACATCACTGCCTTGCTCAAAGACATTTACAAAAATTGGAACATGTTAAGATAAATAAGCCACCGTACAATATACCTCAGTTTACTTAATTTGCCTTCTTAATGGCAGACATATTCCATATTATTTTTAAAGTGACCATTTAGGATAATAATAGTAGAATTACTACCTCAGTGTAACAAGTTTGATGTTCCATCCATGCTCCAAATACATATCATTGACAGCCATAACTAAATATATTCAGAAAACGGAAATTCTTCAGTTTGACATCAGCCAACATGATTCTCATACACACACATACATACTCCTTAGTCCCTTAGTAGCTAAGACTCAACGTTGAACGTATATTTTTGTCCTCCACGGGAAGATACGCTAAAAATAGGATCTCCATGTACTTAAAATAGGAATATCCTATTATATTAAAGGAAGCATCAGTATCCAGCCAAATGAAGGAAGTCATAAAGGCAGAATAGAAATATCAAATAACTGGATATGATACATACCCTCAATGAGGAATGAGTGACTGAGACTATAAAATTTTACTGTTTAAACCACCTTAACTCAAATTTTTTTCCTAGCTTGACATATGTTCAAGCTAAGAAAGTAAAATGCTTAATAAAATAAGTACTCAAATTGCAGACACTCATTAATACATGTACATGTTTATATCTGTATGTGTGCATATATATTATATACGTAATATATAAACACATATGCCACATGCTCCTAGTTAAGTATCTATGTACAGAAAGAACTCCCCAAAATAGTAGGAGCTACAAAAATTATTTTAATATTTCATCTTCTGTAATTTACTCTCATCTTACCTACCTCTGATGGAGCCATAAATTCATTGCTGTTTCTATCCATATTTAGAGCTATGAATATTTGTCCAGTTTCCTTCATTTAATTTTACTTTGTATTTCTCATTATTGGTCTATTTTTGAAGCAAGGTCTCTTAATCTCCTCATAATGGATGATTATTTGAAGGAATCCAGTTTTCAATGGAAAAAATTATTAAAAAAAAACCCCAAAACCTAGATGGTTATATTCATACATGTAATAATCCCCTTTACTCATAAAGAGGAAGAAGGAAGCAAGTCACTTAACAAATATTAATTCATTAGATCAATTCTAGAAAATGAGTATTATTAACATCTCTATCTTATAGTTGAGAAAATTTAGGCGGACAGAAATTAAGTGGTTTGCCCAGTCACACATCTAGTAAGTCACACATCTAAAACTAGATTTGAACTCATTTTCTTGAATTCAAATCCTATACTCTAGCCACTGTGTCAACTGGCTGGCTCATAATTACTCTTAATAGTAAAACCAAATACCTAAAAATAAATGCAGAATATTGCTCATTATGTGTGAAATTGAAAAGATTTGGTTTGAAATATACTCTTTGGGATCAATGAAATGTTAGCATAGAAAGAAAGAGCAGTTAAATATTAATAAAACATTAATATATATATACAAATCAGCATCTATGGATAATAGTACTATGGAGTAAACCAAGTTCTTAGCTGCTAGGACTGCCTACCAACAGTGCTTAAAGAAGGAATAAGAGGAACACTTGGTGTTTTAAACTAAGTCTTATGTCACTGCCCATGGAGAATACTAGGAGAAAAGATAAGCAAGTATGTAGTTCTTCAAGATGGTGCAGTGATAAGGCAAAAGCATACTCTGAAAGAACTTACAAATAAACTCACAGAAGACTACTACCACCACAACAACAAACAAATATGGTAGAGATGCAGGGCTGACTGTGCTCAAGGCAGCTTATACAGGAGTAGGAGAGATGAGAAATTTTTGGTTTCACCATTTACACCTTATAAATCACCAAAAGCTATAAATCAGAACTAGATTTATTGTTTTGTAGATCATCTAGACTTAAAAAAGTAAAACAGAAAAAAGTTAACAATGCAGATTGAACTTAAAATGGTGCCTTTTATTTGTTTTTCTCACCAAGAGCTGGTTGTCAAGACATGGACCAGCACAAATCAAAGTAGACATGATTTTCTCAATTATACTAAAATAGAAGCTTATTTAAAGATGGAGTCATTCATTTCAAAAGAAGGAAGATAAATTCATCCTTTCCACCCTACCCTAACTTCACTGTTGCCACAGTTGCAAATGGAATTACAATTGCAGGATTTATGTGTGCTTGGATATATTACCCCTTCTACATCCTCCCACAACATAATTGAAAGTTTTCCTTTTTTTCTCAGGCAATTCTTGGGAGGTGGATCATGCTACCATTTTCTTGGTAGCTTTGAACACTAAAAATCTTTTATTGTGGTGAATCTCTTCCTTAAGCTCAACTCTGTATGATGATATCTCGATATCTTTTGAGCCTTTCTTTTTTAAGGAATGTCACTGTCTTATAAGGGAGGTCTCATATAGTCATGATCATGGGATCCTACAAAATCCTAACATGATGCTAGTTTCATCTGAAAAGCAAAGGGGGAACTGTATGAATATATAAATTTTATTTATATATATATATACACATATACATATATACGTATATATAAATTATATTATATATATGTATGTATGTATGTATGTATATATATATACATATATAAATTACAATTAGAAAAGGAAGCCAACTGAGTGGATTGAAAACTGACTTTTGAATCAAGAATTCCTGGGTACAAGTTCTTTTTCTTTTGAATAGCACTGACTGTGACCCAAGGTAAGTTACTTGTATTGCCCCAAACAATTCTCTAAAACTTTGAATTGTGAAAAAGCTGGACTAATAATACCACTCTGAATTAATAGAAGGAATTTTCTCACTGAGATGAAATCAATGAAACTAATGAAATCACTTCTGGACAAACAATAACAAAACTTGCAAAAGTCATGGAAAGAACAATATTTTAGAGACGTTCATAGAGCAACTCACAGGAAGGAGGAAAGGAAGAAATATTTCTTTATGGAGCTTCCACTTTGCCAAGCATTGTGCTAAGTATTTTGACATTGCTATCGTATTTGATCCTCACAACAAACCAGTCCTACCTCACTTTATTGTTAAGGAAACTGAGGTAGGCAGAGGTTGAGTGACTTGCCCAGCATCACACATAAGAAGTATCTGAGGCAGGATTTTAATTCAGATTCAAGCACTCTACCCACTGTATCACTTATCCATCTCTAAGTAACTACTCATCATAACAAAATCTATGACTTCTATCTCTTTTGGTATTTTTTGCTTTAATATATCTTTGATATATTCTTTAACTTTGCCCAAGAAAGATATTAAGTCAGTCAGCGAGTGTTATTCAACATCTGTCCAGAGGGTATCCCTCAGTAATTGTAGATTTCCTTCTGCTGGATTGAAGTCCTGGTGTGAACCTAGGAGTACAATACGCTACAGAATTTTCCAAGCATTAAAAAGGGAGAAAAATGTGGTGAGAAGTCATTCAGTGATACTTTTAAATAAAAGGGTCATTAATTTTACCTCTATGCTTCTGAATATGAATTATAAGCAAAATATTCTGAATGATTTTTGATACATTTTAAAAACGAGAGGGCAATATTTATATCAAAATTTTTCTTTGTAATCTATTCTGTTATTTTGCCCTATCCAAAAATGAAATCAAATGTAAGCCTTTTCCATATCCAGGAAACATCTTTTTTTGTTTGTTTGTTTTTTACATTTTCCAGAGCTAAGCAGAATAGACACTTCATGCTACAGCTGAAGACCATTTCCTCAGATTCTTCCTTCTTCCTCCCCCATAATTTTCTCAACCATTAGTGTTGCAAATACATTTTAGTTACTTTAGCTCGCAAAAAAGATCCTCATCATCATTGTCATAGTGAAATCCCAATGTGGAAGCAGATGAGAGCAAAAGTCTTCTCCCTTCTTTTCTCTCCACCACTCAATTATCTAGGGCTCGCATGGGGCAACAGGAAAGTATGGTATGAGGTATACATAAGCTAGAACTAGTGAATATGGAACTTCTTCTTGGTACAATGCACTTTCAAATATTAAAAACTATTATTAGGTCATATCGTTACTCTTCTCTGATTTAAAAAAAAATATTTAAGCTCTCCTCATGCTTATAGTTGTTAGTTTAAGTTTTTTTTAACATTATTCACAGGATCTGCCCCCAGATTGTCTTCATCTTGCCTTTTGCCAGTCATAAACATCAATAGTTTTCAAAAGTTATATTTGTGACTAGTTCCCATCCTTTCCTTTTAGGGGAATATAATCTCACAGTGATGTTTAAGTCCTGGAAAGGCTATACAGCATTGAAATGGAAACAGATGGAGTGTTTTAGGCTGAAGTTTTGTTCAGTTACAAGAAGAAACAATTCAGCTAACTTGCTTGCAAACACAGTACAAATCAAAGCCATAGCCAGGGAAGTGCATTTAGAGAATATTGAAGTTAGATAAGTAGAATACTATATTTAAGAGATTTTAAATGAGCAGGATTCTCCAAATGGACAATTAGAGAATAGATTTACATAAAACTACAACAGGAATTCCTCTAAGTCTTTACATGGATACACAAGTGGTATGGGACTACATGTTATTGTGTTGCTTTCTATACCCCAACTTATTTGGTGATAAGGGAAGAATTGGTGAGAGCCCAATGGCCAAAAACCAACCAAATAAATAAAATGTATTGGAGATCATCTGTACCCACCACTATAAATGCTACCAGTGAATAATGGCAGAATCTTTCTTATGGCAGATTCAAAGTTATGCAGCAAAGTAACCATCAACCTCTAGCCATAGAAAAATGACTTTCTCCTTCAATTATTAATCTTGTTTGTAAAGAGACTATTACCATGGCATGAGAGACTTTCTTCTTTTCCATCTTCCTTCACAGAGGACATCACTATGTTAATTGATCCTCATAATCTGGCAATCTATACCCTTTAAGAATTTAAAGGATAAGTTTACTAGAACATGAAAGCCACCTAACTGTTAAAAGAAAGTCATCAGAAGAGAAGGTATTTTTGTGTGGCCACCTATTCACTTCTATTCATTCAAAATTCAAAAATGAATTTTCTTCAATGTGCTAGGCACTGGGAAAACAAGAAAAAAATAAATAATTCATGCTCTCTTCTCTCACAGAATCCTTAGTGCTATGTTTTTGAATTTAATTAATACTACAAATTACAACTTCTATGCAACATACTCATATTATCCTGAGCTGAAAGGGTCTTTCAAATGATAGAAGTTATTATCCTATTTTATAGATCTTGATTTAACCAGTGTCATATGTCTAATAAGTAGAATGTTTGCTAGCTGACACAGATGAGAAAGTGCTACATTTGGAGTCAGACAACATGGGTTCAAAGCTCAACGACTTCCCAGTCACCGCCTGTGTTACTTTAGCCAAGTCATTTACTCTCTCCAAGGACAAGTTGCTCACCCTAAAATCAGGAAACTGGACTAAAATTCTTCCCAGTTTTAAAACACATGTGATCCTAGATGGGATTATACAACAAGTCCCCAAAATCCCTGTGAAGTTTTAAGCTTTGGGTTAAACTTTTTAGCGAGTACTATTTAATCTTTAGCTTTAAATTGCATGAAAATTTTAGGGGTACTTGGTTTTTAAATCAAAGCACATTACAGTTTATGAATCAAAGGAAGGGGAAAATGACCTTAGACTGGAATTACAGAAGGAAGGCTAGAAGTAGTAAGTAGTATGGGGAAATAAATAGTAGACATCTGATTTGTCCTTTGTATGAGGTCAGCATTTGAAGTTGGCTATTTGTATATTTTAGGATGAGGTTTCAAGGAGGACTGGAACAGAAGAAAAATTCTCCAAAGTCAAGGTTCAAAGTTATACGCTGGTACGGTGTCTTATTCTAGAAGATTTGTTTAATTGGTGTTTTACTGTGGTCTAAGTACTGTAGCTAAATCCTAAATGAGTGTCTCAAGGTTAAAGTTATTCAGTCAGGCCTAACTTGCTTTCGACATTCTTCGTAATGTTCCTACATTATCTTTCTCTGCTCAGTTTATTTTTCTTCTCACAAGATGACTTTGTTTTTTCAAGATTCAGCTAAAAACAGAATCTGGTTTGCTTTTCTACAAACCTCAAGGGTGAAAAGAGGATGTTATCATTAACAAGATGTTTATAAACCAGCCCATCTATGATTTTTATGACATACACACATACATACACATATACATATACACATATGTGTGTATATGTTTTCAAGGAACTTTTCCCCCCAAAATGTCTGCAAATAGGTAACACTTGTATTTTTGGAGAAGGAGAAACAGACTGAGGGGCTAATTGGTTTGCCCATGGTCTTACACCTCGTAAGTATCAGAGCCAGCATTTAAATACTGGTTCCTAACTCCAAATTGACTTCTCTATCAGCTATACCAAGCAACTAATGTACCGATTAATTCAACTCTATGGAAACAATGCTGATGTAGCTTTTCTCTTTCAGTTCAGAAGATTATAGATTCAAAGCTGGATGGTCAGTTAGTCTAACAGATGAGGGAAATTGAAACCCCCAAAGGTTAAGTGAATTCTTTGAGACAACATAGGTGCTAAGTGAAAGAACAGAGATTGCAATGTGGGTCCTCTCATTCCAAATCTAAGGTCTTTATCACTGTATTGCACAAACTCTTTGATTCATTCCTCAACAAATCTGGATGATATAGACTCCTGAGACCACAGCTTTTATTTCTGTCCGCTTTCTTGGATTTCATCTCCTGAAAATTTCTGGGTACCTTTGCTGGTATTCTTCCGTTCACATTGTAGCTACTTGCTATGATAACTAGCTTGATGGATATAAGGGAGTTTTCTCCCACCACTCTCCATTTAGTGTAAAGTCCTTTAGAATTAGATTTTTCAAGACCCGAAAGTCAATAGAATATTACCATTATGCTTTAGGTTCGTTCCATCCTTTCTCAGGAGCGAGATAATTGATATTTTAAGGGCATAGACAAAATATATTTATTTTTTTGAATGAAAAATTATACAAGTTCTTCAAATGAGTTTAAACATGATTGTTTCCCTGATGTAAAAAAAAAAAAACAAAGAAACAATTATGATTCACTTAAAAATAACTAGCAGAAATTATAACTCTGATGATCCCTCACAGGATGAAAGTGGTTCTGGGTTCCAGTTAAGCTCAAACTTTTATACTAGAGAGGCTTTGGACAATGTCTAAAGAATAGAATATGTCTGCTTTCCTGATATTAGCCTATGAAGAAGCCTGTCATCAGTAAGTAAGCATTGAATTATTTGACCATATCAGCTCAATAAATAAAGAAAAATGAAAACTGGATCTTTCATATAGTCTTCAAACATTTCTGATTTAAGAAAAATCTTTTTATTGTGAAGACAGTAAATCACAAACATTTTACTGTACAGAAAAGAACTTGAGAGGAATGTATAGTTCATGTTTTAAGAAATATCTATCTATGTTATGGTATGCGTGCTTGTGTTTGCATATTAAAAGTCAGTAATAAAACTGTTGCTGGTTCCCTTTTGTGAACCATTTTGGTTGGTTCTATTTGTTTTATGAGCGCTGAAAATAAATAAATAGATCATGTATACGTGTGTGTGTATTTATGTACACCCCAAGAAAAAGGCTTCCCATAATACAAACATGTATAATCTAGCAAAATCAATCAACACCTTGGTCGTGTCTGATAATGCATATCTCACATCTGCCACATCTCTGTGAAGAGATGAGAAGTGTAATTCAGTCTTTTGAAGTCACAATTGTTCACCAGTCTATTCAGATTTCTGGGGGTTTTTTGTTGTTTTTTTTCTTTTCTTATTTTTTTAGTCATGTAAATTTTTCTCATTTTACTCATTTAATTATTATTTAGTGCATAAACCCTTCCTGTGTTGCTATGAATTCATCACATCTTTTATCACATGATTAAAATTATATTTTAAACCAACACACGCATTGATGGGCAGCTACCTGTTTGTTTCTACTTTTCTGCTATATGTACGGGTGCCTTGCCTCTATTCTAGATCTCCCTGACTAATAGTATCACTGGATCAAAGGGCATTTTGGAGCATAGTTCAAAGCCTTTTTTCTAGAATTGTTAAACAAACGTAGTGCACCACCAAAAGCCCACTTTTTAAGACTGTTTTTTCAACCTAACAAAATTTATTTACTCTACTTCTCACCTCACTTTCCTTGGAAAGAAAGAAGAAAAATTTCATAGCAAATTTTCATAGCCAAGTCAGATAAATTCCCATACATCGAGTAAACTCCAAATTATTCAGTGATGGTGGTATACTAGGATGGAGGGAAGAAAGAATGTAAGAGAGTGTCCAGAAAAATAAAAAAAAAATTAGGCCATAAATTAATACTTATATGGTGTTACTCTGTGCAATCCTTATGTAATGAAAAATTAACATAATATTTGAACTGAAATATATCAATATTGTCATTATAATTATAAATAAAACCTGAAGAAAAAAGGAAGTCAAACCTAAAAAGATTGCCATCTTTGAAAGGGCAAGGAAAGGAACTGATAAAGTTAGCTTTATTATGTATCCAAAAGAAAAAAATACCATTTTACTGGACCCTTAGACACTTTGTATGGTTTTGAGTTAAGCATTTAACAAACCACCTTAAAAGTGTGCTGCTGTTCAGTCATTTTTCAGTCAGGTGTGACTCTTTGTGACTCGATTTGGGATTTTCTTGGCAAAGATACTGGAGTTTTTGCCATTGCCTTCTTCAACTCATTTTACAGATGAGAAAACTGAGGCAAAGGGGGTCAGGTGACTTGCCCAGGTTTACACAGCTAGTAAGTGTCTGAAGCCAGATTTAAATCCAAGCCTTCCTGACTATAGGACTGAAGCTTTACCCACTGCACCACCTAGTTGCTTATGTCAGTCATAGCCCATAGGAAAACACAGCATCATCGAAAACTGGAAGGAATCTCAAAGGTCATCAAATACAACCCATTTGTCTTACAGATGAGAAAACTGAAACCCAAGGAGTTTAAAGGACTTAGGAAAAGTTGACACAAGAACTAAGTGTCCGAGCAGGATGTGGTCTGCAGTCCTAGCTACAGAGTCATTGTTCTTTTTTACTGTTCCATACTAGATGAGGCAAAGAAATCAATGAATAACACCATCCAGCTAACTAAACCTATGAATTAAGAGACAGGAACTTCTTGGAAAATAGAGGTTGGTTGTGAAAAATACTCGAAAAACATAGCAGAAGAGTAATAAATAAGGAAGTACAAAAGCTTTCAGGCATTATAAATGCTTCATGACTATATGTTATGAATACATTCTTCAAGAAAAAAGTTGCTGGAGATGAAGAAGGTCAAATAATATAAGAAGAAATGAAATGGATTACATTATAACCAGGTAACCATGTTAAAAATAATTTCCATTTCATCTATATACAATGAGATCCTTGATTATTTAGAGCAAAAATCTAAATCAATATCCAATTAGGGGAAAATATGAAATAGAAATAGGGAAACTCAAGTCTGACTTATTTAAATAAGTTATTGATGAAGAAAGATTAAGAATGTATAAAAAGAACATACAACAACATAAATTTTCACTGTTTCCTGAGGAAGTTCAATTGATACTCACTAGCCATCACAATAAAGATACTAAAAGAAGCTAGAAAAGATCCCAGGGAAAAAGAAAGAAAAAAACTTGCCTCCCTTGCCCAGCAGAGAAATGAAATATCACAGATATTCAGGCTCAGAATAGAAGGTGATCGTTTCATGTAGAAAGGACAAAGGAAACAAGGTTAGATAAACTGCATGGGAGTACTAGTGTGAATTGAATGTCCGCAGACCAAGAGCACAGTGGATGGACCCCCCAAGGAACACTTATTCAGATGGTTCCCATGGGATGAGAAAGAATGGATGGGTTGCAAACAGCACCATTTGAGGAATGTCAGGGCCAAGAAGATCATAGAGTCATAGTGGCACTTAAGCATTATTTTATAGTAAACTCTCATTTATTAAAAACAGTTGGTGAATGAAGTATATTGTTAACCAGGATATTCTAGCTACCAATTTATAAATAATTAGATTACAATATCCTGAGTACTAAAATTCTATTTAGAATAATTTAATCTTCCTTTGAAGATTCAGTCTACCTTTGAAGTTATACTAAAGCTCTATTTTTTTTTTTTTTTGCTGGAGGCTGTAGCAGCTATGCCAATAAGAAAAAATTATTATCCCCTTGAAACAAGTATATTTGAGAGGGAAGTGTCTGGGAAGTGTCCAGAAGGAGCATTGCCTCTCCCCTACCTCCTGCAAAAGCCAGGATTTAATCTTCTAAAATATATAAAAAAAGAATCAAACAGAGTAGTACTATTGTTCTGAATAAAATGTGTTCAAATCACAATATGGAAACAACCTTTTCCAACCTTTTGAAAGATTTGTATAAAGTATGGTTTAGAGTTGCTATTGTTTGCTTTGTGACGATAAAATAATCATGCTAGTGCACACACACACACACACACACACACACACACACAAAGTTAAAGGAGCTAAAAAACAAGTTTAAATGCCAGAAATCATGGGTCTAATTCCTTACTCTGCTGGTAACTAACCATTTGACTATAAGCAAGTCATTTTACATTCTGAGTCTTATCTATCAAATAAGAGTAGTAACAAATTTCGGGAAAAAAAAGGAACTATTTGTCTTAGCGTCTGAAGAATTGGCGTTTAATTCCTTAATAACTATGTCCTTTGGATCAGTTTCCTAAATTAAAAGATGGGAATAATGATACTTTCATTACCCACCTCACAGAATTGCTATAGGAATAACATAATGTATGTCAACAGTTTTGTAAACAAAAAACCCCTTATATCTAAACTATCAACACTGAGATTCAACCTAATATCATAGAAAGAACCAGAATGCTTGGGTTGCAGTCCAACTTTTATCACTTACTCCTTACCCCTAGGTAAAGTTGGGAAAGTCACAGGATGTCTCTGAACCTCAGAGTCTTCCTCTGGAAAACTGGAATCATTATACTTGCTATACCTACCACACATAATACATTCAAACATGATCAAACATATATGTTGTCATTTTGTAAAGTGTCGAACACTGTATAAATGTCAGGTTATGCTATTATTAAGATGCCATACAATGTAGTAAAAAGGTCAAAAAATTCTGATCCAAGTTCTGGCTTTACTTTTCCATCTTTAAAATGGGCCTAATATCTGTCTGATTCACAAGGTTTTTCTAAGGAGTAAAACAATACCAGTAGTTGGCATTTATATAGCCCTTTAAGGTTTGTGAAGCACTTAACATGTAATCTGATATAACACAATAGTATTCCATTGCATTCATACACCATAACTTGTAATGGAATACTATTGTGCCATAAGAAATGATGAACAGGAGGACTTCAGAGAGGCCTGGAAGGACTTCTGTCAATTGATGTTGAGTGAAATGAGCAGAACCAGGAGAACATTATACACAGTAACAGTCACCATGTGCGATGACTGTTTGTGTTAGACTTAGCCCTTCACATCAATTCAGGGACCTAAAACATTCCCAAGGGACACTTGAGGCAAAATGCCATCCACATCCAGAGAAAGAACTATGGAACTGGTACGCAGATTGAAGCAAACTATTTTCTCTTGTGTTATGTTTTGGTTTGGTTTGATTTATCTCATGGTTTCTCCCATTCATTTTAATTCTTCTATGCAACATGACTAATGTGAAAATGTGTTTAATAAGAATGTGTAGAAGCCACATAAGACTGCATGCCATCTTGGGGAGGGAGAGGGGAGGAAGGGGAAGAAAATTTAAGACTTATGGAAGTGATTGTTAAAAATTCAAAACAAAAAATTAATTTTAAAAATATATTATCTCCTTTTCTCCTCACAAAAAATCTGAGAGGGAGGTAAGTCTTCATTTTACAGATGAGGATATTGAGGCTAAGAGTAGTTTCCTGACCTGCTGAAGGATATACAGAAGCTGGATTTGAACTCATCTTCCTGAATCCAGGTACAATACTCTTTCTACATCACCATCTATGTGAAATTATATAGTAAAGCATATGAAATTGGAAGGTACTATATCAATTCAATTTGTTATATATTTATTAAAAATACATACTACTATGTCCCAGACAATGTAGTAACTGGAAATTTAAAGAAAAAAAATGATGCAGTCCTTGAATTCAGAAGCTTATTATTCTGCTTGGGGCAAACAATATGTACAAAGATAAATAAATATAAAATTTATATAAAGTTAATATAAGGTAATTTGTGGCACTCTGTGAAACACTAAACATGATAGGAAGTTTTCTGAAGGAGGTGGCATTTGGAACAATAGATTTTAAATTAAAAATCCTCCCAGGTCATCTAGTCCAAGTTTCTCATATTACACAAGAAAAAAAGTTATACTCATAGAGGTTAAGTGACATGTCCAGAATCACACAGAAAATGAATGAGTAAGCCAGGATTTAACACTTAGATGTTCTGACTCCAAAGTCATCATTCTTTCCACTGTAAGCTTATCTACCTATCATCTATCTATCTATCTATCTATCTATCTATCTATCTATCTATCTATCTATCTATCTATCTATCTATCTATCTATCTATCTTTCTATCTACCTACTTACCTACCTATCTACCTATCTATCTATCTATCTATCTATCTATCTATCTATCTATCTATCTATCTATCTATCTATCTATCTGTCTGTCTATCTGTGTATGTGTCTGTATGTCTATCTATTCACTCATTTATTTGTCTGTTCAGTTATTCAACTGTTCATTTATTTATGTCTTTATTTGATAAGCAGAAAATTTCTTTAAAAAGGATACAGATTTTAACTCAAAACATTTCCTTTATAATCCACTTGCCACTTAAGCTAATAAAAAACAAAAAAAAAATCCAGAGCAATTAGTAAGCATTTATTATGTGCTGGACAGTAAAGCAAAGACTATCCCTGTAATTAAAGAATTTATATTCTCCAGTATTGTATGAATATAACATGTTCCTAGATAAATAATAAATATATACCTAAAACTTATGTCAGGAAAGGAGGAGATTTAACAACTGGTTGGGAACTTATCCAATTGAATCAACTGGAAAAGTCACATTCATTTTATTGAAAATTGAATTAGAAAATTGAATTTTGAATTGAAAATTTGAAAATTCAGTTAGACTACTACAGCGGTCAAATAAGCCAATACCACACTAAGAGATCTATGCTAATCCACATGACTTCATG